>NC_034201.2:31471285-31793229 GCF_002021735.2 Oncorhynchus kisutch | reverse complement strand
TTGTCTTTCTCTCTTTCTTTGGTATTACTTACATGGATAGTTCCAAGTAGATAGTTTGTAGATGTTCAGCAAATGTTAAATAACTGTCAATAACATTTCAAATAACTATCCACTAACCCTAACCTTAACCCTTATCCTAACCCCAAACTCAACCCGCACTCTAATCCTAACCCTAACCCTTACCTTAACCCTTATTCTAAACCTAACCCTTACCGTAACCTTGGCAAGGAGATGTATATTAACAGATTTTTTGACCGTCTGTAGATCGTCTATAGGGACTATCCAAGTAAAGTGACCTTTATTTCTTTCTTTCTGTGTCTGTCTCTGTGTCTCTCTCTCCTGTTACGTATTCCCAAGGAACTGGCAGGGGAAACTTTAGTGGGTGGAGGGCAACATTTTGATACAAAGAGGAGATATCCAGAGAGTGTGTGTGAGAATTTCTAAAGAACGATGAAACGGGTACCAAAGAGAAACTAGAGAGATGAGGACAGAAGAGGGCGATATGCTCAATTCCAAATTGACCCCCCTCTTCAGCCCTCTTCAGCACTTCGATCTAACATTGGGCCCTTTGAAAGGTGGGAATGTTGACCAATGGGGTAATATTATTTAGAGTCAGACAGTAGAAAAGGAGTCTGACTTGGTCTGACTAAGGGAGATTTTGGAGCGACAACAAAATTTTATCCTGAATCACCAGAGACGGATGAGGAAAACAGACTGTTAACAGTCTTTTCAATCCACTTAACTGCCTTCGGAAAGTATTCATACCCCTTGACTTATTCCACATTTTGTTGTGTTACAGCCGGAATTCAAAATATATTTGTTTTTATCAACCATCTACACATAATACCCCACAAAGACAAGTGAAAACATGTTTTTTGCAAATGTATTAAAAATTATATTTAAATTGAACCTTTATTTAACTAGGCAAGTCAGTTAAGAACAAATTCTTATTTACAATGATGGCCTTGGAACAGTGGGTTAACTGCCTTGTTCAGGAGTAGAATGACAGATTTTGGCCTTGCCAGCTCGGGGATTCAATCCACCAACCTTTCGGTTACTGGCCCAGTGCTCTAACCACTAGGCTAACTGCCGCCCCAGAAATACAGAAATATCTAATAACATAAGTATTCACACCCCTGATTCAATACTTTGTAGAAGCCCTTTTAGCAGTGATTACAGCTGTGACTCTTTCAAGTCCCTAAGAGCTTTCCACACCTAGATTGTGCAACATTTGGCTGTTATTCTTTTAAAAAATTCTTCAAGCTCTGTCACATTGGTTGTTGATTATTGCTAAACAACCATTTTCAGTTCTTGCCATAGATTTTCAAGTAGATTTAAGGTAAAACTGTAAGTCGGCCACTCAGGAACATTCACTATCTTCTTGGTAAACAATTACAGGATAGATTTGGCCTTGTATTTTAGGTTATTGTCCTGCTGAAAGGTGAATTAATCTCCCAGTGTCTGGTGGAAAGCAGACTGAACCAGGTTTTCCTTTAGGATTTTGCCTGTGCTTAGTTCCATTCCGTTTCTTTTTCACCTGGAAAAACTCCCCACTCCCCAGATTACAAGCATACAGTACCCATAACATGATGCAGCCACCACTATGCTTGAAATAAGGAGAGGTGTACTCAGTAATGTGTTGTATTGGATTTGCCCCAAACACAACACTTTGTATTCAGGACAAAAAGTTAATTGCTTTGCCACATTCTTTTGCAGTATTACTTTAGTACCTTGTTGCAAACATGATGCATTCTTTGGAATATTTGTATTCTTTACAAGGCGTCCTTCTTTTCCCTGTTGTTGATCCATCCTCAATTTTCTCCTATCACAAACCCAGAGCGGTTTCCTTCCTCTCCAGGCAACTGAGTTCGGAAGGACGCTTGTGTCTTTGTAGTGACTGGGTGGATTGATACACCATCCAAAGTGTAATTAATAACTTCACCATGCTCAAAGGGATAGTCAATGTCTGCTTTTTCTTTTACACATCTACCAATAGGTGCCCTTCTTCGCGAGGCATTGGAAAACATCCCTGGTCTTTGTGGTTAAATCTGTGTTTGAAATTCACTGCTCGACTGAGGGACCTTACAATTATCTGTATGTGTGGGATACATGTTAAACATTTATTGCAGTGTGAGTGAGTCCGTGCAACTTATTATGTGACTGGTTAAGCACATTTTTACTCCTGAACTTATTTAGGTTTGCCATAATAAAGGGGTTGAATACGGGGCTGCAGGTAACCTGGTGGGTAGGGGTGTTGGACCAGTAACCGAAAGGTTGCTGTATCGAATCCCTGAGCTGACAAGGTGAAAATCTGTCGTTCTGCCCCTGAACAAGGCAGTTAACCCACTGTTCCCCGGGCGCTGATGATGTGGAGATCAAGTAAGGCAACCCTGCGCACCTCTCTGATTCACATTTCCGTTTAATGTTTTCATTTGTACAACTGACTAGGTGTCCCTTATTGACTCAAGACATTTCAGCTTTTAATTTTTATTAATTTGTAAAAAATTCTAAAAACATCATTCCAGTTTGACATTATGGGGTATTGTGTGTAGGCCAGTGACAAAAATCTAAATGTAATACATTTTAAATTCAGGTTGTAACACAAAGAAATGTCAAGGAGTGTGAATATTTTCTGAAGGTGCCGTATGTCTGTCCGATACTGGTTTGGTAGTGGTGATACATTTACAGCACTGACTAACCCAGTTCACAGGTTCACACTACACTCTCAGAAAAAGGGTACAGTTAGGTTACAGTATTGTTCCCTGGGGTACAAAAATTCCAAGGGGGGGGGCATGGATTTCAGTTTGTTATTATTGGCCACCCGTGAGTGGAAGCGTTGTACCAGTTGAAGTGGTCTATGGTTATGGTAATTAACATTTGAACATGTCTGATGACAGTTCTGAAGTCTTTATAAAGGCTTACATAAGAGCATGTGACAATACAGAGCTGTAATTAATATTGTAGAGACCTTTACCTACCTTGTTAAGCGGTACTGACCTCTTGGCGTAATGGTTAAGGTGTTGGCGTTGACAGTCGTGAGACCCAGTTGGGCCTACTCCCCGAAGTGGCGCAGCGGGGTTGTGGCGTCACTACAGGCTGTGTCACAAACGGCCATAACCGGGAGTCCCATATGACTGCGTACAATTGGCCCAGCATCGGCCGGGTTAGCGGAGGGTTTGGCCGGGGGGCTTTACTTGGCTCATCGCGCTCTAGCGACTCCTTGTGGCGGGCCGGGCGCCTGTGGGCTGACTTCGGTCGTCAGTTGAATAGTATAGCTGGCTTCTGGGTTAAGCAAGCGGGTGTTAAGAAGCGTGGCTTGGCAGGTCATGTTACGGAGGATGCATGATTTGACCTTCGCCTCTCCCGTGCCCGTTGGGGAGTTGCAGCGATGAGACAAGATCGTAGTCACGAAAATGGTGAGATAAAGTGGGTAAAAACAAGAAGTGGGATGGAAGAGAGGCGTTTACATGTGAGTTACTTGATCTAGAGTGGAGGTACATTTTTGCCACTTACAAGGAACACATGCTTTGTCAATGTAGTGGTACCCTAAAAAGGCAAAAAAAAAAAAAAAGACAAACACTTTTGTATCTGTGTCGACAATATGGTACACTATTGGCACTTTTAAGGTATAAACTGCAAGGGTACAACTATGTACCTACAACTAATGGTACAATGGACATATCTTACAGAGTACCACTACAGTGTCAAGCATTTGCACCCCTTTAAGTACAATTCGGTCAAAAAAAATCTTTGAGTGTAGTTGTTGTAGATGGTGTTGCAGAGTTGTACCAGTATGACAAAGTGCTGAGTCATAATAATTTTTTACTATAATGCACCGAGTCACCCCATGGCATGAAACAACATTTAGGCTGCCATATTGGATGGGTCAAATCTGATACTGTATAAAAGCTTAGGCTACTCAAAAGCTCACTACAAATTCCGGTAGCCACCATTACATACTAGTCATGCTCTACCATCTGAAAGGTTTCAAATTATGTCTCCCCCCCACTGCAATGGTTCTTGGGAAGCTTTTTTATTTAATTAACATGTATGTTGTGTAGTACCATACATGAATAGATTTGTGCCACAGATGAAAGTTTCACAATAAATATTTTCACTTTGAAAATTGTAACATTTTATTTTACAATTATCTTTCATATGACATACAGGTAACTGCCCAAATAAACACTTGAGTAAACAAGGGATACAAAGTATATTGAAAGCAAGTGCTTCCACACAGGTGTGGTTCTTGAGTTAATTAAGCAATTAACATCCCATCATGCTTAGGATTATGTATAAAAATGCTCAGTTGACCATTATATTGGCTATCATGGTTAGAAGAAGAGATGTCAGTGACTTTGAAAGATGGGTCTCAAAGGAGCATATGGGGTTTAAAGAGTGTGTTTGTGTGTTTCTCTCAGTCACCAGATCTCAAACCAATGAACACTTATGGGAGATTCTGTAGCAGTACCCGAGACAGCATTTTCCAACACCATCAACAAGACACCAAATTATGAAATTTTGCGTGGAAGAATTGTGTTCCATCCCTCTGGTAGAGTTCCAGACACTTGTAGAATATATGCCAAGGTGCATTGAAGGTGTTCTGATGGCTCTTGGTGGCCCAACACACTATTAAGACACTATGTGGCTGTTTCCTTTATTTTGGCACTTACCTGTATAAAGTGCTTTCGGAAATGATTAAAACCCCTAGACTTTTTCCATATTTTGCTACGTTACAGTCTTATTCTAAAATGGATTGTTTTTCCCCCTCATCAATCTACACACAATACCCCATGATGACAAAGCAAAAGCAGGTTTTTAGAAATATCACGTTTACATAAGTATTATGTAATGGGGTATTGTGTGTAGATTGATGAGTGGGAAAGAATAAGTGAATACATTTTAGAGTAAGGCTGTAACATAACAAAATGTGGGGAAAAGGAAGGGGTCTGAATAATTTCCGAATGCCCTGTATCTACTATGTACACATTTAGAAGAAAAGGTGTTCTTCGGCTGTGCTCATAGGAGGGACCCTTTGAAGAACCCTTTTTGGTTCCAGGTAGAACCGTTTTGAGTTCCATGTAGAACCCTTTACACAGAGGGTTCAACATGTATACCCAAAAGAGTTCTACCAGGAACCAAAAAGGGTTCTACAGTACATGGAACCAAAAAGGGTTATCATATGAGGACAGCTGAAAAAACCCTTTGGAACCCTTTTTTTTTCTAAGAGTGTAGTTCAATTCTAGTACTTCAACATTTTAACATCCTGTAGTTCGCATTAACATTTCCACAGAGATATGTTTTAACTTGTTTCATAGTTATATATCTAGTTAAATAGGTCAACATATTTACATTTCAACACAGTAACTACCTGGTTCCAAATGGTACATAGTCACAACATAGCAATACTTGTTTTAATGAATCACACTCGCACAGAGACCCATATGTATTTTTCATGTAATAACAGTACCATGCTATTACCATTTTACCTTTAATCGTATAGGATAAAGTTGAACTGGAATTAAATCCCCCCCCCAAAAAATCCCCCCCCCCCCACAATTGTCAGATGTTCAGACCTCCAAAGTAGTCTAATGTCAATACAAGTACACATTTTATATCATTGGTTGTGTAGATACATCTACATGCCTCAACCCCAAATGAATGGAAGAGATAAGCGCTGCAAATATGGAAATTACATGGTGTCACGCCCTGACCTTAGAGATCATTTTTATGTCTCTATTTTGGTTTGGTCAGGGCGTGAGTTGGGTGGGCATTCTATGTTTTGTGTTTCTATGATTTTCTATTTCTATGTTTTTGCCAGGTATGGTTCTCAATCAGGGACAGCTGTCTATCGTTGTCTCTGATTGGAAACCATACTTAGGTACCCTTTTTCCCACCTGTGTTTGTGGGAAGTTAACTTTGTTTTATGGTACATAGCATTAAGCTTCACGGTTTGGTTTGTATTGTTTAGTCGGCGTCATTTTGAATAAAAGAGAAAATGTACGCTCACAACGCTGCACCTTGGTCCAGCTCTTTTAACGGCCGTGACACGTGGTGCTTCTTTTTTCCATTTGTTTTAGATTAATTTGTTATGATTGTCATATTTTCTTGAGTTTTTATGTATCTGCACTCCTACCTTGTTGGATAGAACTATTTTGATTTGAAAAAATATATAAATATTGTCAAATCACCTTTAAGACATAAACTTTGGCAACTACTAAGTATGATTTAACCCTCCCACTTTAGTCTGGATGTGTCAATTTGTAGTTCATACATGCATAATCTATGAGCAAAATTGTTTTACCTCAATTAGCCACAAACGCCTTAGTTTGAAAGCAACTGTTTTGCTGGAAGCTGTGCTGAGCCATTTTCCACCACATGGGCTAGCCCCCTAGCAATTTAAATTCAACCAATGAGCTTCAGCCCCTCACCATGAGTGATAGCTAGCATGAGGGACATCATGCACACAGCAGAGCGAGAGAGCAATGTATGGTGCACATGTGATGTTGTATGCATGTTACGGGGACCACTTTTGGTTCGTGACCTCTACTTTCAGAAATACTACCTAAGGTATACAAAAGTACATCATGTCAAACAAAATAATTGTTCATTTCAGTTAATTTGGCCATGACATTTTGTAAATTGCACGGTTGAAGGTGCCCCTATTACTCTCATTGACTTTTAGCTAGCAGTGGAGAAAGTTCACTGAAGTTTATAATGACTGTTTGAAGAAATCTGAACCATGGATCACATAGTGTCACGCTCGCTATCCTCAAACTCCCTGTCATAAATCGACCAAGGCGCAGCGTGCATGTAGTTCCACATCTTTTAATGAAAGTGAAACAACCACCCCCCCCCCCCCAAAAAACCAGGTAAACAGTAAAGAACGTGAAGCACACAAATACACACAGAAAAAATAATTACCCACAACACACAGGTGGGAAAAGGCTACCTAAGTATGGTTCTCAATCAGAGACAATGATAGACAGCTGCCTCTGATTGAGAACCACACCTGGCCAAACACATAGAAATAGAAAATCATAGAACATAGAACATAGACTGCCCACCCAAATCACACCCTGACCAAACCAAAATAGAGACATAAAACGCTCTCTACGGTCAGGGCGTGACACATAGACTACTTTCAGACTGAGTAACCATCTAACATTAAATTGTGAAATACTGATCTTCCCTTTGAGTCAGACATTTGCATCCCTATTATCATCCCTTTGTTAATGGAAAGTTTTAAAACTGAAAAGGTTCACATATACTGTATCTGGACATTCATTATGTGTGGGAAAAAAATGAATATGGAAAACAACCTAACCGGGAGATTGTTTAACAAATCCTAGGTTAGGCCTAACTTTGAACCAGAGGTCCAGGATCCAATTTATTTTCAAGTGGTAATTATTACCTCTGTCTTAACAGATGCAATGTGTTGGCGGTAAATTGCTCTTCAAAAAGGCCTTTTCAGTGAAGTCACAATTGTAACATTATGGAAGTTAATTTGGATAAAACGTCTGCTAAATACTGGTAACCATGAATTACTGTGTGTCCGGCAATCCTATTCTTAATCATCTTGAACATCTGCATGTACACATCCCTCACTTATATCAGAATTGTAACAGTTTTATGATAGTAGGTCTAATTGTAAAAGTGCTATGACAGTCTGTCTGTCTGTGTGGCCCGGGGCCAGAGGTATAGATTAGTTTACACTCTGACTCATCTGGTTCTTACAGGTTCCATGGACAGCCCTCGCTTTACTTATTAAAGGGATGGATCACTTTCCTTTCTTTCGTTTAACAGCAAACAGGGTGACTGTCTAACTGCCATGATTTGTGGGTAACTCAAACTAGCATTACCATTACGGCATAATGGATCGGTTGCTTTGTGGCGAGTAGCTCCATTTTGCTATCACATTTGTGGTTTTGCTTTGGCATATTTTCAAGGGCATTGAATAATAAAGTGTGTTCCGTGAAAAGACCAAAAGGGTTATTTCTAAGCTGTCCATGTTAGGAGTAATGCTGTATACAGGCCTCTGTGTGCTAACAGAAACGAGGCAGACTTTGGCATGCTAACCCTCCTGAAACACATTCACTTTAGGAACAAAAACACAGTGAAAGACTTGAAGCTGGGTTGTCTTGGAGCCAAAACAGAGTCACTGTAGAGAGTCCAGTGTGTTGTGTTTGAGCCAGAATGGAGCCAGCATGCTCTCATTGACAAAATTAATGCAAATGGAGTATACTGCCACCTGCACCATGATGGTTACAGTTCACTTGAGTGAAGGTTTGTGGTCTTCTTTACTCCTGTTAAGTGCTATAAAATGTCAACACAGGCATTCTATTAAAGGAACAGTTCAGATAAATGGCATATTTAGACATTTGTTTCCTTACCTTGAAAGAGCTTTATGTTCAAGAAGTGACTGCAATCCACACTTTGGTATTTTTAAACTAGCCATTGCCAACATACGCATTGGTAATATAAGCATTTTTAGATTTAATAACAATGTAGCATGTTTAGGCTAATACTGTATATTGTTTGATTATGAAATTAAACAACAACAAAAACATTTTGATAGTGACTTTTTTTCTCTATATAATTTTTAAAAACATTCTTGGCCCGTTTGAGTGTATTCTCTTATATTATTCCTTCAGCAGTGGGGTCCATTTACATAGAAAGACCTCACTTTGCTTAAGTGTAAAACACTCATCTCTGTCTCTTCCTCTCTCACTTTCTCTCTCTTTCTCTTTCACTCTCTCCCTCACCTGAACCTAGAGAGACAGTATCCCTTACCTTACCTGACGCTTCCCCTCCGTCACCATGTGGGGAGAGAAAATATGAAACGGTAAAAGGTGCTAACTCCCATTTTGTTGACGCTGCTATCTGTGTAAATTAATCCCAGGCAATCACTTATCGGCGCCGCTGACAGACAGCAGCCGTGTCGCTAGGGGTTAACGAGAGAAGAGCTGTCACACAGCTCAGTGTCCTGTACAGGAACAGAACAGGCAACGGACGAGACGGTTTACCGTACTGACACCTCAGAGAGGACAGGGGAAACGAGCTTCTCCATCAAAGAACAGCTTGCTTGGAAGGCGCGTGGAACGCTTAAATCTCATTATTGGTCATTGTTAGAGAGTTAGAAAGTAGTTCAATACCTTCAAATATTAAATTATTAAAATATTTACATCCATTATAATTTCTACATACTTTCTGGTTTTAGTCAACAAGTAAGAATTGACCAGCGGGCATGGAGTGATTTCAGTGCAAACAGAAATTCTATTTGAATTGAATAATGTTTCATTTGTATTAAGCTATTGAATTTGAATGAAAGATTTTTTTATGTTTAATGCACAAATTGAATCATTCAATTAATAAATTGAACTTGTATTTCATGATCTTAAACCGAATTTAATGAACATTGCATTCAGTTTTGAAATGTTATTTAAATTACATTTTATATTCAATATTTATATATTCAGTTTCAATATTGTAGATACTGCGTTCATTGTTTGTGTATCAAGTTTATAAACCATAATTTCAGTCAGGAAAGGTAAAGGAGAACAGATGGAATCAAATCAAGTTCAATTTATGAATTAAATGATTCAATTATTGCATTACAAATCCAATAATATTAAATTCAAATTCAATATCCTAACACAAATTCAAAATTTGCTCCATAAGTGGGCCGCATTTGGCCACATAAGACTATTAAAACACAGTCAGGGTCTCACAGATCTAAACAAGGAGACGCAAACAGCTGAGCAGCAGCCACAATCCCAACAGTTTGCCCTCTGCAGATCTGCTGAGTAGAGAGACTGAAACACAACGGAAGTCATTAACCCATCTAAGCTCTCACCCATTGTGAACTGAATTAAAATACACTCTAGCCTGGGAACTACAGTGCATTTGGAAAGTATTCAGGCCCCTTGAATGTTTCCACATTTTGTTACGTTACAGCCTTATTCAAAAATGTATTAAATCGTTTTTTCCCCCGCATCAATCTACACACAATATCACATAATGACAAAGCAAAAACTGGTTTTATTTATTTTTGCAAATTTATTCAAAATAGAAACGGATATCACATTTACATAAGTATTCAGACCTTTTACTCAGTACTTTGTTGAAGCACCTTTGGACACGATTACAGCATAGAGTCTTCTTAGGTATGACACTACAAGCTTGGCACACCTATATTTGGGGAGTTTCTCCCATTCTTCTCTGCAGATCCCTTAAGCTCTGTCAGGTTGGATGGGGAGCATTGCTGCACAGCTATTTTCAGGTCCCTCCAGTGATGTTCGATCGGGTTCAAGTCCGGGCTCTGGCTGGGCAACTCAAGTACATTCAGAGACTTGTCCTGAAGCCACTCCTGCGTTGTCTTGGCTGTGTGTTTAGGGTCGTTGTCCTGTTGGAAGGTGAACCTTCACCCCAGTCTGAATTACTGAGTGCTCTGGAGCAGGTTTACATCAAGGATCTCTCTGTACTTTGCTCCGTTCATCTTTCCCTCGACCCTGACTAGTCTCCCAGTCCCTGTTCCTGAAAAACATCGCCACAGCATGATGCTACCACCATCATGCGTCACTATAGGGATGGTGCCAGGTTTCCTCCAGACGTGACGCCTGGCATTCAGGCCAAAGAGTTCAATCTTGTTTTCATCAGACCAGAGAATCTTATTTCTCATGGTCTGAGAGTCCTTTTGGTGCCTTTTGGCAAACTCCAAGCGGGCTGTCATGTGCCTTTTACTGAGGAGTGGCTTCCTTCTGGGCCTGATTGGTGGAGTTCTGCAGAGATGGTTGTCCTTCTGGAAGGTTCTCCCATCTCCACAGAGGATCTCTGCAACTCTGTCAGAGTGGCCATCGGGTTCTTGGTCATCCCCTGAACAAGGCCCTGGCCGGGCGGCCAACTCTAGGAAGAGTCTTGGTGGTTCCAAACTTCTTCCATCTAAGAATGATGGAGGCCACTGTGTTCTTGGGAACCTTCAATGCTGTAGAAATGTTTTGGTACCATTCCCCAGATCTGTGCCTCAACACAATCCTGTCTCGGAGCTCTACGGACTATTCCTTCAACCTCATGGCTTGGTTTTTGCTCTGACATGCACTGTCAACTGTGGGACCTTATATAGACGTGTGTGCCTTTCCAAACCATGTCCAGTCAATTGAATTTACCAAAGGTAAATAGTTTAATTTGTATCAAGTTGTTGAAACATCTCAAGGATGTGCAATGGAAACATGATGGACTTGAACTCAATTTCTAGTCTCATAGCAAAGGGTCTGAATACTTGAATAAATACTTGTATAAGTATTTCTGTTTTTTATATTTAATACATTTGCACAAAAAAAAACCATTATGGAATATTGTGTTCAGATTGAGGATTTAAAAAAAGATGTATTTTAGAAATAGCTTATTTATACAAGTATTCAAAACTAAATTTGTAAAAAGAGTCAAAAAGTCAAGGGATCTGAATACTTTCAGAATGCATTGTAAGTCTATTATGGGATTTGTGGGAGTGATAAATAATCTCTACACCTCTGTTACCCTAATGAGTCTATCGATTGACTGTTCTTATAAACGGGTTTCATCTGCAGTGTTGCCTGATGGTGGTCCAGAGGGAGAACCTAAAGGCATTGATCTCAATATGGATTGGAAACCCAGAGTGAGTGCACCACTTAGTAGTGCCTTCACCCAATCAGAATCACAATGTAAACACATTTGAACTGCCACAGATGAGTCTGGGTCCCGACCAGAAAAGGCCTCAATAACGGACAATGCAGTGCAGTGCAGTAAGCACTTGTGGAGATCTGAAATAATTTGACAGATAGAAGCAATATGGTGAAAGTCCTACCAAGCCTATCAGTTATTAATACACTTAGTGTACAAAACATTAAGAACACCTGCTCTATCCATGACAGACTGACTAGGTGAATCCAGGTGAAAGCTATGATCCATTATTGATGTCATTTGTTAAATCCACTTCAATCAGTGTAGATGAAGTGGAGGAGACAGGTTAAAGAATACTTTTTAAGGCTTGAGACAATTGCGACATGGATTGTGTATGTGTGCCATTCAGAGGGTGAATGGGCAAGACAAAAGATGTGCCAGGCACACCGGTTTGTGTCAAGAACTGAAATGTTGCTGGGTGCGCAACTCAATATTAGGCCAATGTTCCAAATGTTATATCTATTCAGTCCTCTCAGATCTACATGAAGTGTAGTGGCGCAGCGGTTTAAGGCACTGCATCTCAGTGCTAGAGGCGTCACTACAGACCCTGGTTTGATTCCAGGCTGTATCTCAACCGTCCGTGATTGGGAGTCCCACAGGGCGGCGCACAATTGTCCCAGCGTCGTCCGGGATAGAGTTTGGCCAGGGTAGGCCTTCATTGTAAATAATCATTTGTTCTTAACTGACTTGCCTAGTTAAATAAAAGATACATTTTTTTAAAAAGGTTTACCGGTGAGGGGTTGTTTATGGACCAGGCCTCAGAGTGTGAGTTTACAGGCAGCTAGCTGTCTGTCGATAAGGTTTATTTTCTGGTATGGTGTGTTAGCGGTGTCCTATGAGTGCCTGTATGAAAATAAGTATGTGTTTGTGTGGCTCCCTCCTCTATTTGTGTGTATGATGTCCATAATAGCACAGCCTAAGGGTCACAAGGAGTGTTTATGTATTTTGTAAGTCTGTTGATTAGTATTACTAATCAATTAGTGCTGCTGCTCCAGTTTCAACTGTTCTGCCTGCGGCTATGGAATCCTGACCTGTTCACCGGACGTGCTACCTGTCCCATACCTATTATTTGACCATGCTGGTCATTTATGTACATTTGAACATCATGGCCATGTTCTGTTATAATCTCCAACCGGCACAGCCAGAAGAGGACTGGCCACCCCTCATAGCCTGGTTCCTCTCTAGGTTTTGGCCTTTCTAGGGAGTTTTTCCTAGCCAACGTGCTTCAACACCTGCATTGTTTGCTGTTTGGGGTTTTAGGCTGGGTTTCTGTACAGCATTTTGAGATATCAGCTGATGTACGAAGGGCTATATAAATACATTTGATTTGATACTACAGCATCTCTCTTTGCTGTGCTCTGTCACCTGTTCAGTATTCCTGTCCAGGTGTGAACAGTCGGTGGGTTATTTTTGGTTCGGGCCCCTTGGCCCCACTGCCCGGTGTAAGGTGGCCCTCAGTCTGAGGCCATGGTAACCATAGCAGGCCTTGGAAAGTGAAATGTGATGCGGTGCATGGTGCTCGGGGCCACATTTCTCAATCACAACCTAATAATGAGCTTGCCAAGGCACAGGAGCCATCAATGATGCAACACTGCGGTGTCTGTTACCGTGGGCAACGCACACCTGCCAGCACGCTTCCATTTCCATCACTCACTCTCACTCAATCACTTACCCCCCTCCACAAACACACACACACAAGCTCATGCTCTACACATTCTTTCAAGTCCATAGATGACCCATCCCCATTTTTTTCACCCACACATGCATGTATGATCCATGTTACATGCATGCATGATCCATGTTACATGCATGCATGCACGCACAACCTTGCATGCATTGACTTACACAAACATACACTCAAGCATGCATGCACATTTTTTATGTAATAAGTGTGTGTGTGTTCCCTAGATCCGGTGTTCCCAAACGTTCTGCTTCCTGACCCACCAATTGCAAAAGGGTTGAGTGGTGAAAAAATATACCCAGACCAGACAAAAGTAAAAAATAATTATAAAATCATCCTCTTTAAAATATTTAACTCTTATGTAGATTTGACTATGAGCTCTTGTGACAAATTCTAATTAACTGAATTGTAACAATGCACAAAAAAAGTCTCACCTGGACCCCTGCCGTGGCCCACAAGTGGGTCCTGACCCACAGTTTGGGAACCACTGCCCTAGATGACATACATGGGGTTTTAAAGTTCTTACCTATTAACAGTTCAAATTAGCATTAGCCTAAAGCATAGGTCTTGTTTGTGATAGCACTGAAAATGTACCCCGTATTTAGTAGTGTAGATAAATATTAATGTATTTGTAGCTAGTTACAGAAGTTATCATCAAAAAACATTAAGATGTCTGCCTCCATTCTGTTTTTCAAAGTTATCATGGTAGCATACTTGACCTGCTAATAGACAGATTCTTTCCATTGTAAGGACCCTTTTTTCATAATGCATGTTTATTGGGGACCAGTCACAGCCAGGCTTGTGCCCATCATAACTAATTGAACAAGTAATGACCTTAAGTTCTCAATGAATAAGACATGGTGCCACACACACCACCCTAGGGTTACCTGTGCAGGGGGGTGGGGGGGGGTGACAGGTGACCCTATAGGTGGCCTCACGCTGTGACATAAACCCCCCATGGCCAGTGGGCAGCTCCACTCCAGGGTAAGGATGGGTTTAAGTCAGATAGGGTGTTTAGTGTTACCCCACCTGCATCTGATCTCCACCTTCAAAGGTGCTCTGGTAGGACTTTACATTAAGGTTCTGTTTGAGGGGGGTGGTTTTCCCTTTTAAAATAACTTTCAATATTTAGTTATTAGTTCATGATTTATGAACATATTAAAGCTATATTTAACTGTCTATAACCTACATGTAAAACCTTCCCTTAAATGGTACCTACATGTAGTGTTCCCGCTGCACCACTTTTAGTACTATACAGGCCTCACATCTTTCTGTGTTTGAATGTTCTTTCATGTTTCTGTTTCTGTCATTGGAACTCTTTGCCTCCTGCAGTGATCTTATATCAGTGTCTTTATACCTTCTCTCTGTTTGTTTGTTTGCACCTCTACTCTCTCTCCCCCCCTCCTCACTCTCTCTCCCCCTCTCTCTTGTTTCTGTCTCCTCTCCTCTCCTCTCGATTAGATCGCTGCTGACTGATAGCACTCTGCATTTGTCTAGACTGGCATTTGATACCGCCAGAGTGAGGTAACATGCATATTCACTCACACACTCATTAGTCCTTGTTCTTTTCATTTTGACGATATTTGTCTATATTTCCTTACCTTGAGAATGGTCTGTGTGCCAGAAGAGACTTCAATCCACGCTTTGGGTTTTGTTTACTAAGCTCCAGTGCCCAACCACTAGCATTGGCATCGATGACTGTAAAACAATGGTACGTTTCTAGAGAACTCGGGTTTGAAGTAACTACGGTAATGTTGGACAATGTAGAGCATGCTAACTCGGGTCCCTTAACTTCCATTGTGTATTAGTCCTAGCTGCTAATATTAACCGTTGGTGACTGTAGCTAAATAAACAAATATGAAACATCCCCAATCCTTAATCCCCCCCCCACCCCTACCAAGGCACATACTAAAAACAGCACAAGAAACAGATAAACAGTTCAAAACAAACAAACAAACAATAGCAATAAATATTATACTAATACTTATAAAGTGGTAATTATAGCAGCATTGCTGACATTCGGAATGTTAAAATAACTACTTTAAAGTAGGTTAGGAACCATTTTATTTTTATTTTTGGGTGAACTATCCCTTTAATTAATCTCAGAAATACCCAAATGGCATTCATGTATGTGGGGAGTGGCACAGTTGAATGTATTGTAGACCTTATTAATATACCCTACTGAACAATTTAGAGAGCCACATCCTCAACCCCTGTTGTTCTTTTGGTCTCTCTCTCTCTCTCTCTCTCTCAATGTTCTCTCAGGAGAGTGTTCCTACCCAGCTGCTCCTCCGGTGACCCCAGGCACCACCTAACTCAGGGATAGCATGGGACCCCACCCTGTGTATCCCCCACTCCCATCCTTCCTACTCCTCCTCTCCATCCTCCTCCTCCTGCCCCACCCGGCCACCTCTTCCTTCCATTCCAAGCCTCAGGTGGTGGAGCGGGAATCTGTATCAGGCACCCCAGCTTCCCCATCTGGTAACACCACAGGGGTCAAGCGGGCGTGCACAGACAAGGTGATGTGTAGACCTGGCATTGTGCTGCCTGTGTGGCTACCACTCAGCCCTCCACTGGCGGAGCAGACGGGGAGGGCGATAGTCTACTTTACCTGCCTCATGTACATGTTCCTGGGTGTGTCCATCATCGCCGACCGCTTCATGGCCTCCATCGAGGTCATCACCTCCCAGGTGACCAGTGACCACTTCTCTCTTTGTTTTGTCCTTCAGTCATTCTCATGCTGTGGTGATTCTGAAAACTTTCCCCAAAGTTCCCAGGTTTTTCAGAAATGTAGCAGGAACGATTCTGGGATTTCTCAGACCGGGGTCTCTGAAAAACCTGTGAACTTTGGTGAAAGTTCTGGAACTTTTTAAATACTGTCCTCTAGCATCAGCTCATAGGCAATATCACTGAATTGTTGAATTGGTAAAACACTAGCTGCATGTTCCCCTAACTGTGATGTGTGTCCTTGTCTTTGTAGGAGAAAGAGGTGACTATCACCAAACCCAACGGGGAGACGTCAGTGACCACTGTGCGGATCTGGAACGAGACTGTGTCTAACCTCACGCTCATGGCCCTGGGCTCCTCTGCACCAGAGATCCTTCTCTCTGTCATCGAGGTATGCTGGTGACCCCACAAAACCCACCCCAGAGTATATACAACACACTACCCCCGTGTCTCCACTCCCCATAAACCCCAAACCCATCAGGTTAGGGCTGGATAGGTCGTATCTTTCATCACTAACTAGGGTACGGGCAGGGCTCAGGTATCACAAATTGATCACTAACATTTTGAAGCTGAGCCATTTGCTTTTGCTCCCCTGCGCGGTACAGTCATATCTGAGTAAGATCATAACAGGATGTCAGAAGTGCTTCAACCTGCACGCAGGGAGCGAGTGACAGACAGAGAGGAGCGGCTAATGCATTTACTAATGGAGGAAGTTATTTCTGATCTTGGGTTTCGGGCAGGGCCTTCAATTTCGCAGAAGCAATCGGCCTGGGTAGGGTAGGGCCTGAACGTTGCGAGTATGGGTAGGGCTCGGGCTTAAAATTCATGCCAGTGCAGGGCTCTACACACTACCCCTGAGTGTCCCCACAATCCCTTTGTACTACATGCTACACCTGACGGACCCTTGATTTGCTTGAATTAGACTGGGTTCCCCATTGACAGATACCTTAATGGAGGTAGCGTAACCCTAGCTTATTTTGTTATTCAACTTGATTTCTTTGCTGTCTTGTTGGCAGGTGTGTGGTCACAACTTTGACGCGGGTGAGCTTGGACCGGGCACCATCGTGGGCAGCGCTGCCTTCAACATGTTTGTGATCATCGGAGTGTGTGTGTGGGTCATCCCCGACGGGGAGTCGCGAAAGATCAAACATCTGAGAGTGTTCTTCATCACAGCCTTCTGGAGCATCTTCGCTTACATCTGGCTCTACCTCATCCTGGCTGTTATCTCCCCGGGAGTAGTGGAGGTCTGTATTATTTGCGTGTGTGTGTTTGTGTGTCAGCGGGGGTTTATAGACAGATTTTGTATGCATTTGTGTGTTTTTATATTATATAGAAATGTTGTGTGTTAATTCTGCAGGTGTGGGAGGCTCTGGTCACTCTGCTCTACTTCCCAGTGTGTGTGATCTTGGCTTGGATCGCCGACCGCCGCCTGCTCTTCTACAAGTACATGCACAAGCGTTACCGTGCCGACAAGCGGCATGGCATTGTTGTGGAAACGGAAGGTGACCTGGCGCCCAAGGGGATCGATGTAATCATGGACGCTAAGTTCTCGGATAGTAATTCCACTGCTGGAAACTCCTCCCGTGTCTGCACAGTCTCTGTTCAGACAGGCAAGGAGCTGGACCAGAACAGAGATGAGGTAGGCTGAGCCAGGAGATCAGGAAAGAGAATAGTCAGGACGAGTCAGAAGAGTTTAGCATTATAGGAGAGTGGAGTGGGCAGGGAGATGGTATTGGTCCTTTACGTGTCTTGGCCCTGGTGCTGTTCCTTTTTTAAAAACATTGTGTTAACATTGTGTTTACATTGCGGTATCATTTTGTTATCCTTGTTTAAGCCTGGTATTAACATTTAGTTAATATTGTGTTTACGTTGTGACCTAACCTAGGTGGTACGCATCCTGAAGGACCTGAAGCAGAAGCACCCGGACAAAGACCTGGAGCAGCTTATCGAGATGGCCAACTACTCAGCTCTGGTGCAGCAGAGGAAGAGCCGCGCCTTTTACCGCATCCAAGCCACACGCATGATGATCGGTGCCGGCAATGTGCTCAAGAAGCATGCCGCCGAGCACACGCGACGCAAAGCCGCCGCAACGGAGTGCGGAGCCCTGGAGAAAGAGGACAGGGCCACGTGCACCCACCTGTCCTTTGAGCGTGCCCAGTACCAGTGCACAGAGAACTGTGGTACCCTGAGCCTAGCAGTGATCTGTGAGGGTGGCATGGGGCAGCACACCTTCTATGTGGACTACCACACGGAGAATGGCTCGGCAAATGCCGGGGCGGACTATGAGTTTAGCGAGGGGACGCTGGTGTTCAAACCAGGGGAGAGTCGGAAGGAGATTAAGGTTAGATGGAGAGGAGAGAGAAGGAAGGAGAGGGGAAAAGAGGGTGGGAAATTATGAGAGGAGGGAGGAGAATAGTCGCTGTTTACTGTAGTTTTGAGTAATACTTTGATCAACCAAACAATCAATCAACTAACTCATTGACTAGTATTTGTTTACTAGTCAATTTACTAGTTTACTAGTACAGTACTTGTGAGCAACTTGTCATGGCCTGCACCTCCAAAGAGCGAAAAGAGGCGACAGTGGCAAGGGAAAACTTGCTCTTGGATGGATTAGAGATTAGTTTAAATCATTTCAGATGAGATTAGATTAAAGGCACAATGCAGCTGTTTTTACTTCAATATCAAATCATCTCTGGGTAACAATTAAGTACCTTACTGTGATTGTTCTCCATCAAAATGCTCTAAAAGGAACAAAAATAACTTCTTAATTAACAGGAGCAATTTCTCAAGGAATAATTTTGCTAGGACTGTCTGGGAGTGGTCTGAGTGGGGAGGGGAAAACTAGCTGTTATTGGCAGAAAGGTTTGGAACTCTCTTGCTTATTGGAGTGATGTCAACAGGCAGGCCAAAACTCCATCCCACCAAAACAGCATGACATTTCCAACAGCTCTCACACTAAAAAGTGTATTATCATCATGTTCACAATTTCACAATATTATTCCTACATGGAAATATATATAAAACCCAGGAAAGTCACATTTTTGACTGCACTGGGCATTTAAATAAGATTGTCTCAATGCATACAGTAATTCCACACTCAACTTTTTGTGTGTCCCCTGTCCTTTTCAGGTGGGCATCTTGGACGACGACGTCTTCGAGGAAGACGAGCACTTCTTTGTGCGGCTGCAGAATCTCCGTCTGGATGAGGGCGGCAACGAGGTTTCACTGGGAACGCCGCCCAAGGGCCGGCTGGTGGAGCCGTTAGTTGCCATGGTTACCATCCTGGACGACGACCACGCAGGCATCTTCACGTTCGGCGAGCGCGTGCTGCGAGTGAGCGAGAGCTCCGGTACGATGGTGGTGACGGTGGTGCGGAACTCTGGCTCGCGGGGCACCGTGATGTTGCCCTACCGCACTGAGGATGGCAGCGCCCGGGCCGGCGTGGACTACGAGGAGACCAAGGGCGAGCTTGAGTTCTCCAACGAACAGACCAGGTGAGGCCTGCTCTATGCCAACCCTAAAGTAGGGGGACGGTACCCAGCCGGAAAAACTGTTTGAAATGGCGTCATTTACAACCAAATTACAACCTGTTGGTTGTAAACCGGTTGTAATGATATAATTTCATTTGGTTGTAAACTAGTTGTAATCTGGTTGTAATTACATAATTTCAACCAGATGTCAATGCTAGGTCATCAACAGCCTATAGCCTGGTACATGAGGTTAGACCAGGGAAGGGTTACTCTGGATTTTGCTAGCCACAGTATACTGATTGCTGCTCTTTCCTTTTAACTGGTGTCTGATTACACCTGGAAAACCAGCTGTATGCACTTACTTACACAAACAAATCAATGAAGTACAGACAGGAAGCTGAGAAACCCCGTAGACACTGAGGCTCCAAAACAAGATTGCCTAATGCCTACTCTCTCTGCTAAGGAATCAGATGGAAGGTTTGTTAGCAGCAGTGCTGCACAGATGAGAGTACAGAGTACAGGTGAGGGTTGAGGTCTAGAGGGAACTGTAATACAGTTCAGTGTAAATGCATCGTTGTATGTTGGTAAATGTGTTTTTCCATCAGTTTGTGTCCACATTTGTCTATGTACAGTATGTGTCCACATATACTGAATGTTATACGTATCCCTCCCATTAAGCAAATGGGATCAAAATTATATTCGTGTACAGTATGTGTGTGTCTGTGTAGGTGTCCACATGTACTATGTTATATTGATGGAAATGTATCCTATAAGGCTACAGTAACTGGGGTTATGGGGATTATCATGGGTTGTCACTGTGTCAGTCAGTGACTCCCACGTGGAGCAGCGTCCGTAGTTTATGATTGACAGCCTCTTGCTAATGTTAGCGGACAGATCCTTTCCCTATTAAAAGTTCAGACGATATAAGCTGTGGTTGCACGTTGGACTAATTGTGCACTTACAGGTAGTACTCATACTGTAATGTGATATCATTTCAGGTCATATATTGTTGTTATTACTGTAATGGTGCACTAACACCTCGATCACACCTACAGTGGGGCAAAAAAGTATTTAGTCAGCCACCAATTGTGCAAGTTCTCCCACTTAAAAAGATGAGAGAGGCCTGTCATTTTCATCATAGGTACACTTCAACTATGACAGACAAAATCCAGAAAATCTTGCTTGTTTGTAGGTCACCAAATACGTATTTTCCACCATAATTTGCAAATAAATTAAATAAAAATCCTACAATGTGATTTGTCTGTCATAGTTGAAGTGTACCTATGATGAAAACTACAGGCCTCTCTCATCTTTTTAAGTGGGAGAACTTGCATAATTGGTGGCTGACTAAATACTTTTTTGCCCCACTGTACATCGTCAATGCGCAAAATGGTACGCAGCATCATCTGGATATGTGTGCAACAAAAGTTCAACATTCACCGTCTGCTACCTTTTCTGTCAAGCCATCTATGCATACATTTTGATATATACGTTCGATAAATCCAAATGAATATACTTCTGGTGTACCAAAACGCAATGATGCTGTCGATGTGATCAAGGAATAAGTGGTAAGTGGTTTAAGGTTCTGTTTAGTGTGTTGTTCTGTGTGTGTACAGTACCGTGTGTGTTTGAGTGTTGTGTATGTGATGCACTGTGAATTATTTAGCCTCCACTATGTGTTAAATTCTTTATTGCACCTCAGCTACTGATGTGATTTAAATGACAGGGTGTTTGTTAATGTTTCAGAGGGTAGGAAAGTATTGTTTGCTTGTATCATGGGACGGTTGCGAGACCATTCCATCATGGTTGACAACTCCAGGAGTTCAAAGAACCTTGGCGTGATTCTGGACAACACCCTGTCACTCTCCGCAAACATCAAAGCAGTAACTCACTCCTGCAGGTTCATGCTCTACAACATCCGTAGAGTACGACCCTACCTCACACAGGAAGTAGCGCAGGTTCTAATTCCGGTCATCTCCCGTCTGGACTACTGCAACTCTCTGTTGGCTGGGTTCCCCGCTTTTGCAATCAAACCCCTGCAACTTGTCCAGAACGCTGCAACCCGCCTGGTGCTCAACATTCCCATGCTCTCCCATGTCAACCCGCTGCTTTGCACATTCCACTGGTTCCGGTTGAAGCCCGCGTCCACTACATGGTGCTTTCCTATGGAGCAGCAGAAATTAAACCCTTGCATTTCGTGAAGTAACAGTTGCACTTATTGAGAAACAATTGAAGAGTTTCATTCCAAAACGCTATATATCCATTTTCAGAATTGTTTGAAAATTAGGTTTTATTTTTTAAAGAAATTATGAAAGAGATTGGTGTTTTTTTACCATCTAATCATGGCATAGGGTTGTTCAATGACAGACATGTATTTGTTTAAAATCTGTTACTTGATGGTTTCATTTCAGAGACAAATAATCATGTTTTTTTAATGCTATATATCCACGTCACTCTGAGAAATAAGTAGTACTGCTGGGTTTTACACAGTTAACTGTTACAAATAACTACATTTTAAATAAAGAACTGTACAAATGACACATTTGTGACAAAAATAAATAAATAATAATTCAATACAGTTATGAGAAGTGACTATGTGGTGCACATGCACAAAACACAAACTAATATTCCACAAACACAGGTGGGAAAAATGCTACCAAAATATGATCCCCAGTTAGAGACAATGATTACCAGCTGCCTTAATTGGGAATCATACAAATCACCAACATAGACAAATAAACTAGAACACCATATAGAAATCATAAACTAGAATACCCCCAGTCACGCCCTGACCTACTACACCATAGAGAAACAAGGGCTCTCTATGGTCAGGACATGACAACATGAGGGTACCCATACACATGAAGTTACCCATAAGCAATCATTTCTGATGAAAAAACAAGTGAAAATGTGTGGATACAGTGTTTTATAAGTACTCTTCAGTTGTACTCGCTATTACTGAGATGTGGTTGTCTCACCTAGCTATCTTAAGATGAATGCACTAGCTGTGTGTGTGTGTGTGTGTGTGTGTGTGTGTGTGTGTGTGTGTGTGTGTGTGTGTGTGTGTGTGTGTGTGTGTGTGTGTGTGTGTGTGTTTAAAAAATATTTTCCTTTTGTCCTCATCAAACGTGTTTAAAACATCTACAAATATAACAATGTGTATTGATGACAACCCTCTTCTCTCTCTCCCTGTGTGAGTGTGGGTGTATATGTATGTATGTGTGTGGGTGGGTGGGTGCATGCTTGCATGTCTCTCCACAGTCAGACTCTACAGGTACGCATTGTAAATGTGGAGGAATATGAGAAGCAGGAAAACTTCTTCATTGTGCTGGATGAGCCCAAATGGCTAAAGCGAGGAATCTCAGGTCAGTGGGGTGTGTTGTGTGTGTGAAGGTTAGTGTTAGTTAATAAAAAATCTCAAAAGGTTTGTTCAACCTACTATCCACTGTTACACACAGCGAAAATTGCCATTTGGCACATATTGTGAGAAACCTTTTCCCATTACACTTGCAGTATCTCTAGAAGAGTTTTATAAGATAAGATAATATAAGATTAAAGGGATACTTCGGGATTTACAGTATCTACTTCCCCAGAATCAGATGAACTGTCTCTGCAGCCAATTTTCAGGAAGTTACAGGTAACTTCCAGTGCCGACAGAGATGGCCGCCTCGCTTCGCGTTGCTAGGAAACTATGCAGTATTTCGTTTTTTTACGTGTTATTTCTTACATTGGTACCCCAAGTAATCTTAGGTTTTATTACATACAGTCGGGAGGCACTACTTGATATAAGAGCAACGTGAACTCACCATCATTACAACCAGGAATACGACTTTCCCGAAGCGGATCCTCTGTTTTGCCCACCACCCAGGACAATGGATCGGATCCCAGCCGGCGAACCAAAACAACGACACCGTAAAAGGGGCAGACGAAGCGGCCTTCTGGTCAGGCTCCAGAGACGGGCACATCGCGCACCGCTCCCGAGCATACTACCCGCCAATGTCCAGTCTCTTGACAACAAGGTTGATGAAATCCGAGCAAGGGTAGCATTCCAGACAGACATTAGAGACATTATCTTTATGTAACTTTCTTTGCTTCACGGAAACATGGCTCACTCGAGACACGCTATCGGAGTCGGTACAGCCAGCTGGTTTCTTCACACATCGCGCCGACAGAAACAAGCATCTTTCTGGTAAGAAGAGGGGTCGGGGGGGTATGCCTTATGATTAATGAGACGTGGTGTGATCATAACAACATACAGGAATTCAAGTCCTTCTGTTCACCTGACTTAGATTCCTCACAATCAAATGTCGACAGCAGGGTAGCCTAGTGGTTAGACCGTTGGACTAGTAACCGGAAGGTTGCAAGTTCAAACCCCCGAGCTGACAAGGTACAAATCTGTCGTTCTGCCCCTGAACAGGGGGCAATGTTCCTAAGCCATCATTGAAAATAAGAATTTGTTCTTAACTGACTTGCCTAGTTAAATAAAGGTTAAAAAAATAATAAAATATCGATTGTGCTACCAGGGCTGGTAAAACCCTGCATCATTATTATTCTAACTTCCGTGACGCATATAAGGCCCCGCCCTCCTTTTGGAAAAGCTGACCACGGCTCCATTTTGTTGCTCCCAGCCTATAGACAGAAACTAAAACAGGAAGATCCCGCGCTCAAGTCTGTTCAACGCTGGACCGACCAATCTGATTCCACGCTTCAAGATTGCTTCGATCACGTGGATTGGGATATGTTCCGCATTGCGTCAATCAACAACATTGACAAATACGCTGATTTGGTGAGCGAGTTTATTAGCAAGTGCATCGGCGATGTCGTACCTACAGCAACTATTAAAACATTCCTAAACCAGAAACCGTGGATTGATGGCAGCATTCGCGCTAAACTGAAAGCGCGAACCAGTGCTTTTAACCAGGGCAAGGTGACCGGAAACATGACCGAATACAAACAGTGTAGCCATTCCCTCCGCTTTGCGGCAGTATAGAGACAAAGTAGAGTCCCAATTCAACGGCTCAGACACAAGAGGTATTTGGCAGGGTTTACAGTCAATCACGGATTACAAAAAGAAAACCAGCCCCATCGCAGACAAGGATGTCTTGCTCCCAGACAGACTAAACAACTGCTTTGCTCGCTTTGAGGACAATACAGTGCCACTGACACGGCCGCTACCACA
Source organism: Oncorhynchus kisutch (assembly GCF_002021735.2). Taxonomy (NCBI): domain Eukaryota; kingdom Metazoa; phylum Chordata; class Actinopteri; order Salmoniformes; family Salmonidae; genus Oncorhynchus; species Oncorhynchus kisutch. Next base: position 31,768,454 of record NC_034201.2, on the reverse strand, counting down.
ACCTGCGGACTCTCCTTCACTACAGCCGACATGAGTAAAACATTTAAACGCGTTAACCCTCGCAAGGCTGCAGGACCAGACGGCATCCCCAGCCGCATCCTCAGAGCATGCGCAGACCAAGCTGGCTGGTGTTTACAGACATATTCAATCAATCCCTATCCCAGTCTGCTGTTCCCACATGCTTCAAGAGGGCCAACATTGTTCCTGTTCCCAAGAAAGCTAAGGTAACTGAGCTAAACGATTACCGCCCCATAGCACTCACTTCTGTCATCATGAAGTGCTTTGAGAGACTAGTCAAGGACCATATCACCTCCACCCTACCTGACACCCTAGACCCACTCCAATTTGCTTACCGCCCCAAAAGGTCCACAGACGACGCAATCACAACCACACTGCACACTGCCCTAACCCAACTGGACAAGAAGAATACCTATGTGAGAATGCTGTTCATCGACTACAGCTCAGCATTTAACACCATAGTACCCTCCAAACTCAACATCAAACTCGAGACCCTGGGTCTCGACCCCGCCCTGTGCAACTGGGTACTGGACTTCCTGACGGGCCACCCCCAGGTGAGGGTAGGTAACAACATCTCCACCCCGCTGATACGCAACACTGGGGACCCACAAGGGTGCGTTCTGAGTCCTCTCCTCTCTCTCTCCTGTACTCCCTGTTCATCCACGACTGCGTGGCCATGCACGCCTCCAACTCAATCATCAAGTTTGCAGACGACACTACAGTGGTAGGCTTGATTACCAACAACGACGAGACGGCCTACAGGGAGGAGGTGAGGGCCCTCGTAGTGTGGTGTCATGAAAATAACCTCACACTCAACGTCAACAAAACAAAGGAGATGATCGTGGACTTCAGGAAACAGCAGAGGGAGCACCCCCCTATCCACATCAACGGGACAGTAGTGGAGAGGGTAGTAATTTTTAAGTTCCTCGGCGTACACATCACGGACAAACTGAGTTGGTCCACCCACACAGACAGCATGGTGAAGAAGACGCAGCAGCGCCTCTTCAACCTCAGGAGGCTGAAGAAATTTGGCTTGTCACCAAAAGCACTCACAAACTTTTACAGATGCACAACCGAGAGCATCCTGTCGGGCTGTATCACCGCCTGGTACGGCAACTGCTCCGCCCACAACCATAAGGCTCTCCCGAGGGTAGTGAGGTCTGCACAACGCATCACCGGGGACAAACTACCTGCTCTCCAGGACACCTACACCACCCGATGTCACAGGAAGGCCATAAAGATCATCAAGGACAACAACCACCTGAGCCACTGCCTGTTCACGCCACTATCATCCAGAAGGCGAGGTCAGTACAGGTGCATCAAAGCTGGGACCGAGAGACTGAAAAATAGCTTCTATCTCAAGGCCATCAGACTTTTAAAATTTTACCCCTTTTTCGTGGTATCCAATTGTTAATAGCTACTATCTTGTCTCATCGCTACAACTCCCGTACGGGCTCGGGAGAGACGAAGGTTGAAAGTCATGCGTCCTCCAATACACAACCCAACCAAGCCGCACTGCTTCTTAACACAGTGCGCATCCAACCTGGAATTTAGCCGCACCAATGTGTCGGAGGAAACACCGTGCACTTGGCAACCTTGGTTAGCGTGCACTGCGCCCGGCCCGCCACAGGAGTCGCTGGTGCGCGATGAGACAAGGATATCCCTACCGGCCAAGCCCTCCCTAACCCGGACGACGCTATGCCAATTGTGCGTCGCCCCACGGACCTCCCGGTCGCGGCGGTTACGACAGAGCCTGGGCGCGAACCCAGAGTCTCTGGTGGCACAGCCCTTAACCACTGCGCCACCCGGGAGGCCCGGCCATCAGACTTTTAAACAGCCACCACTAACATTGAGTGGCTGCTGCCAACATACTGACTCAACTCCAGCCACTTTAATAATGGAAAAATTGATGTAAAAAATGTATCACTAGCCACTTTATACAATGCCACTTAATATAATGTTTACATACCCTACATTACTCATCTCATATGTATATACTGTACTCGATACCATCTACTGCATCTGCAGCCTATGCCGTTCTGTACCGTCACTCATTCATATATCTTTATGTACATACTCTTCATCCCTTTACGCGTGTGTGTATAAGGTAGTTGTTGTGAAATTGTTAGGTTAGATTACTCGTTGGTTATTACTGCATTGTCGGAACTAGAGGCACAAGCATTACGCTACACTCGCATTAACATCTGTTAACCATGTGTATGTGACAAATAAGATTTGATTTGGTAGTTTGGTGAGCCAATGCTAACTAACATGCTAGCACTTACCCTAAGACGTCCAGTCATTGCGCTAATGCTAGTTACATTAGCAACTTCCATCAAACTGCATGCAGAGACATACAAATGGTATCCATGAGTTCATCGGACTTTGGGGAGGTAGATAAAGAGCTTCATTGCCAAAATCCTAAAGTATCCCTTTAATTGTATTGTCCCTCGGGGAAAATCATCCTGAAATGACACTGCGCATTTTCTTGTGACGCGATCTACGTCAGCCCTGCCAAACATTTCCCATATTAGGGAGACCACCCCGGGGTGTAGCCTCCACTCCTGAGAGAGAGGGCCCCACCTGGATAAAAGATCTGCACCGGAGTTGAGTCAACCAGGGAGTTGAGTCAACCGGGGACATGCTTCAACTGAAGTGAGAGCATGTGCTCACTGCTCCCCAGCAATAGGGAGTGAGCCAAGATTAGAGTCTCCCAGTGTCCATGAGAACAAGTACAAACTTCAACCCCCAACGTCCAGGGGCTGAGCACGCTCTACCACTATAGGACAGTTTAGTTGGCGCAATGTAAGACAGTCTCGTTTTCCAATTGTTTGTTTTAGTAGTGTGAATTGTTCCTGATCACACCGAGGTGAAGAGCTGAATAATTGAAGGAATGATGCTCATGCTTATCACTTGTGGAAGGCGGGACTTCCAGCGAGGCCGGATTTCATGGGACTTATTACTTGTGATTGTATATCCTTCATTCAAAGTTGTGAGAGTGCAACTCCCCCATAGTATGTTGTAGCAAAGTTGACTGACTGAAAGGGAACTCAATGTGCCAAGGAGGAGGTGGTGTGGGAATCAGAAAAAAAGGAACATAATACATTAAAATTGGATTGAGGAATGGAGGATGTTTATTTGAAAGGAGGGAATTAAAGAAGAGCTGAACTTAAAAAACAACTTAGCTGATTGAAAACGGCCTATATATCATCGGTACTAGTCGTAAAAAAATTGTAGTAGTTGCAAAATGGACTACGGGTAAGTGGTGATTACGTAATATTTTCCATAACCAATCTTCCAAAATGTAGGGAATCTAGGGTACACAACAGCTTTCCCACAACAGCTTTCCTTTTTTGGGGTTTAGATTTCAATCCTGCCCACATGCTCATGGTTGGCAGTGCCAAAATAATCAGTGATTCGGAGCTCAGCAGCAAGCAGACTCAACCTAAAGTACAGCTGCATGCTATCCAATCGTAGCAGTAGAAACAAACCTATAGCCCGCCCTTTTCTTTATTGACACCAATTGAGGCATTAGCGCACAGTGTCTCTGGACTAAAAACGAGACATACATCATCGCCAATGTTATGTTGACAGAACGAGACTTGTTCGTCATAAACAGCTTGGGTTTTTCCAACTCAAGCATTTTCAAATTTTTGAGTTAATGTTAGCATCACAAACACAACTGTTATCAAAGATACTACTCTTCTTCTTCTATTGTATATATTTTTTTAATTTCACCTTTATTTAACCAGGTAGGCCAGTTGAGAACAAGTTCTCATTTACAACTGCGAACGGGCCAAGATAAAGCAAAGCAGTGCAACAAAAAACAACACAGAGTTACACATAAACAAAAGTACAGTCAATAACACAATAGAAACGTCTATATACAGTGTGTGCAAATGGCGTAAGGAGGTAAGGCAATAAATAGGTCATAGTAGCGAAGTAATTACAATTTAGAAATTAAGACTGGAGTGATAGATGTGCAGATGATGATGCAAGTAGAAATCCTCGTGTGCAAGAGAGCAAAAAAAAGTCAATAAAAACAACATGGGGATGAGGCAGGTAGTTGGATATACTATTTACAGATGGGCTGTGTACAGCTGCAGCGATCGGTAAGCTGCTCAGATAGCTGATGCTTAAAGTTAGTGAGGGAGATAGAAGTCTCAAACTTCAGCTATTTTTGCAATTTGTTCCATCATTGGCAGCAGAGAACTGGAAGGAAAGGCGGCCAAAGAAGGTGTTGGCTTTGGGGTTGACCAGTGAGATATACCTGCTGGAGCGAGTGCTATGGGTGGGTGTTGTTATGGTGACCAGTGAGCTGAGATAAGGTGGAGCTTTACCTAGCAAAGACTTATAGATGATCTGGAGCCAGTGGGTCTGGCGCCGAATATGTAGCGAGGGCCAGCTGACGAGAGCATACAAGTCGTAGTGGTGGGTGGTATATGGGCTTTGGTGACAAAACGGATGGCACTGTGATAGACTGCATCCAGTTTGCTGAGTAGAGTGTTGGAGGCTATTTTGTAGATGACATTTCCGAAGTCGAGGATCGGTAGGATAGTCAGTTTTACGAGGGTATGTTTGGCAGCGTGAGTGAAGGAGGGTTTGTTGCGAAATAGGAAGCTGATTCTAGATTGAATTTTGGATTGGAGATGCTTATTATGAGTCTGGAAGGAGAGTTTACAGTCTAGCCAGACACCTAGGTAGTTGTCCACATATTCTAAGTCAGAACCATCCAGAGTAGTGATGCTAGTCGGGCGGGTGGGTGCAGGCAGCTATCGGTTGAAAAGCATGCATTTAGTTTGACTAGAGTTTAAGAGCAGTTGGAGGCCATGGAAGGAGTGTTGTATGGCATTGAAGCTCGTTTGGAGGTGTGTTGTATACGTAATGGTGTCGTCTGCGTAGAGGTGGATCAAGGAAGCACCCGCAACAAGAGCGACATCATTGATGTATACATAGAAAAGAGTAGGCCCGAGAATTAAACCCTGTGGTGCCCCCATAGAGACTGCCAGAGGTCCAGACAACAGGCCCTTCGAAATGACACACTGAACTCTGTCTGAGAAGTAGTTGGTGAACCAGGCGAGGCAGTCATTTCAGAAACCAAGGCTGTTGAGTCTGCCGATAAGAATGTGGTGATTGACAGATTCGAAAGCCTTGGCCAGGTCGATGAAGACAGCTGCACAGTCTTTTATCGATGGCGGTTATGATATCGTTTAGTACCTTGAGCATGGCTGATGTGCACCCGTGACCAGCTCGGAAACCGGATTGCACAGCGGAGAAGGTACGGTGGGATTCGAAATCCCTCTTTTACGCTACTGCTACTCTCTGTTCATCATATATGCATAGTCACTTTAACCATATCTATATGTACATTCTACCTCAATCAGCCTGACTAACCGGAGTCTGTATGTAGCCTCGCTACTTTTATAGCCTCACTACTGTATATAGCCTGTATTTTTTACTGTTGATTTATTTATGTACTTACCTATTGTTCACCTAATACCTTTTTTGCACTATTGGTTAGAGCCTGTAATGAAGCATTTCCCTGTAAGGTCTACACCTGTTGTATTCGGTACACATGACAAATAAACTTTGATTTGATTTGACATGTGCCACTCATTCTGATAATCCATTCATATATAAAGCAGCACACTTTCGTACACCATAACAACCGCACAGTACGACGTACAGTGCATAACAGTGATGTCAAGCTTGTCCACTCATACAGGACCTTCATAACAATGTAAACATTATGCACCTCCTAGTCGATCAAATAGGCCTCACGTAGTGAATTAGCTTTCTTTTTTTCATGTTAATCGAACTCGATGGACCCTCTCCCATTGCATCCCATTGAAAAAGCACTTCCACATTTTTTTTCACATGGATGGAAGTCAAGCCTATACCTCTTTGGATGAGCTCACTGGACTATTGCATTTAGTAGAGGATGGAGACGCAGGAATATTTGAATTTGGTGTCGGTTAATTTGTACTGATTCTTTCCTCACTGCATGGTTACTTTCAGAATGCACATTTTGATCTGATGAATCTGTCATTCATTTATTGTTTGTACATTGTCCGAAGTATAATGTTTCTCAGTTGATCAATTCCTTGTCTGTGTACTGTGTACTGTCACTTCTGTCTTTTGTCGACTGCTGCTATTTTGACAAGGTCTCTCTTGCAAAATACATTTGATTTCAATGAGACTAACGTGAATAAATAAAGGTTCAATGCAGAAATCACTTTAGCTTGAATAGCATTATAAGTAATCACATCTTAAAATCACGCATTTATTTTTTTATCTTCCTATTGCAGCTCTGCTGCTCAACCAGGGTAAGATCTAATAAGTTTTGCACACAATTTAAAGGCATAATGTGATTTTTACAGACGCTTTTGAACATTAAAATGATATATACCCATTGATTATTTTACAATATGGCTTATTAATGTATCATGAGCTTAGTTCACCTGTCTAACCCCATCATAACTACAAAATATGTATTTGTTTAACTCCATTTATATTAGTCCCATCATGTATTGTAGTAAGAGAACATTCCCCTTTCCTCTCCCCCTTTAGGGAACCCTACTCCAGAAGAGGAGGACGCCAGACGTATCTCAGAGATGGGGAAGCCCATTCTAGGGGAGCACAGCAGGCTAGAGGTCATCATAGAGGAGTCCTATGAGTTTAAGGTGTGTGTGTGTGTGTGTGTGTGTGTGTGTGTGTGTGTGTGTGTGTGTGTGTGTGTGTGTGTGTGTGTGTGTGTGTGTGTGTGTGTGTGTGTGTGTGTGTGTGTGTGTGTGTGTGTGTGTGTGTGTGTGTGTGTGTGTGTGTGGTGTGTGTGTGTGTGTCATATACAGTGTGTGCGTGCGTGTCTGTATGTGTGTTGTGTTATGTTTCATTAACCCCTCTCACTGTGGCACCCTCTCACCCAACAGATCCGACAGGGAATGACTCCAAATGGGATACTAGACCCGGTATTGTAGCCACTAGCATGCAGTGTGCTCTGGGATTTATTTGACAGGACTGAGGTGTCTCTTAACTGAGAGCCTCTAGAACTGGAGGATCTCTACTTCCATTTACACGTTCTCATCTTTCAGAATAGAACAGAGCTGTTGCTCAACCTAGTTTTGCCCCCCACCAGCCATTACACATTTGGTCTATTCAACCACCAGAACACCTGATTCAACTTATTAAGGGCTTGGTAATTAGATTACTAATTGAATCAGGTGAGCTACTTCTAAAAATGTATTTTAAACTAATGTGGAATTGCTGGGGTAATCTCTCGGGGGGGATGTCCGAGGACCAGGTCGGGAAACACTGGAATAGATACAGTATATTGTGATGTTGATAGAATGTATATCAAAGCCAAGAAACCTTTTCACACAAACTGTCCTGTAAGTGACAAGACAGGAAATGTATGTAATGTAATTGAAAAATAGGGGTAGGATTATAGAGAATCGAAGGACTGTGAATGTAATAAGAAACCTTAGGTGCTGGTTTGAGCCCGGTAGCAAACACTACAGAATGTCCGGTCAGAACAAGGATGAGGCGGATATCCGGGTTAAGAGGAGTGTAATCGAGGATATCCACACTCACACACACAAATGACACATCTGACCACTCATGGTTCAGATAACTGAGAATCATGTCCAGTGTTAACTAACATTAACTACAGTGAGGCAAAAAAGTATTTAGTCAGCCACCAATTGTGCAAGTTCTCCCACTTAAAAAGATGAGAGAGGCCTGTCATTTTCATCATAGGTACACTTCAACTATGACAGACAAAATGAGGGAAAAAAATCCAGAAAATCGCATTGTAGGATTTTTTAATGAATTTATTTGCAAATTATGGTGGAAAATAAGTATTTGGTCAATAACAAAAGTTTATCTCAATACTTTATTATATACCCTTTGTTGGCAATGACAGAGGTCAAACGTTTTCTGTAAGTCCTCACAAGGTTTTCACACACTGTTGCTGGTATTTTGGCCCATTCCTCCATGCAGATCTCCTCTAGAGCAGTGATGTTTTGGGGCTTTTGCTGGGCAACACGGACTTTCAACTCCCTCCAAAGATTTTCTATGGGGTTGAGATCTGGAGACTGGCTAGGCCACTCCAGGACCTTGAAATGCTTCTTACGAAGCCACTCCTTCATTGCCTGGGCGGTGTGTTTGGGATCATTGTCATGCTGAAAGACCCAGCCACGTTTCATCTTCAATGCCCTTGCTGATGGAAGGAAGTTTTCACTCAAAATCTCACGATACATGGCCCTATTCATTCTTTCCTTTACACGGATCAGTCGTCCTGGTCCCTTTGCAGAAAAACAGCCCCAAAGCATGATGTTTCCACCCCCATGCTTCACAGTAGGTATGGTGTTCTTTGGATGCAACTCAGCATTCTTTGTCCTCCAAACACGACGATTTGAGTTTTGACCAAAAAGTTATATTTTGGTTTCATCTGACCATATGACATTCTCCCAATCTTCTTCTGGATCATCCAAATGCTCTCTAGCAAACTTCAGACAGGCCTGGACATGTACTGGCTTAAGCAGGGGGACACGTCTGGCACTGCAGGATTTGAGTCCCTGGCGGCGTAATGTGTTACTGATGGTAGGCTTTGCTACTTTGGTCCCAGCTCTCTGCAGGTCATTCACTAGGTCCCCCCGTGTGGTTCTGGGATTTTTGCTCACCGTTCTTGTGATCATTTTGACCCCACGGGGTGAGATCTTGCATGGAGCCCCAGAACAAGGGAGATTATCAGTGGTCTTGTATGTCTTCCATTTCCTAATAATTGCTCCCACAGTTGATTTCTTCAAACCAAGCTGCTTACCTATTGCAGATTCAGTCTTCCCAGCCTGGTGCAGGTCTACAATTTTGTTTCTGGTGTCCTTTGACAGCTCTTTGGTCTTGGCCATAGTGGAGTTTGGAGTGTGACTGTTTGAGGTTGTGGACAGGTGTCTTTTATACTGATAACAAGTTCAAACAGGTGCCATTAATACAGGTAACGAGTGGAGGACAGAGGAGCCTCTTAAAGAAGAAGTTACAGGTCTACAAATCATCTGATTCATTCTCCATAACTCTATTTATTGGTCAAATAGCCCATACACAGCGTGGAGGTGTGTTAGGTCATTGTCCTGTTGAAAAACAAATGATAGTCCCACTATGCGCCAACCAGATGGGATGGCGTATCGCTGCAGAATGCTGTGGTAGTCATGCTGGTTAAGTGTGCATTGAATTCTCAGTAAATTACTGGCAGTGTCATCAGCAAAGCATCCCCACACCATCACACCTCCTCCTCCATGCTGCACGGTGGGAACCACACATGCAGAGATCATCCGTTCACCTACTCTGCGTCTCACAAAGACACGGCGGTTGGAACCAAAAATCTCAAATTTGGACTCATCAGACCAAAGGACAGATTTCCACCGGTCTAATGTCCATTGCTCGTGTTTCTTGGCCCAAGCAAGTCTTTTCTTATTGGTGTCCTTTAGTAATGGTTTCCTTGCAGCAATTCGACCATGAAGGCCTGATTCACCCAGTCTCCTCTGAACAGTTGGTGTTGTGTCTGTTACTTGAACTCTGTGAAGGATTTATTTGGGCTTATCCACTGTTGCAGAGGTAACTCTGGGTCTCTGGGTCTTCCTTTCCTGTGGCGGTCATGAGAGACAGTTTCATCATAGCGCTTGATGGTTTTTGTGAGTGCACTTGAAGAAACTTTCAATGTTTTTGAAATTTTACACATTGACCGACCTTCATGTCTTAAAGTAATGATGAACTGTAATTTCTCTTTGCTTATTTGAGCTGTTTTTGCCATAACATGAACTTGGTCTTAGCCCTATTTGGTAAATCTTCTCTATACCACCCCTACCATGTCACAACAAAACTGATTGGCTCAAACGCATTATGAAAGGAAAGAAATTCCACAAATGAACTTTTAACAAGGTAAACCAGTTAATTGAAATGCATTCCAGGTGACTACCTCATTAAATTGGTTGAGAGAATGCCAAGAGTGTGCAAAGTTGTCATCAAGGCAAATGGTGGCTACTTTGAAGAATCTCAAATATAAAATATATTTAGATTTGTTTAACACTTTTTTGGTCACTACATGATTCCATATGTCCTATTTAATCATTTTGATGTCTTCACTATTATTCTACAATGTAGAAATGGCAAAAATAAAGAAACACCTTTGAATGAGTAGGTGTGTCTAAACTTTTGACTGGGACTGTATATAGAATAGAAAATAGCTTAGCACAATAAATGAGTAATGCTAATAAATGCTAATCACTAACACTTATGCTGAAATGCTCATGCATTCCAATACAAAATGCTAATGGTAGTGCTAACGCAAGCGGGAGCTCGAGCTAGCTAACAACCTCAATACACAGTAATTGTACACAATAAACCACAAAACTTAGCTCCACATAATATGACACAGATCTCAAGGCACTTATGTTTAGATGCACACACAATTAAACATCAGACATACAGGGATTCAGTCCACAGCAGGAAAAGTTCAGCAGGAGGTAAAACTGTGGATGTGCTCATCAGGATGGGGATAGCATGTTTCTGACCACACAGAGTGCTGGGGTCATAGACTAACTGAAACTGAAGTCCTGGGAATCAAGGCCAGTGATAGGCTGAAGGAGATGTGGTGATAATTATTTGGACTGACCTTGACCAATAAGACACTAACAAAAGTGGGGGTCCTCTGAATGGGAGACTAAGCTGCCAAAGTAATGGCTAGAATCAGCTGACAGAAGCTGGCCGTTTTAACAGTAATGATACTTCTCTTCTACCCTCATGTCTATCCTGACTTCAGTTTGATAAGAACAGAAGTCATGAGACAGAATGTGTGTGACATTTGATGTGTTTGTGCTTCAGAGCATGCCGTGTCAGCTTTTGTTGTTGAATACTTGCCCACTCTCATTGCTAATCTTTTTTGTGTTTTGATAGAGCACCGTGGACAAACTCTTGAAGGACACCAATCTGGCTGTGGTGATTGGAACTCATTCCTGGAGAGAACAGTTCATTGAGGCGGTCACAGTCAGTTCAGGAGGTCAGACATAACCTGAGTTATGTCATGTAAATAATTCACAAATATGTAATGATACATACAGTGCATTCGGAAAGTATTCAGATCGCTTGACTTTTTCCACATTTTGATACGTTACAGCCTTATTCTAAAATGGATTAAAAAACAACTTTTATTAATCAATCTACACACAATACCCCATAATGACAAAGCGAAAACAGAAATACCTTATTTACGCAAGTATCCAGACCCTTCGCTATGAGACTCGAAATTGAGCTCAGGTACATCTTGTTTCCATTGATCATCCTTGAGATGCTTCTACAACTTGATTGGAGTCCACCTGTGGTCAATTAAATTGATTGGACATGATTTGGAAAAGCACATACCTGTCTATGTAAGGTCCCACAGTTGACATTGCATGCCAGAGCAAAAACCAAGCCATGAGGTCGAAGGAATTGTCCAGCCTCCATCATTCTTAAATAGAAGACGTGTAGAACCACCAAGACTCTTCCTAGAGCTGGCCACCCGGCCAAACTGAGCAATCAGGGGAGAAGGACCTTGGTCAGGGAGATGACCAAGAACCCAATGGTCACTCTGACAGAGCTCCAGAGTTCCTCTGTGGCGATGGGAGAACCTTCCAGAAAGACAACCTTCTCTGCAGCACTCCACCAATCAGGCCTTTATAGTAGAGTGGCCAGACAGAAGTGACTTCTCAGTAAAGGAACATGACAGCCCACTTGGAGTTGGCCAAAAGGCACCTAAAGGACTCTCAGACCATGAGAAACTAGATTCTCTGGTCTGATGAAAACAAGCTTGAACTCTTGGGCCTGAATGCCAAGCGTCACATCTGTAGAAAACCTGGCACCATCCCTACGGTGAAGCATGGTGGTCTGGGAGACTAGTCTGGATTAAGGGAAATATGAACGGAGCAACGTACAGAGAGATCGTTGATGAAAACCTGCTACAATGCAGGAGTGGCTTCGGGACCGGTCTATGAATGTTCTTGAGTGGCCCAGCCAGAGCCCAGACTTAAATCTGATCGAACATCTCTGGAGAGACCTGAAAATAGCTGTGCAGCGGCGCTCCCCATCCTACCTGACCAAGCTGGAGAGGATCTGCAGAAAACAATGAGAGAAAGTCCTCAAATAAAGGTGTGCCAAGCTTGTAGCGTCATGTACCCAAGAAGACTCCAGGCTGTAATGGCGGCCAAAGGTGCTTCAACAAAGTACTGGGTAAAGGGTCTGAATACTTATGTAAATGTGATATTTTGTTTTTTTATTTGTAATAAATTTACAAAAAAGTCTAAAAACCTGTTTTTGATTTGTCATTATGTCGTATTGTGTGTAGATTGAATAGGGATAAAATAAAATAAATCAATTTTACAATAAGCCGGTAACGCAACAAAATGTGGAAAAATCAAGGGATCTGAATACTTACTGAATGCACTGTACATATATAATGTGTATATTTTACAGTATATTGTGTGTGTGTGCATGCGTGTTTGTTTGTCTGTATGGTTTGTATCATGGTTTGGGCTTTTCTCCGGCAAATGTATGCTATCGATAAATACTCATCGATAACACTGTTTGTCACTGTCCTCTACCTGCCTCATTTTGCCAGGTGACGAGGAAGAGGGAGTGGAGCGGCGAATGCCCAACTGCTTTGACTACTTCATGCACATTGTGACAGTTTTCTGGAAGATTCTGTTTGCCTGCGTGCCACCTACCGAGTACTGGAATGGCTGGGCCTGCTTTGTGGTGTCCATCATTGTCATTGGCTTACTAACCACCGTCATCGGGGACCTGGCCTCCCACTTCGGCTGCACCGTGGGCCTCAAAGACAGTGTCACTGCTGTGGTGTTTGTGGCTCTGGGCACCTCCATCCCTGGTGAGTGTGTGTGTGTTGGACGTGTGTGTGTGTGTGTGTGTGTGTGTGTGTGTGTGTGTGTGTGTGTGTGTGTGTGTGTGTGTGTGTGTGTGTGTGTGTGTGTGTGTGTGTGTGTGTGTGTGTGTGTGTGTGTGTGTGTGTGTGACTGAGTGTCTGCTTTAAGTTACTTTATCTTCAATCCAAGCTAGCTATTTACCCTAAACCTAACTCTTGAACCAACTATAACCCAAAACGATACCTCCCAACCTCTATTTAAACCTTCCCAGCCTTAGTGATACTAATCCTAACCTTATTCTAACCATATTCTAAACTCTATCCCAAACCTCTTTCCATAGACACCTTTGCCAGTAAAGTCGCTGCCACCCAGGACCAGTATGCCGACGCGTCGGTGGGCAACGTGACGGGTAGCAATGCGGTCAACGTTTTCTTGGGCATCGGGGTGGCGTGGTCCATCGCTGCCATCTACTGGGAGACCAAAGGTCAAACTTTCCGCGTGGACCCCGGCTCACTGGCCTTCTCGGTCACGCTCTTCACCATCTTCGCCTTCATCAACATGGGGGTGCTGATGCTCCGCCGCCGGCCGTCTGTAGGGGGAGAGCTGGGGGGGCCCAAGGTCACCAAGGTGCTCACCACCCTATTCTTCTTTGGCCTCTGGTTCATCTACATCCTCTTTTCCAGCCTGGAGGCCTACTGCCATGTAAAGGGCTTCTGAGGGAGCACAGGGCTAGATAGGTAGATGGGTAGATTGAGAAACTCACACATGCACACAGACACACACACATGCGCATACATGCTTGCACGCACACATACACACACATACACATCATCATCATCATCATCATCATTGCCACTGCAACGACACATCTTCGACATCTAGCAGAAGATCCACTACCAGGAGTAATGATGCAAATGTCTATTTTCTGTACTCACTGCTCACAGAGAGAATGTCAGACACTCTCTCTCTCTCTCTCTCTCTCTCTCACACACACACACACACACACACACACACACACACACACACACACACACAAAATGTAGGGTGTAGAAGAAAATGTAGAAGGAAAAGCTGGTTATTAGTAGAGGAATGTGGTGGTGATGGACTATGTGATGATCACAATCACAGGATGCTAATATGCCTGGTATAGAAAGTGGAGGGGACACCGTGCAAAGACACTCTTTAAAATAGGCTGCTCAGGTTAAGAGGAAAGACATGGATGGAGTGTGAAGTCTGGATCTTGACACCACTGGAGACCACATCAACATGATTCTGGTCTGGGTCTGTCTGGGCCTCAGCTCCTGAGGTCTGGGTATAGTTTTACAGTTTTGGACCAGGCCATTATCTTTGGTAGTCTCTCAACTCACGTGGTCAAGATCTGTCACTGAATACCATCTCTTGTCAGAGTTATTTGGCCACGTAGCTCTGGTCCATCGTGCAACAACAACAACAAGTTACCTCTTCAGAGGCAACTCGTTGTTGTCATCACGCGATGGACCAGAGCTAGTGGCCAAGTAGGACTGACACAACACTGAGGGGACACCTTGTTCTGCATGCCTTGCCGGCGGCAAAGTATCAGCACCCCAATGTTAATTCCCTAATGTGGGAGCCGGGTAGGAATGCAATGGCTAACACTTAGGTGGACCCATTGTGCAAAACTGTTTGAAATTACATAATTTCAATCAGTGTTGCCCACTGGGGAAGATGCCTTATTTGACTGTAAGGTCAAATAAGAGTTGTGGTTTGAGTCTAAGTCTTCATCTTGCTGCTTATGGCCTACCTATGTTAGTTGAACGAGGGCACTACGGTGGCTGATCCAGATAAACTTGATGAACAGAACAATGTAAACTACACATGGCAGATAAGCATCTCCCTTTCTCCCTTTTGGTCCTGTATGGCACAATGGATACAGCTGCCTCCGACACCCACAACAACCTCTTCCCCAGCTTTTGTATTATACATTTCTCTTGGAAATAGTTGTATCTCTATTCCCTATTATGTCATCTTGTGGCAAGAGGTGAAATGCTAATATAATTCGCTTATCCCCTTTCATTTGGGCTCACCCCAGTCTTCATAGCAAAAACAACCAAAGACTATGGGCTCAATGCTGTTTAGTAGCATGCTATTGCATGCTGTTTAAAAATGCTGAGAAACTGCTATGACATGAAATACTGTAAATTATAGAGAAATCACTGAGTATCTGCCATTTAGAGTGACAATGTGACAGAGATAATTCATCCAACTCAAAATGAGTAGTCTTATCATCAATTTATTTATGAATTTTGTCATTAAATGTATGTATATTTTAATGTAAGAACTTACATTCACAAGAAATGACATTGTAATTTATTTCAAGTTGTAACAATTACATTGAAAATGTATCACAGTTCTCAGTCTCTGTTTGATCAATCTCATATTTTATTGTAATATTTTAATGATTTTTTTGCCTAAGATGTGAGATGTGTCTCAGACACTGAGATGTGTCTCAGTGTCTGTGGCCTAAGGAAGTTTCTGCTGGAGCTAGCTCAATATTGGACTAAAGGAGCATAACGTTACTCCTTAGTCCTAGGACCATACATGTTCTAGTTAAAGGGCAAATTGGCTCTGGAAGCCAAAACAGCTAAATACTCCATCTAAATGTGAATCGATTCTCAATTGCGGTATAGTCCTAGAAACATAAATCCCTCTACTTTCATATCACATCAAAATAATTTCCCAAATGCAAAATACACACTTACTGTACATTGTTTTAATCTATTTTTAACACAGTTGCAGCTGACAGTATTTTTCAGTGACAACATGTTTGTGTTGTCTGTCTTCTCTTTACACACAGGTGTTCAGAGAATCAGATAGCTAATTAGCAAAGGTAGTCCACACCAATCTTCCCTCTAAACTGCGTGCGTGCGCGGGACTGCCATGCGAAGGAAATATAAGCGCACACAGAGAAGCACAAGATTGAACTTCACTCAAAGTTCTAGTTTTCCCCCTTAGTTAACACTATCAATGTTTCCCTTTCCTGTTGGAATTGTGATAGAATAAACACAATATTAACCATCAATGTAACATACTGAAACAAAACCAACTATGCAAGAATAGTAGGCAGAACGTATTGTAGTAGGATTCTATTGCATTAACATGCACGACACTGTACTCTACCTGTGCGGCTTAACCAATCAGAACTCTAGTAAGTCTACAGTTGAAGTCAGAAGTTTACATACACCTTAGCCAAATACATTTAAACTCAGTTTTTCACAATTCCTGACATTTAATCCTAGTAAAAATTCCCTGTCTTAGGTCAGTTAGGATCACCACTTTATTTTAAGAATTTGAAATGTCAATAATATTTGTCAGAAATAATGTCAGAAATGATTTATTTCAGCTTTTTAATCCATTCCTCCTGACAGAGCTGGTGTAACTGAGTCAGGTTTGTAGGCCTCCTTGCTCGCACACGCTTTTTCAGTTCTGCCCACACATTTTCTATAGGATTGAGGTCAGGGCTTTGTAATGGCCACTCCAATACCTTGACTTTGTTGTCGTTAAGCCATTTTGCCACAACTTTGGAAGTATGCTTGGGGTCATTGTCCATTTGGAAGACCCATTTGCGACCAAGCTTTAACTTCCTGACTGATGTCTTGAGATGTTGCTTCAATATGTCCACATCATTTTCCCGCCTCATGATGTCATCTATTTTGTGATGTGCTCCAGTCCCTCCTGCAGCAAAGCACCACCACAACATGATGCTGCCACCCCCGTGCTTCACGGTTGGGATGGTGTTCTTCGGCCTGCAAGCCTCCCCCTTTTTCCTCCAAACATAACGATGGTAATTATGGCCAAACAGTTCTATTTTTGTTTCATCAGACCAGAGGACATTTCTCCAAAAAGTACGATCTTTGTCTCCATGTGCAGTGCAAACCGTAGTCTGGCTTTTTTATGGCAGTTTTGGAGCCGTGGCTTCTTCCTTGCTGAGCGGCCTTTCAGGTTATGTCGATATAGGACACGTTTTACTGTGGATATAGATACTTTTGTACATGTTTCCTCCAGCATCTTCACAAGGTCCTTTGCTGTTGTTCTGGGATTGATTCGCACTTTTCACACCAAAGTACGTTCATCTCTAGGAGACAGAATGCGTCTCTTTCCTGAGCGGTATGATGGCTGCGTGGTCCCATGGTGTTTATACTTACATACTATTGTTTGTACAGATGAACGTGGTACGTTCAGGCATTTGGAAATTGCTCCCAAGGACGAACCAGACTTGTGGAGGTCTACAATTTTTTTCTGAGGTCTTGGCAGATTTCTTTTGATTTTCCCATGATGTCAAGCAAAGAGGCACTGAGTTTGAAGGTAGGCCTTGAAATACATCCACAGGCACACCTCCAATTGACTCAAATGATGTCAATTAGTTTATCAGAAGCTTCCAAAGCCATGACATAATTTTCTGGAATATTCCAAGCTCTTTAAAGGCACAATCAACATAGTGTATGTAAACTTCTGACCCACTGGAATTGTGATACTGTGAATTATAAGTGAAATAATCTGTCTGTATACAATTTTTGGAAAAGTTACTTGTGTCATGCACAAAGTAGGTGTCTTAACCGACTTGCCAAAACTATAGTTTGTTAACAAGAAATTTGTGGAGTGGTTGAAAACTAGTTTTAATGACTCCAACCTAAGTGTATGTAAACTTCCGACTTCAACTGTATATGCAAATATACCATTGCCATATATGGATCTGTGCCATTCACTTTGAACTGGACTGTATTTACAGCATGAGGGTCGTGAGTAGATGTTTTGTTGAGATCAAAGCGAGAGTGGCATGTAGCCACGTGTGCACATTTGTTCATATCCTTTGCTAGTTAGTGAGTTATTATCTCAGATATAGATCATTGATAGTTAACAATGGGGGCGTGATTTCTTCCTACAAAAGCACAAAACTTTCCAGGCATCTTTGAAAAGCTAGTTGGGTAAAGAGCTTTTTTTGTCTTAAAGGGGCAGTGTTGCATTTTGAGACAGGCTTGAATAAGCTATGTAGCCAATTGGCAGAGGGTAGCATAATTTGTCTGATTCTCTGTAATAATGGTATGGGAATAATAGTGCATTTTATTTTGTAAAGTGTTTTCTTGCATCAAATAACACAACAACATTTTCAGTCACCTCCTTGTCAGAAGGACATGTAGATAATCAAGCCCTGCATGTTTTTATCTAAAGTCTCATGGAATGTAAGGCCTACATTGAACACCACACATTGGTTGCTTCTGTAGGCTGAATGATAGAAAAGCTATTTTCATGTTAAAATGTTATGGGATGCATTTTCTCCTTTGTTTTTTTAAAATGGTAGACTACTCTGGTAGGCCTACATTATGATAAAATAACCAAAATAGCCTACATGACCACTGTCTGAAATGGTACATTAAAGTGGGTACAGCCTCAGTGTTCATAGTAAACGCATCTGGATGTTGCACCGAAATTTCACAAAGTTCAAGTTTGTGCTCAGCAGACCTGAAATTAGCTCAGTGACCAACATTTTTTGAAGGAACATAGGTCCACACTGTCTTCCATCTGTTTTCCATAAACAAGTGCTGTGACATGGAAATATGGCTGTGGGAACCCTAAACCTATAAAGGTTTGTGTCAATTTAACCTTTTATTTTTATTTATTTTTCTCACTGATATGCAAGATAAGGTCCTTATGCTTCTAAAACTGTACCGGAAGCGATTTGTGTTCATGTTCAGACCAAGTGTCATGGCTCTTAACAAAACACCCCCCACAGAAGACGCATTCGTCCAATGACGTATGTGTAATGTAATTAGTGGCGATTTTAGCATGTAAATATTGGTGGGGCAAAAAAATTAAAGTGGGATGCATGCCAGCAAAGCCACTACACAACACAATACAACACTAAATAATACATTAATTGCACTATAACAGTGGCAAACTATGCCCACAAACTGTTAGGGCCTATATAAAGCTGTCCCAACAGCAGTCCCAACATCTTACCACTGCTACACCTGGCTATCAATGTAGCCTTGTCTGGCAGCGAAACAGTTCATTCAGCCTCATTTACTGCCTTTTAAAAAAACATAGCTGATATGGCTGACTTGCTTAAACAAATGTGTTTTTTTATGACAATTGAGATGTACAAACTATGGCATAAGGGAAAGGAAAAGGGGGATACCTAGTCAGTTGTCCAACTGAATGTATTCAACTGAAATGTGTTTTCTGTTTTTAACCCAACCCATATGAATAAGAGAGGTGCGGGGCCTGCCTTAATCGACATCCATATCTTCGCTCGGGGAACAGTGGGTTAACTGACTTGCTCAGGGGCAGAACAACATATTTTTACCTGGGGACAACAAGCGGATAAGCAGATAAGAGGCAATCCATAATTTCGATTAAGACATTATTGAATGAGCTAGGATGGACATAGTCAATATAACTATTTGTTTAGCACTTTTGAAATGTACTGCGACAGAATTCAGAACATGGGCCGTTCTTACAGTGTTCTCCCTGTACACCAAGTCAGAACCGTAGGATAAATAAAGGGGGGCATATAATCAGACAATGAAAGCTCTTACAAAATTTGATGATTACATTTCTCAAAAACAGGTTATAGGCTATATGTGCACCACCAAGTCAGAACAGTAGGCGAAATGAAGAGGGGTAAACAGATCAAATTATTAGGGTGAGGCACATGGCTACTAACAGCTTACTACACAACATACACTTAGTATTACTTTCTTAGCTACAGTATACATATCTCCCTGGCATATTACATAATTTATGCAGCAGCATACAATACATTTTTGGACTCACCTTGTGTTGTGCTCACTTGAACAGGAAGGTGGCATGGCGGTCCTTTGTGGGCAAATTTTGTCATCAAAGTCTGGCATTCGCTGGATGTATAGTGCTTTCAAGACAACTGGGAACTGAAAAAAAACAAGGTCATTTCATGATGACGTCATTGATCTTCAGGTCGTAGCTTTAGAAAAAGGCCTGAGTTCCCAATTTACAATTCCATTCAAAATGTATTTCCCAGTCGGAGCTCGTTTTTTCCGGAATTCCCAGTTGTCTTGAACTCACTGAAGTCAAGTTTTCACAGTTCCAAGTTAACAGTTGTTTTGAGCGCGGCAAAATCATGCTTCATTGACAGCATGGACAATGTTGAATGTTTATCATTTTAAATTTGGAAAAGAGCCCCCTAATCCCAGATTTGGGACCACACAGCCACTGTCACTGATTCCTTACAAACCACTCATTGTTGAATTTGCGATTTCCAACTTGCTGAGTAATGTTAATGTCCAATGGCTGATGAGCACCGAATACATTTTATTTTTTACATTTTACATTTTATCTATAATTTCTCTTCCTTATTTATCTTCATATGATAAGGATTAAAAAGGATTTGCCAGTAGATTGTCGACTTGATTCATGATGATTATTATACAGAGATGACCACTTTACGGACGAGTATAGAGTGCAGTGATGTGTCCTATAAGGAGCATTGGTGGCAAATCTGATGGCCAAATGGTAGAGAACATCTAGACGCTCGAGAGCATACCTGCCGATCTATAAATTATGTCTCCGTAATCTAGCATGGGTAGGATGGTCATCTGAATCGGGATTAGTTGGGCAGCTGGGTGAAAGAGGAGTGATTACGATAGAGGAAACCAATTCTAGATTTAATTTTAGCCTGTAAGTTTTGATATGTGCTGCGAGAAGCCATACTCCCAAGTACTTGTATGAGGTGACTACCTCAAGCTCGAGTCATGTTCAATGGCTAGGCTGGAGCCAGACCCAATTGTGTAAAATGTTTCATTCATCCATCCATCCATCCACCTGTTTATTTTAATAGTCCATTTTGTTTACTTGTGGAATAGTCCATCCAACGTTAATGTATACTTGGCGTGTGACGTGTCGGTAGTATTTACCATGACTAGTATTCGTCACTCGTTCCAATTTTTATTTTTTCCCCCATTAATTTGTACACCAATTTTGAGTTTGTATCTGCACCATCTAGTGGAAAACGTGCATAGTGTTTGTAGGAACCAATGGGATGTTACTATTGAGGAAATCCCTCCTCCTTGAAACCGAAAGAAGAAGCGCTCTCCGGTTGGCCAGGGAAGGCTGGCGGTATTTCCTTCTCTGGGTTATCTGTAAAACGTGCTGCTGCTCTGTGTGAAGAGCTAACAGCTAGGTCAATACGGGAAAGGTGGACCTGGAAAAGGTGAGTGCCCGGATTGATTTGTAACTATGCTAAGGAAATAAAAACGACATTAATTAAATGTATAAACTCTTAAAAATAATCACATTTTATTACTCGTGTTTTCAGCTGACGTCTTGAGGCCAACCGGGAAACGGTGTTCATTCACTCGCTGAGTTGAGGCGGCTAGTGTTAGCATAGCTATCTGCATCAAGTGAATATGGCAGCCATTGAATATGGTGGTCCAAGCTGCGTTTTCGACAAATTGTTTTAAATCAAATTTAGGATATCAAACATGCTTGGGGTAAATTTAAAGCAGTCTGTGTTTTATATCGTGATATTTATCCTACTTGTATAGCCTTATTTGGTGAACAAAACCGTATGAAACCAATGTGCGGCCTATCATTTCTAACAAGCGCAGTACGCGCACTTTTTTGTACGGCACACACTGGTGCTAGGAAGCGAGCTAATTGTGTGCATTGGTCCCGGCTTAATTACACATTTACCCGTAGTAAGTAATTACTGTTACTTGTAATACATTAGTTACAGTTGTTAGTTAACGTTATGTGGTTATCAAAAAGTACATGTCTGGCTGACTAGCTAGTTACTCAAAGTCCGCCCACAAGGCCTGAGAACTAGGCCAACATTTTTCGCTGCTAGAGAAGAGTTCCCACATTTATCCATAATGTGTCTCCATAATGACAATTCTAATACAACTGGTAAAATTAATTTACCTGGTTCTCAGCATTTCGCCCTTTCTGATATTGGTTCGTCACATAAATTATTTAATCTGAACGATATGAATGATTATAGGGAATGGTTAAGAGAACATTGTGAAATGGTGTAACAAGGCACATTGCTTTAAAATCGATTTTTAAACTGGAGTATAAAAATCGAAAAGCCCCAACAGTTTGCTTTTATTAAATAAAACATTTTACATTCATGTGGCTGTAGGCAGCTTGATTTTTATATTATTTTTTCCCCCAGTCATAATCCCTCTGGAGCTAGATGGCTCTCGTCTCAAGTTTTATTATACTATTATTCGGTCACTACTACGACAATTTTATAGCCAGTAATGAAGTTAATCTGTTCCTCTCTCTCCTGGCTTCAACTTTCTAGCCAATGTTGGCTAGCTAGTGCTACATACAGGGCTTGAGGCAAACTTTTTTCACCATCATCCCAAAGTGCAATTTAAAACGTCCCAAACTGAAGATGACCAGTACCAAAAAAAAAATGTTTACTGGTAGCCTACTACTACTAATTGATAAATGGGTATGTCAACTGAGCCAGCAAAAGATTGCCTCTAAAATACCAACATTGGAATAATACTTAAATCTATTTTGCATAAATGTACACAATTAGACTACATGTAAAAGTATAGCCTGGGTTTTATTGGCTACTTACAGCCTCATGTCCACGCTTACATGAGGGATATGCCAGAAATGTAACCAAACTTGAGACTTTTAATTACATACATACAGGCTAAACAGCGGTCATGTTTTACAATTCTAATGTAGGATAATTCACATTAACGTCTAAAGTCTTGGTTCTGGTGATGTCATTGAGGCACAGGTTCTTCAGATCAAATGGTCACAAGCTGAGAGAAAGGTCGGCGCACGTCGCCCACTTTGCAATCTGAGCGAAGGCAGTCGGCATTCACAATCGTAGTCATTTTAGTAACCCTTGTTGCATCTGTAGATCTCCCCTCTTTCAAAAATTTGAATGGATATTTTAAACTCTGCTACATTGAAACTACTCCTGTGTGTGCATTGCTGTGCTTGTAATGTGAAGAAATAATAGTTGATATCAACATTTTAAGCTAAACATTCTGATCTGTTGCATCAGCCTCATTGCTTTTTTAAAATGTGTTTTATGTACAGTAGGCCTAGTTGTATGAATTTTGGATCTATCTTCCCAGTGCTGTCCTTGAGTCTGTTTGGACCGTCCCCGACTATATAGCATACCCAGAGAGAAAGCACAATATTAAATCCTCTCTCTGGAACTGTTGGATGATTATTTCTCATTTTTATCTCCCCTGCTGTGTAGGCTCTAGTAATGATTGGTAGGACTGTGGGTGGTCAGGAAGCAACTTGTGCTGCTGTTCTCGAATACTTGACTCTGCTGCAGTGCTTTCTCAACACACACACAGCCCTCCGCACCACTCATTCTTAGCAACCACCTGCCTCACTTCCTGATAGTCAGTAGTAGGGCACAGATAAAATAAATAATAATTTGATGCCATGATGGCCGCACTGGAATTTTGGCGTAGCTCAAAAATCCGCAACCAATACATTTTCACCTGCAACATACTTTTCGGAGTAGCCTAATTTGTCGGGAAAGCTGCTGATATGGCAACCCTGGTTGGGTTTGATTAAAACCTGCTGGCAGCACACAAATAGTGATCGATTTGGTGTGTGTGACCTTTATTTAACTAGGCAAGTCAGTTGAGAACAAATTATTATTTACAATGACGGCCTACACCGGCCAAACCCGGACGACGCTGGGCCAATTGTGCGCCGCCCAATGGGACTCCCAATCACGGCAGTTGTGATACAGCCTGGATTCAAACCAGGGTGTCTGAAGTGCCGCCTCTAGCACTGAGATGCAGTGCCTTCGACCGCTAATCCACTCGGGAGCATTTGCACGTGGCCCGATTTGTAATTCCTGTGGTAAATTTGGGTTGACTTTGCATATCCTTCTGGGGCTAGTTAGGGGCCACCAGTAATTATATTTTTTTTTTACCTTTATTTAACCAGGCAAGTCAGTTAAGAACACATTCTTATTTTCAATGACGGCCTGGGAACAGTGGGTTAACTGCCTGTTCAGGGGCAGAACGACAGATTTGTACCTTGTCAGCTCGGGGGTTTGAACTCGCAACCTTCCGGTTACTAGTCCAGTGTACATGGGACAATAACATTATAAATAGCTCCAAATTTTAATGCCTTAACCTCAAACCAACTATAAATTGCAGAAATTCTTATACAAATATTGAAAGCGTTTGAGACCTAGAAGGTGTGCAACATGAAAATATAATAATTTACTGTGTAATTTATTGACGGTAAAAACCAACTTAGCCACGGTTGCACACCAGCAACTCATGCCACCTGCAAACACACACATCAAACTAACGCACCGCATTTCTTAATTAGCCAAATCTAAATCAAGACATCAGGCTGTCTGCAGCCACACACAAATATGTTTTTTTTGTTTAATAAGAGGCCAAGTGCGGTTGCCTTTTAATGTTAGCTAATGTTGTAGCTAGCTCACCTTGATTTTGCCTCTTTGTAGCTTGCGCTGAAACTATTTCATTGTTGACAGGGTGTTCCCATAACATGAGCTTCTGGATAAATTCTATATTTTCATAAAATGATGTGTTAGTGATTATTTCCTACCCACTTCAAAGGGCCATGCTAGTTTTGGAGATCTGCATGGTGCTTCAATGTCTGTTTGCCACTCCTTTATCTGGTTTCAGCTTTTAAGATGTCCTACTCGTCATCACGAAGCTCCTCGCGCAACACTGACTGCAAGGTGTATGTAGGTGACCTAGGCAACGGTGCTGCCAAGGGGGAGTTGGAACGGGCGTTCAGCTACTATGGACCTTTGCGCAGTGTCTGGGTGGCCAGGAACCCACCTGGTTTTGCCTTTGTCGAGTACGAAGATCCCAGAGATGCTGAGGATGCGACAAAGGGCATGGACGGCAAGTGAGTACACATGCGGTTGAATTGCTTGCAGCAGCAGCACAATATTGATTGGATTCAAAGGGCTCAATCTATAACACTTGGTCTTCAACATTAAATATTTTTTCTGAATCCTCCTCAGTTGTATGCCCCAAAATGCCATCTATTCTTAAACCATTGTCATGTTTCAGAGTGCTCTGTGGTGCCCGCATAAGAGTGGAGTTGTCAACGGGTATGTCTCGCAAGTCGCGCCACGACCGCCCCAGCCGCCGGCACTTCGACCCCAACGACCGCTGCTACCAATGTGGCGAGAATGGCCATTATGCATATGACTGCTATCGCTTTAGCAAGAGGGGTGGTGGCCGCCGCAGCAGGTAGTGTAGAGGCGGTCTTTCCCACTGTTATTGGAATGTCACTTTTGTTGAATGACATTCAACGACATGGTGGCTCCAAGAGAATGTACTTTTTGTGGAGGCATCATACATGTCTTTAAATGCTACACCTTTCTACTGCACATATTTGATCAATGATCCTCTCGCAGGTCCCGCTCACGGTCAAGGTCCAGGGGAAGGCGTTACCGCTCACGCAGCCGAAGCAACGGCCGCGACCGGTGAGTGGTTCTGTGTCACAAAAGGACCCCTGCAAGTTGACTCTAAGGGTGAAACTGTCTTTTGAAAGACTTGGTCTCTTTATTTGATCAGTTCTTGTTCTAGCCGAACTCGAACCTGTCTGAAATTCGAAGAGACCTACCTGACTGATTCAGATCAGTGTTCTCTTAATTGCTGTTAATAGCTTTGAGTTCCCTTATCTCCCTCCACTAGGCGTTATAAATCCCCATCATACTCAAAGTGCAAAAACAGGCAGGACTTAATCTACTGCAGAAATTGGTGAACATATTTTTCTGACTTAGTTTGTAGCTATCATCCCAACTAGAGTGCCTTCAGGAAGTGTTCACACCCCTTGATTTTTCTAGGTTGTGGGATTAAAATAGATTTAATTGTCCTTTTTTTGTCAACGATCTACACAATACTCTGTCAAAGTGGAAGAAACTTGTCATGAGAATTATGTTCTCAACGTTCATAAACTACTTCAATTAAACTACTCAGTCTGCAACCCAGAATTTGTAAGATTCTGGTTGAATGAAACAGACTGAGGCTCAGCTATGATAGTCAAGATGTTTATTCACGAGAGCGCTAGTCCGTTGTACAAAACCATTCATTTTATACTGGCTCCTTACGCACTTACATTCACACACAAACAGTAGGTATCCTATGCACATACTTTCACACACAAACAGTAGGTATCCTATGCACATACTGTATTGCTACCCAGCCGACAAAGATTAGGGAGACCTTGAAGTACTCCCTGTCCTCTCCCAAATCTCCAGCTAGGTCGGCACCGAATTTTGCTCAGGCAGTCTAAGATACTATAAAGATATATTGTTTTACCCTAATTCGGACTAAAACTACACGTGTGTGTATATATATTATATATATATATATATATATATATATATATATATATATATATATTTTTTTTTTTACTGACAAAAACTGCAAAAGAACATCAGATTATAATTGTGATTCTAATCAATTTCATACAGTTATAAGGTTTCTGAGTGGAATTATTTCATCATTATCTTTCAACATTTAAATCACTAACAATCCACTCTTAATGACTAAATAATACACACTAATACATCAAACACTATATGGAGACATAAATGGTATCCAAGAATATTTCAAACCAATACATGTATGTATATTCGATATTCATCAATGACTGTATATACACACACGCTTCTCCACCTGCATTGCTTGCTGTTTGGGGTTTTAGGCTGGGTTTCTGTACAGCACTTTGAGATATCAGCTGATGTACGAAGGGCTATATAAATAAATTTGATTTGATTTTGATTTGACTGTTATTAAAGGCCTATATCCAATTATAACGCTACCTGTTTGTATTAAAAATCCAATATTCATAAAAAGTCAAAACATTAAAAATAGTCTCATCCAACATAGGCTCCTCGTAGTTAAAAGAAACTGAGCCATCTCCTAGGCCTGCAGGCCTGTATTCGTCATCCAACTGACTGGAGCTCGGAATCGGTCCGTACCTCACCATCTGCTGCATCACTGACCTCTCCAGAGTCCTGGTGATCAAACCTCTCATACACGGAATCAACAACATCCACACAGAACCAACACACTCATACAGGTGAAAGTTGACCACAACAGTGATGACATTTTTCCATTTCCCAAACATACTGTCAAACCAATTTGTAAGAGAATGATCCACCCCAGAGTTATCTGCTAATTTGTGAGCCAATGTGGTTAAACCAGCCAGGGCCTTGGCCACTGATCCATCTGGAGCTGTGTTATCAAAAAATAAGCGTACGGCAATGAACCCCAATCATTCTACCTACCCGCCCTTTTCTGCCAATTACGATATCGAGAGTCAGTCTATTTTACCAGGTCATGAGGGAAGTGGCGGATAATTGGTCAGAGAACCCCTTTACTGCATCCCCAGTATCATTCATAAATCTCTGATTATAGTAGATGTCATCCAATCCACATTTGTATTTATTGTCCACCACCAAAATAATGTAGTGGTAAAGCCTTCACCTATTTGCTTCATCTAGAACTTCCCTGAGGATGCCAATAGCATCCATCTAAACTTCCATCCTGGTCAAAACTTCTCCTGTGCCTACTTTAGCCTCCTATAACTGGCCTCTGACTTACTCGAACTGGTTGAACCAATAACCCCGGGGCGCAAGTTCCTGACCACCCTTTTTGGTAGTTTCTGTCGTATGCGTCCTTTGCTGGTATGAGCCCACCGTACATCAGTTATAGGTGCTCCTGTACTTCCAAACCTAAGTCAGTCACATTAACGATTACCTTTCAGCCATTCAAATCATCTAAGTTGTCAGTGCCATTCTTGTATCTACAGTGCCTTGCGAAAGTATTCGGCCCCCTTGAACTTTGTGACCTTTTGCCACATTTCAGGCTTCAAACATAAAGATATAAAACTGTATTTTTTTGTGAAGAATCAACAACAAGTGGGACACAATCATGAAGTGGAACGACATTTATTGGATATTTCAAACTTTTTTAACAAATCAAAAACTGAAAAATTGGGCGTGCAAAATTATTCAGCCCTCTTAAGTTAATACTTTGTAGCGCCACCTTTTGCTGCGATTACAGCTGTAAGTCACTTGGGGTATGTCTCTATCAGTTTTGCACATCGAGAGACTGAAATGTTTTCCCATTCCTCCTTGCAAAACAGCTCGAGCTCAGTGAGGTTGGATGGAGAGCATTTGTGAACAGCAGTTTTCAGTTCTTTCCACAGATTCTCGATTGGATTCAGGTCTGGACTTTGACTTGGCCATTCTAACACCTGGATATGTTTATTTTTGAACCATTCCATTGTAGATTTTGCTTTATGTTTTGGATCATTGTCTTGTTGGAAGACAAATCTCCATCCCAGTCTCAGGTCTTTTGCAGACTCCATCAGGGTTTCTTCCAGAATGGTCCTGTATTTGGCTCCATCCATCTTCCCATCAATTTTAACCATCTTCCCTGTCCCTGCTGAAGAAAAGCAGGCCCAAACCATGATGCTGCCACCACCATGTTTGACAGTGGGGATGGTGTGTTCAGGGTGATGAGCTGTGTTGCTTTTACGCCAAACATAAAGTTTTGCATTGTTGCCAAAAAGTTCAATTTTGGTTTCATCTGACCAGAGCACCTTCTTCCACATGTTTGGTGTGTCTCCCAGGTAGCTTGTGGCAAACTTTAAACGGCACTTTTTATGGATATCTTTAAGAAATGGCTTTCTTCTTGCCACTCTTCCATAAAGGCCAGATTTGTGCAATATACGACTGATTGTTGTCCTATGGACAGAGTCTCCCACCTCAGCTGTAGATCTCTGCAGTTCATCCAGAGTGATCATGGGCCTCTTGGCTGCATCTCTGATCAGTCTTTTACTTGTATGAGCTGAAAGTTTAGAGGGACGGCCAGGTCTTGGTAGATTTGCAGTGGTCTGATACTCCTTCCATTTCAATATTATCGCTTGCACAGTGCTCCTTGGGATGTTTAAAGCTTGGGAAATCTTTTTGTATCCAAATCCGGCTTTAAACTTCTTCACAACAGTATCTCGGACCTGCCTGGTGTGTTCCTTGTTCTTCATGATGCTCTCTGCGCTTTTAACGGACCTCTGAGACTATCACAGTGCAGGTGCATTGATACGGAGACTTGATTACACACAGGTGGATTGTATTTATCATCATTAGTCATTTAGGTCAACATTGGATCATTCAGAGATCCTCACTGAATTTCTGGAGAGAGTTTGCTGCACTGAAAGTAAAGGGGCTGAATAATTTTGCACGCCCAATTTTTCAGTTTTTGATTTGTTAAAAAAGCTTGAAATATCCAATAAATGTTGTTCCACTACATGATTGTGTCCCACTTGTTGTTGATTCTTCACAAAAAAAATACTTTTATATCTTTATGTTTGAAGCCTGAAATGTGGCAAAAGGTCGCAAAGTTCAAGGAGGCCGAATACTTTCGCATGGCACTGTATAACACTGGTACTCATCCGGAGTTAATGTGAACCGAGGTGGGTTGGCCGAGTACGTCAATCTGGCCAACCCAATCCCTATAAAGTTATTTGCTTTCCTAGGGAATTGCTTAATGTTTACCTTAAATCCTACATATTGATCTTCTTTGACTCCTTATTCTGTAAGACACTCATCAGTGTATTATATAGTTTGTCTTTTACTTTTTATCAATGACAATGGCGTCCTATAATTAGTATCCGCCGGTGGTGGATCTTTTTATTTTTTTATTTGACCTTTATTTAACTAGGCAAGTCAGTTAAGAACAAATTCTTATTTTCAATGACGGCCTAGGAACAGTGGGTTATGTATCAGATGTATCAGAGAGGTTTCTAAGACTAGGATGCAGCTCAGAGCCCCTACTCTTCCCCAAAACCGCCAACCCTCTCCTGTCCTTAGTTGGTCTGCTAGGTACCACCCCATACTCACACTTCTAGGATCACCCATAGTGATGAACGGTTGGGATAGGAATTCTTCGTTAAGGAAGTAACCCCCGGACCCTGTTGGTACTTGGTTCTTCTCCTAACTCTGTCTGTGTGTGTGATCAGCAGTGCTTACATGTGTACATACTTTCTTGCAGTGGGTAACGTGGACCCAAGTTACTCTCAGCTATTCTAATGGAAAAGGCAGTGGTTTAACAGAACCTGGTATGGGCCTTCCCAACGGGGCTGCTTCCTGGCTATTCTCCTCAGGGACTGGATCCACACCCAGTCTCCTGGTTGGATTGAGTGAATTTCCTGTAATTCACCTGTTGGACACAATCTTGGACATACGGGTTTGGTTAACAAACAGTCTTCTCGTGTTCTGCTAGTATATCTTCAACTTCTGTCTACCTGTTTTGGTCCCTAACTCTGTCCATCTATTTGTTCTACCTGATTAGCTAAACTGTCATCCATTATTTAAAGAAATAGATCCTAGTAAACCAACTCTCAAGATAAAATCTTGACTGTAATATTTTAGCTCCCATAATCGTGTCCACCAAGTAAGTTGGGAACGCTTCTACCCATTTGCTATATTTATATATTATATATATGTATTTTTTTAAGTAGTTCATTATCACATAGGGTTCATTATCACATAGGCCACAAAGTGTGTCCTAACCTGCTCCACTATCCCCCGGTTGCCATGTATCAATATTGTTGCATATCTAAACAATGACTTAAGTAAGATTAGTAAAATATCCTTATGTCTGACATTATCTTGTAGGATTGTTCCTTTCATTTTCCACATGTCCAATTCTCCCTGTGGAGTTCGTTCTTGGCTATCCTGTTCCAATTCTCTGTCAAGTGTCTTATCTTCAAGATTTATCTGTGCTGCTTCGTATGGTTTTAAATGCCTATGTGCTTGTCTGTGTAAATAGTCACCTTTCTCCCCTTTCTTATTTGGCAGGCAAAAGTCAATGCTACTATTTTGGCCTGTTGTGACAAATAATTTCTAGGCAATGGTTGTGTCTAACACCTTAGTTCCTGAAACCAACTAAGCTTTCATTCCCCTTTTGTCTCCACTCAGTAACTGTTATCTACCCATTCTGTGTCACTTCTATCTTCTCTCCTCATGCTACTCCCCAACCATCAAGGTCTCGGTAGTGTGGGGAGGGCTTCTCCGCCCTCCTGCCTTTCCTTCTATCTGTCTGTCTCTTTCTTATAACAGTCAGTATCAAATATGGGTTGTTGTCAAATATTGACTAAATGTCTCACTATCTCCCTGTCTGAACTCATTGATTTTTAGAAAAATCACCTGTCTATGGTGGCAATCTCTAAGGTTAGTTTGATTAAGGTTATCCCATATCTCGATGCTCTCAATGATCCTGCATCACCACAGATGTCATATTCCTGTCCTGTTGGCTTGGATTAGGTTCTAAATACTTAACATAAGTCTACCATTAATCCAAGGCTATGCCATTTCTTTCTTCTCATTGGTTCAAGTTACAAATATATCAAAGAACTATAAACTCGTTCATAATTATCAATTACACAATTTACCTTGAAATCAGTTTTACAAATGTACAATAAATTCATTATCCCTCCCATGAGGCTGATCAGACCACAAAGGAAAGCCATGATAGAGGTCAAGTCATACCACCTTTTTATAATTGTGTTTCCTACTATATTATACAAATGACAGAAAAACCAAACATTTTCTACATGTTGTATCCCAGGTTTGTCCTGCCATTAGACCCGCACAACTGTGATTAATGTGCACTGTCCCTGCAAAATAAAATGAACTCAACCTGCAATCCACTTTACTGACCTGACATTGTTCCAAGTAATGGAAACAGATTGTTAGAATACGTTAACTTCCTGTTTAATTTCACTGGTGTAATCAAACCAAGAATCAATAACCTAAACAATCAAACCAAGAATCAATAACCAGAAACTATCACAACTTTTACGATTCAACTATTCAGACCTGAATCTCTTACAGCCAAATATTGCCCAGTGAGCGCGACTAACTCCAGTGGACAAAAATATAACCTCTCCTCCAACAACGTTCTGCCTTACCGCTATCGTACGATTAAAACTAAACTTTACAACTGTCCCTTCTCTTTCGGGCTTCACACTTATGAAATGTCCAATACTTAAAAGTAACATGTAAGCTACCAAATGTATAACCTTACATCAGTCAATCCATAAGAATAAAAACACAATTCGATGGGCACAACTCTATCGTAATTATCTCTCCGCTATTATTTAGGATTCATTACATTTGGGTAACTGTCTCTTCTATGATCCAGTAATTTAAATACGACTCCATTCTCAATAGTTATCCCAGCAGATCATTTAGGCAACAGACACCGTATTACATCGAAATCGCCTCGCTATTATTTAGAATTAATTCATCTCTCAATTTAGGCTTCCCTCCTTCGTTGGATAACCAGACCTAGATGTGCGTAGATCTGACTCTCCCCTTCCTGCATCTCCTTTCAGTTAGTTTACATAGGTAGTGTAGTGTCTTTATGGTAGCCACTGGTACCTCGTGTCATTATGGACCTAGTTTACGTTGGTATCGTGTCATTACGGACCTTCTGTTGCCTAGGTGGCTCTACACCCAATTCCTATTTTCCAATTGCCTAGAATACTACCTACCTATATCAGGGTTCTGTACACAAAATTCTAAAAATAGGTCATCATGTAAGAATGCCCTTTGGGAATTTTCAAATCAATTATACACTTTTTATAGTCCTCAATAGTTCTTGCCGATGACAAGCATACCCATAACATGATGCAGCCACCACTATGCTTGAAAATGTGAAGTGGTACTATGTGATGTGTTGAGTTGGATTCGTCCTGAAGATGACGCTTTGTATTTAGGAAATGAAGTTAATTTCTCTGCCACGTCTTTTACAAGTTTTACTTTAGTACCTTATTGCTAACATGATGCATGTTTGGGAATATTTTTTATTTTGTGTAGGCTTCCTTTTCACTATCCATTAGGATAGTGTTGTGGAGTAACTACAATGTTGATCCATCCTCAGTTTTTGCCCATCACAGCCATAAAACTCAACTGTTTGGCCTCATGGTGAAATCCCTAAGCGGTTTCCTTCCTTTCCGGCAATTGTGTATCTTTGTAGTGACGGGGTGTATTGATACACCATCCAAAGTGTAATTAAGGACTTCTCCAATGTCTGCTTTTAAAGGTGCCCTTTGCGAGGCATTGGAAAAACTCCTTGGTCTTTGTGGTTGAATCTCTTTAAAATTCTACGCTATTATTGGGTGTATTTTTTAACAGCTGAGGTAGTCATTAAAAAAAACATGGTACACACACATTTCACAGTGAGTCCATGCAATATATTATGTGAATTGTTAACCACATTTTCTTTCTCCAGAACCAATTTAGGTTTGCCATTAACAGGGTTGAATACCTATTGACTCAATACTATTATTTTTTATTAATAATAAAAACATGATTCCACTTCGACATGGGGTATTGTGTGTAGGTCAGAGATACAATTGCAATTTAATCTATATTAAATTCAGGCTGTAACACAAAGTAGATCAAGTCAAGGAGTTTAATTAAAGGCACTATAGGCACCCAACCCTCAGTTTGCTTATAGTGGATAGAGCAGCTTTGAATAGATGACATGATGATGCTGAGGGTATTGTCTTTGCACAGTAGATCTGGGTCCCCAGCACGTTCCAAATCCAGAAGTCCAGTGCGCAGGTCGTCCAGAAGTCCAGTGCGCAGGTCGTCCAGAAGTCCAGTGCGCAGGTCGTCCAGAAGTCCAGTGCGCAGGTCGTCCAGAAGTCCAGTGCGCAGGTCGTCCAGAAGTCCAGTGCGCAGGTCGTCCAGAAGTCCAGTGCGCAGGTCGTCCAGAAGTCCAGTGCGCAGAGCAGCAAGGTAAGGCTCACATACACGATAGTCAGTAATGAAGTGGTCTTTCAACATGGTAGGCCCATCGTCCAGCTCTTACTGAGACAGATTATGCAACTGAAAGTAATGACTGTGTAGTGTCGCCACTGCCCCCTTTAAGGGGGTTTCATCAATGTTGAAAACCAACCTATATTGCACCCAAGGCTGTACTGTCATGGCAGAGGCAGCTTACTGGTGAAATCTATTCCTTGGGGGAATAATATAGGACTTTGGCACGGTTTAAAGTAGACCTAATCTACAATACAATTTTTTTTTTGTAAAGTACCTGTTGGATAAACAAAACCCTGATGGAAACTAAAATTGTTAAATGTCGGCAAAACAAAATACGCTAGACGAGGGTGGGTATTTTGTTGTTGTTGGTGATTAGATTATGCGGTGAATTGAGGCGTAAACAATTTCTTGTGCAATTGTTTCAGATTGTCTTATGGTCACATACAGAGTTGCAGGTGTGATTGCAGGGTAGAATGAAAATATTAGGCTTTGAGCTCCATGCAGGACTAGTGAAATAAAATAATGTAAATGGTTATAAAATGAACTATATAAATAACATTATACATAATAACTGAGGCAGTGATGAGTGAATGTCCATTGGGGTGGAGGCAGAGTAAATGCTGTTGGTGGGGTGGAATGACCATAGGTGGAGCAGGAGAGAAATGTCCATGGCGGGAGAGCTGACTAGGGGTGGCTATTCAGCAGCCTGAGGGTAGAAACTATTGGCCAGTGGTTCGGTTTTTAGCATCATGCTTCTGTACTGCCTGCATCTGAGTGATGAAGCGGGGAGAACAGGGCGTGGGCTGGTGTCCCTGATGATCTTCCTGTGGCACCTGGTGTTGTAGGTGTCCTGTAGTGCACCCAATGGTGCGTTCGGCTGCACGTATCACCCTCTGAAGAGCCTTGCGGTCCACAGCGGTGGAGTTGCTGTACCAGGCTGTGATGCAGTCCAACAGTATGATCTCTGAGGGTCCTCGGGGACAGGCCGGGGGGGGCCCGTTAAGAAGTCCAGGACTCAGTGGCAAAGGGAGGAGTTCAGACCCAGGGTTCTGAGCTTTGTAATGAGCTTATTTTTATTTACTTTTTTTAACTAGGGAAGTCAGTTAAGAACAAATTCTTATTTTCAATGACTGCCTAGGAACAGTGTTAACTGCCTTGCTCAGGGGCAGAATGACAGAGTTGCAACCTTTCAGTTACTAGTCCAATGCTCTAATCACTAGGCTACCTGCTGCCCCATTATAGGGCACTATGGTATTGAAGACCGAGCTGTAGTCAATGAACATCGTTTTATCATGCATTTATTTTGTCCAAGTAGGTAAGGGCAGTGTGCAGGGCAATGGCGTTGTCTGTGGAACTGTCAGGGCGGTAGGCAAATTGGAAAGGGTCGAGGAGGGAGGAAGCGATATGGTCTTTGACTAGCCTCTCGAAGCACTGATGGCGGAAGTGCATGCTACTGGTCGGTAGTCATTCAGTTGGTTCACTTTCCTTCTCTTGTGCACAGGTATGATAGTGGACAACTTGAAACAGGTGGGTGTAGAGGTAGAC
The DNA here is from genome assembly GCF_002021735.2 of Oncorhynchus kisutch. Classification (NCBI taxonomy): domain Eukaryota; kingdom Metazoa; phylum Chordata; class Actinopteri; order Salmoniformes; family Salmonidae; genus Oncorhynchus; species Oncorhynchus kisutch. Next base: position 31,733,138 of record NC_034201.2, on the reverse strand, counting down.
CGATTATGATTTTTCAATGCCTATACCGGTTTATTGGAGGACCATAAAAAGGCGATACCGATTAATTGGCCGTTTAATTTTTTTAATTTTTTAAAAATTGTTAAATATATATTTTTTTAAATGTATATTTAAAAAATATATATAAAAAAATATGTATTTTGTAATGACAATTACAACAATACTGAATGAACAATGAACACTTATTTTAACTTAATATAATACATGAATAATCAATTTAGTCTCAAATAAATAATTAATTATGTTTGGTTTAAATAATGCAAACTGTGTTGAAAAGTAAAGTGCAATATGTGCTACCTACATAAAGCTAACGTTTATGTTCCTTGCTCAGAACATGAGAACATATGAAAGCTGGTGGTTCCTTTTAACATGAGTCTTCAATATTCCCAGAAGTTTTAGGTTGTAGTTATAGGACTTTCTCTCTATACCATTTGTATTTCATATACCTTTGACTATTGGATGTTCTTATAGGCACTATAGTATTGCCAGCCTAATCTCGAGAGTTGATGGGCTAGAGGTCATAAACAGCGCAATGCTTGAAGCACAGCCAAGAGCTGCTGGCAAATGCAGGAAAGTGCTGTTTGAACGAATGCTTACGAGCCTGCTGCTACCTACCACCGCTCAGACTGCTCTATCAAATCATAGGCTTAATATGGTCAAATCCGGAAAACATTTCAAAAACAATGTTTATTCTTTCAGTAAAATACGGAATCGTTCCGTATTTTATCGAACTGGTGGTATCCCTAAATCTAAATATTGCTGTTACATTGCACAACCTTCAACGTTATGTCATAATTATGTAAAATTCTGGCAAATTCATTACGGTCTTTGTTACAGTTTGCAATGAGCCAGGAGGCCCCAACTGCTGCATATACCCTGACTCTGCTTGCCCAGAACAAGAGAAGTGGCACAATTTCCCTAGTTAAAATAATATTGCCTGCTAACATGAATTTAACTAAATATGCAGGTAATAAAAATATGCTTGTGTATTGATTTTAAGAAATGCATGTGTTAGGTACACATTGGTGCAACGACCGTGCTTTTTTCGCGAATGCGCTTGTTTAATCATCACCCATTTGGCGAAGTAGGCTGTGATTCAATAAATTAACATGCACCGCATTGATTATATTTGATTTTACTTTAATTTAACTAGGCTAGTCAGTTAAGAACAAATTCTTATTTTCAATGACAGCCTAGGGACAGTGGGTTAACTGCCTTGTTTAGGGGTAGAATGACAGATTTGTACCATGTCAGCTCAGGGATTTGAACTTGCAACCTTTCGGTTACTTGTCCTAACCACTAGGCTACACTGCCACCCCAATGCAACGCAGGACAAGCTAGATAACTACGTGGTTGATATTACTAGTTTAACTAGTGAATATGATGTCTTTTTTTAAATAAGAAGTTTAATGCTAGCTTGCAACTTACCTTGGCTTCTTACTGCACTTGCGTAACAGGTGGTCAGTCTGCCACGCAGTCTCCTCGTGGAGTGCAATGTAATCAGAATCCAAAAAATGCCTATTACCGATTTTGTTATGAAAACTTGAAATCAGCCCTGATTAATCGGTCGACCTCTAGTATAGAGGCCTGAGCTAGGGGGAGATTGAAAATGTCAGAACATAACAGCCAGCTCATTTACACATGCTGAGGGCACGACTGGAGATGCCTTCTGGGCTGGCAGCCTTGCTAAGGTTAACATGTTTTGAAAGACTTATGTCCTCAGGAGAGACTGAGTATGTAGCCTCCTCAGCAGCTCAGGGTCATTGTGCTCAAATCTTGAGAAAAATGTTTACCTTGTGGGTGGCATTGGTGACTGTCATGTGGCTGGCTTTCTTTTTGTAATCTGTGTTTGTTAGAAGTTCCTGCCACATACGCCTTGTATCAGACCCGCTGAATTGCTCCTCCACTTTGTCTCTACTTGTTTCACCATGATCAATCTGCGTAAGTCAATTATTGTCCTGTTTATAAGCAGCATCTGTTTCCCTACAAGGGTATCAATACATATTTATTTTTTTTGAGCTATCAATGGTTTTCGATTCAGGTACGTTTTGAAAGATCCTATAGGTAAGCATTAACTAAGCATTTTTTTTTTTTATGGATCCGGTGGCAGAGTCTGCATATTTGTTGACATCTCCAGAGGCAACCCAGAACATATTCCAGTCCATGTAATCAAAAGTCTTGGAGTGTGAATTCTGATTGGTCGGACCAACACTGTACCAACCTGATCACCGGAACTTCCCTCTAGAATCTTTGTAAGCGGGGAGAAGCAAGATGGGGTCATGGTTGGATTTTCCGGAAGGACGGAAGAGGGCCTTATACCTGTGTCAAAAGTGTGTAGCAATGGTCAAGAGTAGAATTTCCGTGAGTTAGACAGTAGATGTGTTGGTAATAATTTGGGAGCACGGTTCTCAAATTACTTTTATTAAAGTCCCCTGCAACAGTGTACTCTGCCTCTGGGAATGCAGTCTCCAGTTTGTTCAGGGTCCAATGAAGACCTTTCAGATCCTTTTTGGTGTTGGTGAGATTTACACACCTATGGCGATTAATCCTGGTGAACTCTCGACGATATAAAGGCCAATATTTTATGACCAAGTATTCCAAGTCGGCGGAGCATAAACTCAAGTTCCCACCGACACACCATGTGTTCGTCATAAAGCAGAGCCCACCGCTCTTGCCAGAGAGCCCGATTCCTATCTGCTCAAAACTGTAAAACATGCTGGTTGTATATCATCTGTCTGAATGTCGGAGGAAAGCAAAGCCTCAAAAAAGTGTTGCAGGATCTGATGTCCCACTGGAAGGAGATCCTTGCTCTGGGTTTGGAAAATTGTCATTAATGATTGAAAATGGGTGAGTATTATCAAATCAAAGTTTATTTCTCACGTGCGCCGAATACAACCGGTGTAGGTAGACCTTAGTGAAATGCTTACTTACAAGCCCTAACCAACAGTTAAGTAAACAGTGAAAGGCTTTATACAGGTGGTACCGGTACAGTCTGTGGAGGGGCACCGGTTAGTTGGGCTAATTGAGGGAATATGTACATATAGATGATAAAACAGAGTAGCAGCAGCAGCGTAAAAGAGGGGTTGGCGGGACACAATGCAAATAGTCCAGGTAGTCATTTGATTACCTGTTCAGGAGTGTTATGGCTTGGGGGTAAAAGTTGAGAAGCCTTTTGGTCCTAGACTTGGTGTTTCTGGTACCGCTTGCTATGCAGTAGCAGAGAGAGCAGTATGGCTGGGGTCTTTTTTAGGGCCTTCCTCTGACACCGCCTGGAATAAAGGTCCTGGATGGCAGGCAGCTTAGCCCCACTGATGTGCTGGGCCGTAAGCACTAACCTCTGTGGTGCCTTGCTGGTCAGAGGCCGAGCATTTGCCGTACCAGGCAGTGACGCAATCAGTCAGGATGCTCTCAATGGTGCAGCTGTAGAACCTTTTGAGGATCTGAAGACCCATGCCAAATGTTTTCAGTCTCCTGAGGGGGAATAGGTTTTGTCGTGCCCTCTTCATGACTGTCTTGGTGTGTTTGGACCATGTTAGTTTGTTGGTGATGTGGATACCAAGGAACTTGAAGCTTTCAACCGGCTCCTCTACAGCCCGTCGATGAGAATGGGGGCGTGCCCGGTGCTATTTTTCCTGTAGTCCACAATCATCTCCTTTGTCTTGATCACGTTGAGGGATAGGTTGTTATTCTGGCACCACCCGGCCAGGTCTCAGACATCCCTGTAGGTTCTCGGCGTTGTCGGTGATCAGGCTTACCACTGTTGTGTCATCTGCAAACTTAATTATGGTGTTGGAGTCGTGCTTGGTCATGCAGTTGTGGGTGAACAGGGAGTACAGGAGAGGACTGAGCACGCACCCCTGAGGGGCTCTAGTGTTGTGGATCAGCGTGGCAGATGTTGCTACCTACCCTCACCACCTGGGGGCGGCCCGTGGGGAAGTCCAGGATCCAGTTGCAGAGGGAGGTGTTTAGTCCCAGGATCCTTAGCTTAGTGATTAGCTTTGAGGGCATTATGGTGTTGAACGCTGAGCTGTTGTCAATTAATCTGTAATGGAAGACTGGTTGCCCAGCATCTTAGTGAGATTAAGACCCTGCCACGTCTGCCCCGCCGTTAGGTGTCTTCTGCCTACTCTCTGGTAGGACTCCCAAGCACCTCAGCTCCTCGCCGAAGAAGCTAGTCTATCGTTCTGTTGTCTCAGGGATTTATTTGAGGTCAGGTGGACAGTGAGTACCCGGTGATTCGTATTCCAAAAGTTCTACCTGTGTGTGAGTAATGCACGAAACAAACTTAAGGAAATTTGAGAAACACTAGAAAAAAACGAAGAATCCTGAAATGTTTTATCGAAGCTCAAGGCGCCCTCTTAGCCATTGTTGATAGAATAACAATGTTGCGGTAGTGTGGCGTGGTCCTCAATTAAACTTTAAAAAGTGTGCACACTATATTAGGCTACAGTTTCAATAAATTGTGATTGACTTCACAAGGTGGATGAAAGAGTGCATCGTGATAAGCTTGATGCTCCTTTCCAATAGATGGGTCATCTTTGTTTGGCTACCAATTGACCACTACAAATGATCTTGCTCTTATCCATAATCTCATGTAGCCTACCCTCTGCACTGTATCTGTAAACTGTTTGCTAGAGTGCATGTCAAGACAAGTGTGCATTTGTTTATCGCAGCCTTTTTGTGCAAAAACCATTGACAAAGTTAAAAAAAAGGGATGGATTTAAAAAAAAAAATCAAATAAATGAAAGTTGACAGTGCACTAAAAAAGCACTGTCATTACGCACAACCTTTTATTCACAAGAAGCCAGTTTGATGACAACACCTCTGTTGGTAAAATGCCAATATTATACACTGCTCAAAAAAATAAAGGGAACACTTCAACACAATGTAACTCCAAGTCAATCACACTTCTGTGAAATCAAACTGTCCACTTAGGAAGCAACACTGATTGACAATACATTTCACATGCTGTTGTGCAAATGGAATAGACAACAGGTGAAAATTATAGGCAATTAGCAAGACGCCCCCAATAAAGGAGTGGTTCTGCAGGTGGTGACCACAGACCACTTCTCAGTTCCTATGCTTCCTGGCTGTTGTTTTGGTCACTTTTGAATGCTGGCGGTGCTTTCACTCTAGTGGTAGCGTGAGACTGAGTCTACAACCCACACAAGTGGCTCAGGTAGTGCAGCTCATCCAGGATGGCACATCAATGCGAGCTGTGGCAATAAGGTTTGCTGTGTCTGTCAGCGTAGTGTCCAGAGCATGGAGGTGCTACCAGGAGACAGGCCAGTACATCAGGAGACGTGGAGGAGGCAGTAGGAGGGCAACAACCCAGCAGCAGGACCGCTACCTCCGCCTTTGTGCAAGGAGGAGCACTGCCAGAGCCCTGCAAAATGACCTCCAGCAGGCCACAAATGTGCATGTGTCTGCTCAAACGGTCAGAAACAGACTCCATGAGGGTGGTATGAGGGTCCGACGTCCTATGAGGGCCCGACGTCCACAGGTGGGGGTTGTGCTTACAGCCCAACACCGTGCAGGACGTTTGGCATTTGCCAGAGAACACCAAGATTGGCAAATTTGCCTCTGGTGCCCTGTGCTCTTCACAGATGAAAGCAGGTTCACACTGAGCACATGTGACAGACATGACAGAGTCTGGAGACGCCGTGGAGAACATTCTGCTGCCTGCAACATCCTCCAGCATGACCGGTTTGGAGGTGGGTCAGTCATGGTGTGGGGTGGCATTTCTTTGGGGGGCCGCACAGCCCTCCATGTGCTCGCCAGAGGTAGCCTGACTGCCATTAGGTACCGAGATGAGATCCTCAGACCCCTTGTGAGACCATATGCTGGTGCGGTTCGCCCTGGGTTCCTCCTAATGCAAGACAATGCTAGACCTCATGTGGCTGGAGTGTGTCAGCAGTTCCTGCAAGAGGAAGGCATTGATGCTATGGACTGGCCCGCCCGTTCCCCAGACCTGAATCCAATTGAGCACATCTGGGACATCATGTCTCGCTCCATCCACCAACGCCACGTTGCACCACAGACTGTCCAGGAGTTGGCGGATGCTTTAGTCCAGGTCTGGGAGGAGATCTCTCAGGAGACCATCCGCCACTTCATCAGGAGCATGCCCAGGCGTTGTAGGGAGGTCATACAGGCACGTGGAGGCCACACACACTACTGAGCCTCATTTTGACTTGTTTTAAGGACATTACATCAACGTTGGATCAGCCTGTACTGTAGTTTTCCACTTTCATTTTGAGTGTTACTCCAAATCCAGACCTCCATGGGTTGATAAATTTGATTTTCATTGATAATTTTTGTGATGTCAGCACATTCAACTATGTAAAGAAAAGTGTTTAATAAGATTATTTCATTCATTCAGATCTAGGATGTTATTTTAGTGTTCCCTTTATTTTTTTGAGCAGTGTATTTGTGTAAATCTGACAAATTGATAGAAACCTAGCTATTGCTTGAAGTGGAATGAAATTTGGTGCCAGTACAAAAAATGAGGATTTAGTCCCCTCCTTGCCTACTGACCACCATGCTGTTTCCTCTGCAGTCGCTCCCGATCTCGCTCCCGCTCCCGGTCCGTGTCCCGCCCCAGGGCGCGCAGCGTCTCCAGATCTCGCTCCCGGTCCAAGTCCCGCTCAGCCACCACCAAGAGGGACAGGTATTGAACTTCAATCTTCACACCCCTACACATTTTTTTTTCTGTCATGTGGCACTGACGCAAGACTTTTTTATTCATGCATGTGGTACTGAAGACAGTTAAATTCAACTGGTCAAAATGGATCACCTGTCTGAACTGGTTTTCCCATCTTCTGTACCACCAATGTAGTCTCCAGATCGATGTAGTATCCCAGATTACTCGCTATTGTCTAGTAATTGGGATTTCCAGATGCTCGTTCAGCTATCAGTTTCTACCATTTTCGTCCCCTGTATCTAAACACAATGATATATTAAATTAGGATTAGTGGTTTGAGTGCTCTCCATACTGCCTGGTCCACCACATATGCTGAAGGAATAGCTATGCTAATGTTCTTGCTTTGTTTCGAAGGTCGTGCTCCACTGAAACTGCTAACGGTCTTCATCCCTTGTTTCAGTCGATCCAGGTCTCCGAGCCAGAGGAAAAGCCCCACTCCTGATGCCGACTGACCATGGGGGTGAGACCGCTCCCTGCCCTCTCCTGTTCCGCTGTCCCCGTTTGCCTCGGGGCTTGAAGCCATTTTACACCCTTGTCTATGTATTTGATTTCTTTCTCCTGTCATTTTTTTAATTTATCCCTTGCTTTTCATCCTCTGGCTTTGGCATTATTTCATCTGTATGTACAAAGGATTCCTAAACTCCTTTTTCCATCATGTACATTTCAATAGCTCGTTTTACAGTATTTTTTAAAATATTTCTTTTGCATTCTGTGCGTTTTACTCTAGTTTGTCAGTTTTTTTTTTTTAAGCTAAATGATTTGGGGTTTTATTTCATTTTCAATGTAAATGGCGGGATCTTTTTAATAAAATTAATCTTTACACTAACGTTAGTGATCTAATTCATGGTCCAAGTGGTTGTAACTACTCACCATTGACTCAAAGTATTTTAAATTATCTAATTGGGATCAGAATCATTATGAATCACATTTAAGCAATAGCTCATGTCAGCGTATTTAGTAGTTGGATTCAATTTTCAGGAAAACAGACAGTTCAAAAAGAGTGTTCAAATTGAAGGCTAATTGTTTAATTGAGATTTACATTGTTGTTTAGGCTTGATTTCAATGTATAGTGATTTTGTAACCTCTTTTTGAAATATATTTCTAAATCAAATATTTGTATAATTTTGGGGTGGCAGGTAGCCTAGTGGTGAGAGCATTGGGCCAGTAACTGAATGGTTGCTAGATCGAATCCCTGAGCTGACAAGGTAAAAATCTCTTCTGCCCCAGAACAAGGCAGTTAACCCACTGTTCCTAGGCTGTCATTGTAAATAAGAATGTTCTTAACTTCTTGATGCACCCATCCCGTTAGCGGGATCATTTTCGTCAACATCCGCTGAATTGCAGAGCGCCAAAACTCAAATTAAATTACTAAAAATATTTTATTTTCATGAAATCACAAGTGCAATATAGAAAAACACAGTTTAGCTTGTTGTTAATCCACCTGGCGTGCAGATTTCAAAAAACCTTTCCCGCGAAAGCATATCAAGCATTTATGTAAGGACATCTCTTTCAGCAGACAAAACATTAAACAGCTAGCAGACAAGTAGATTGGTCACAAAAATCAGAAAAGCAATAAAATGAATCGCTTACCTTTGCTCTTTGGATGTTTGCACTCACGAGACTCCCAGTTACACAAATGTTCCATAAAGATTATTTTTATATCCAAAATACTTCCATTTGGTTGGCGTGTTAGGTTCAGAAATCCACAGGCTCGAGCGGTCACGTCCGGGCAGATGACAAATTCCAAAGTATCCATAAAGTTTGTAGAAACATGTCAAAAGTTATCAATCCTCCAGTTGTTTTTACAATATATAATCGATAATATTTCAACCGGACTGTAGCTTCTTCAATAGGAGAGAGGGAGAAACTGTCTGCTCCAAGCTGCTGCTCATGCAAAACGCTGTTGGCACCCAGCCATCCAATGACGCAATGTGATCTTTCTTGCTCATTTTTCTAAATAAAAGCCTGAAACTATGTCTAAAGACTGTTCACAACATGTGGACGCCATAGGAAAAGGAATCTGGTTGATATCCCTTGTTAAATGGAGCGAAGGCAGGCAATGGAACAGAGAGCTTTCAGGAAAAACGGCACCTCCGGGTTGGATTTTCCTCAGGTTTTCGCCTACAATATCAGTTCTGTTATACTCAGACAATATTTTGACAGTTTTGGAAACTTTAGAGTTTTCTATCCTCATCTGACAATTATATGCATATTCTGGGCCTGAGAAATAGGCAGTTTCATTTTGGGTACGATTTTCATCCGAACTCCTATGATCTCAAGGATACAACATGTACTGACCAAATAATTGCAGATGTTTTTATGATTTATTAGCTACTGTATGAAGAGGTTTTCACAGGGACACCTTTGCCCATCTCCCAGACAAACTACATTATAGCTAAATACTTTAGCCTTTGATTTGCAATCCTAAATGTGATTTTTTTTTTGTGAGAAACGATTTGGTGATGGTAGTGCTTGTATCCCCAGCTAACGTTCCATAGACATTGGTAAACACAACGTATTAATTATATGATGTGATATAACATTGGCTATCTACATTGAATAACAAAAATATTCAAGAGACTAGACATGCAACATCCCAGTGTTCACCTCTTTTCTATCAATGTTTCTACCGTCCAAACACTAGGGGAGGGAAAATGTATCACACTCGCACGATTGGTCTGTTGTGAAAGATTGAAGGATCACTCTCGCCACTGTAAGTGTGCTCGAGCTCCTTTGTGTTACGTTGTAGTTTTTCACTCGGCTTTACGATTTTCCATTTGAGGGTTTTGTCTGGGACAACATGGCCGCCGCAGCAGGTCGCTACTACAACGAGGGTGGCAGAGCAACTAAAAGACAGAAAACCGAAGACGGGATGACGACGGTAAGCATTGACTCGCGACTTCGTTGGGAAGGAAAGATCCATGCATCAGTAAAACAAAAATAGCCAGCGTTTTGGAACTTCAAGTGTGCAAAATATGAGTGCTGAACATGAGCGAGCCTAAACTAGGCGGAACTAGTTAGCTATGGTAACGTTTATGTAATTAGCTAGCAGAACTAGCCTCACAACCGGCGTTTTTGCTTGTTCAACCAAGCTTGTATATAAAATCATAAACTATATTAAACGTTAACATGGTTAACTAGTTTTTTGTTGTCTAATGTGCGGTTAATGAAGCTATGTTTCTAGTAAGCTAACGTTAGCGTTGTGTGATGAAGATTTAAGTTCAGGTTTGTCATCAGGCTCACCAATAAAACCAAGCGGAGATACTTGGTGACCATTGTCATTAATTTAGTACACTTGTTTCCTAGTATTTTCAAACACCGCAATGCATTTGGGCAGAACCTTGTGATGATATCACTTGTTTGTATGGGGTAACGTAAGCTATTTTGGGCCTACGTGGAATGTACGACAAGCGTTAGCCAGCTAACCATCTTCTGGCAGGCAGCCATTCCACTCACTTATGCACGGGCTTGTCTTTTCAAGAAGACCAGTCTTTATGCAAAGCCCCCCACTACTCTATAAATTCAGTACGTGTTGTTCATATCAACCCCATCATTGTTTAGTATTTTTTGGTACCCTGGGGTGGTGCCTGTCATTAATGGCGGGTTGGTTTTGATTGGTATCACACCCTGGGGATGTGTATATTATCGTGGTATTGTCATCTGTAGTTTATTTTTTTTTATCTAATTTTTTTGTCATGTTTGTAAGGAGGGCTATGATGACCCCCATAAAACGCTCCCTTCCCCGGTGGTCCACATCAGGGGCCTTGTTGATGGCATCATGGAAGCAGATCTAGTGGAAGCCCTGCAGGAGTTCGGGACCATCAGGTGACTGTCCAACACACTTGAACAAGCCTTTTCTTGGACTGGATAGATTTTAGATTTTGCATCATTGATGTATTTTCTTCCTGTAGCCCATTATCCTAATTGCAGTGCATAGAAACCAAATTATTCAATCTTGCATTCTCTTCAGTTATGTTGTCATGATGCCCAAGAAGCGCCAGGCCCTGGTGGAGTATGAGGACTTGAATGGATCCTGCAACGCTGTGACTTACGCAGCTGAGAACCAGGTCTACATTGCTGGGCACCCCTCCTTCATCAACTACTCCACCAGCCAGAAGATCTCCCGGCCCGGAGACCCAGACGACTCACGCAGCGTCAATAATGTGCTTCTGCTCACCATCATGAACCCTATCTACCCCATAACCTCGGTAACACACCCACCGTTATACAAGGCAGCTGTTTCATTGCTATGACAAGGCACCATTGTTTGGCTCACTGCAACACATTGTTTTACACACTGTTAAAGGTCCAATTCAGCCATTTTTTTTTGTCTCAATACCCAGAAATGATTTGATAAGAATGAAGTACCTTACAGCAAAGAGCAATTTCTCAAGCAAGAATTTCGCAAGGACTGTCAGGGTGGTCTAAGTGGGGTGGTCGAAAACTAGATGTTATTGGCAGAGTCTTTCTCATTAGTCTATTAACAAATTTACCACCAGGCAGGCAGTCCCCAACTCCATCCCAATAAAACAGGATGACATTTTTGCCAGTCTTTTCAAACAGCTCTTACAAAAAAATTGCATTATATTATCATTTTCACAATTTCCCAGTATTATTCAAACCTCAGTGTTAGTGATAATAGTATATAGTATATCAATAATAGTGAAGACATCAAAACTATCAAATAACACATATGGAATCATGTAGTAACCAAAAAAGTGTTAAACAAAGCAAAATAGATTTTAGATTCTTCAAAGTAGCTTGCCTTTGACAGCATTGCACACTCTTGGCATTCTCTCAACCAGCTTCACCTGGAATGCTTTTCCAACAGTCTTGAAGGAGTTCCCACATATGCTGAGCACTTTTTGGCTGCTTTTACATCCCTCTGCTGTCCAACTCATCCCAAACCATCTCAATTGGGTTGAGATCCGGTATATCAATCCGTCACTCTCCTTCTTGGTCAAATAGCCCTTACACAACCTGGAGGTGTGTTGGGTCATTGTCCTATTGAAAAACAAATGATAATCACAGTAAGTGCAAACCAGATGGGATGGTGTATCAATGTAGAATGCTGTGGTACCCATGCTGGTTCAGTGTGCCTTCAATTCTAAATAAACCACAGACCGTGTCACCAGCAAAGCACCTCACACCACCTCCATGCTTCACGTTGGGAACCACACATGCGGCGATAATCCGTTCACCTACTCTCCGTCTCACAAAGACACAGCGGTTGGAACCAAGGAGCTCAAACCAAGAAGCTCATCAGACCAAAGGACAGTTTTCCACTGGTCGAATGTCCATTGCTCGTGTTTCTTGGCCCAAGCAAGTCTTTGTATTTTGGTGTCCTTTTAGTAGTGATTTCTTTGCAGCAATTCTACCATGAAGTCCTGATTCACAGTCTCCTCTGGGGTGGCAGGTAGCCTAGTGGTTAGAGCGTCGGACTTGTAACTGAAAGGTGCAAGATCAAATCCCTGAGCTGACAAGGTAAAAATATGTCATTCTGCCACTGAATAAGGCAACACCCACTGTTCTGAGGCCGTCATTGAAAATAAGAATTTGTTCTTAACTCTGATTTGCCTAGTTAAATAAAGTTTTTTTTAAAGTTAATGTGTCTGTTAATTGAGTTTATTTGGGCTACAATCTGAGGTGCAGTTAACTCTAATGAACTTATCCTCTGCAGCAGAGGTAACTCTGGGTCTTCCTTTTCTGTGGCGGTCCTCATGCGAGCCACTTACATCAAAGTGCTTGATGGTTTTTGTGACTCTTAAGATTTTCCGCATTGACTGACCATGTCTTACAGTAATGATGGACTGTCGTTTGTCTTTGCTTATTTGCGCTGTTCTTGCCATAATATGGACTTGGTCTTTTACTAAATATACCTTCTGTATACCACACCTACCTTGTCAAAACACAACTGATTGGCTCAAATGCATTAAGGAAAGAAATTCCACAAATGAAGAAGGCACACCTGTTAATTGAAATGCATTCCAGGTGACTACCTAATGAAGCTGGTTTAGAGAATGCCAAGAGTATACAAAGCTGTCATCAAGGCAACTGGTGGCTAATTTGAAGAATCTCAAATATATTTTGATTTGTTTAACACTTTTGTTTACTTCATGATTCCATATGTTATTTAATAGTTTTGATGTCCTCTATTGTTCTACAATGTAGAAAATGGTAAAAAGAAAAATCCTTGAATGAGTCGGTGTGTCAACTTTTGACTGGTACTGTATATAAAACACAGGAAAATCAAGTTTGACTGTACTGGGCCTTCAATCAAACTATTTTGGTTCTCTGTTCTGCAGGATGTGCTGTATACCGTCTGTAACAACTGTGGGCCTGTGCAAAGGATCGTCATCTTCAGGAAGAATGGAGTTCAGGCCATGGTGGAATATCCTTTGCTCAAAATCTCATTGTTCAAAAATGTGTATCGGACCTGGGATCTCATCACCACACAGGTTCACATTCCCTGCAGTCCATGCCACACAATCTTAATTCACTCCACACTTGAAGCTTCTGTCAGCACCCCTGACAAGTCGTCTGCAGGTGGCAGCTAGTAAATATTTGTTTATTTGTTCTTGATATAGGTCTAATTGTGTAACAAGTGCTCGTTGTTTTCGTGAGCAGAGCTTTGAATGACAAGGTGAACATGTAATGTGTAAAGTAGGCAAATGCTTTTATTATCCATAGTTTCCTTCACTTCCCATACATTTGACTCTGTGCAAAGTGCCCAGAGGGCGAAAGCCTCTCTAAATGGGGCAGACATCTACTCTGGCTGCTGCACACTGAAGATTGAGTACGCCAAGGTGAGTGGTTACATGCTTATCTCCCTTTGTCCATCCAAACACCGAGCTCATTTCACTGAAGGAACACCGCGATGGGCAAAATAATGAAATGTTTGAATGTCTGTCTTCACAGCCAACCCGCCTCAATGTGTTCAAGAACGACCAGGACACCTGGGACTACACAAACCCCAACCTGAGTGGCCAAGGTAAAACACACACGGCCCCTCAAGCCGTCCCCCTACCCTTCCTCTCCTCCTTTTGCTCTAATGACACTGGGATGGGTAGAGTCCCAGGCCTCCGGCTGTAGTGCCTTTGAACGCCCTGCTCCACGGTAACTTTGGCCGCAGCGGAAGCTGTTCAGAGGCACTACATCTGTGATGCATCACCCTGTGTCCTCATGCTCTCTCAACACCACAGACGTGCAGTAAGGGCACGAGGAGTGACCTTGAGGGGCAGCCATTTTGCAGCACATGCTCCCGCATGTTGAATCGTCTGCATTGCAGACCACTGCATGCATTCATGGGTAGACTGATGAATTCCCTGTTATGCCACAGTGAAGAACCTGGGGTCTCATCACACAGGTTCACATTCCCTGCAGTGCATGTCACACCTCACAATCTCACTTCCACACATCAAGCTCCTGTCAACACCCACGCACTGTGTTGCACCCTAGGCGTCTCACTTGGAATGCCCATGTATCCGTTAATCTTAAACATATTGGAGATTTTGTTTGCAAAATACAGTTCTGGTTATTTCTTCCTTTTGATTAGTCAATCACAGTTAAGGTCAGGTTTTGGCATTCAAATCTGTTCCTTGGGGCTTAAGTGTCTGTAGGTTTCTATTCTAGCCAGGGGGAGTTCGATAACCGCTGACCCTGTAGTTGTCATGGACCAGGTTTCCCTGACATTGGGAGGGATGGGGGGGGTTAAGTGAAATGTATAATCCACCCCAGAAATTAAACTCCTGTCAATTTGGTGAAAGCCTATGTTCTACCGGGGTAACATTAAAATGCTCCGTCTGTAAAATCATGAAGGAACGTGTCATAGCTAAATGGTTCTCGTCACTGGAGATAACACACGATCACATTTAATTTAAAAAAAACATTACCTGCACTTCAGATCATCAAATCAGCCAGTCGGTGGTATTTGTATTTATTATGGATCCCCATTAGCTGCTGCCGAAGCAGCAGCTACTCTTCCTGGGGTCCAGGATGAGTATGGGCATACATCTATCTGTTTATATCGTCTCATGACAAAGTATATATTTATTTGAGATGGTACACTGTTTAGATTGAGTACAAGTTATTCAGCTCAGTTTCCCCTTGCAATGCACCCTGTGTCTGGGAAACATAGCATCATACTCTGCACTTGCTCTGGGCAGAGAGGAACTGCAAGTTGAACCCGGTGAGAGACTCCTTAATTGATAGTCGTTTTGGCAATGTTACAGCTAGCTAGCTACATCACATGAACATGACTTTGTTATGGTGTGTCGCTACGTTTGCTAGTTAGCAAGCCAGTCAGCCCAGAGAGAGTTTTGTAGTCAGATTTCCACAATGATTTTCACATTGCTAACAACTTTATGACAAAATGAAACATTTCTTCAAAGATTTTTTTCACATCAAATCAAACTGTCACCTGCGCCGAATACATGTGTAGTAGACCTTACGTGAAATGCTTACTTACAAGCCCTTAACCAACAGTGCAGTTCAAGAAAGAGTTACATTTATTTGTTAAATATTGTCTTAAGTAAATGTTTATTTAAAGTAACATAAATTAACAATAGAGGCTATATACAGGGGGTACAGGTTAGTTGAGGTAATTTGTACATATAGGTAGGGGTGTGGTGACTATGCAGTGTAAAAATAAATAAATGGGGGGGTGTCAATGTAAATAATCCAGTGGCCATTTGATTAATTGTTCAGCAGTCTTATGGCTTGGGGGTAGAAGCTGTTCAGGAGCCTTTTGGTCTTAGACTTTGCGCTCTGTTACCGCTTGCCGTGCGGTAGATGAGAGAACAGTCTATGACTTGGGTCTTTAACCATTTCTAGGGCTTTCCTCTGTCACCGCCTAGTATATAGGTCCTGGATATATTAGTGTTAACACTGTTAATCATAAGACTTTGTGGTTTGGGGTGGATTATCCCTTAACTTTATTTCATTAGGAACATTGCAGAGACATTTGTTCAATGGTATTTCTGGAACTTTCAAGAAGTCCAATTTACGACCTGTCAGTCATTTACTACATTTGTGGATGGATGTTTTGTATCCAAGTAGGGTTTCTTGTGGCATTCTGTCTCCATTTGGAGATGCTGTGCTGCCATGAGTCGAAAATAAAATCATAGAATTCCAGTGATGTATGATGCTTGGTAGATACATTGCTCTTTTAGTTCAACCTATTAAAGTGCAGAATATTTGGCATCTAATGGGACACGGTGCAACAGCAGTATGTGATTTTTCCTTGTTTTTAGCCATATGCCCTGATCCCTTTTATGCAAAAGGGAACACCATTTTAGTTGGAGTGGTAGTCCATTTAATCACCCTGGTGAGTTTTTTATTTTTTTGGTAGTTCAGATTCTCATATGAGCCACCATGGCCACATCTTCATTTCAGACACTGAGGTAACAGGTGAAAAAACGCCTGCCCCATGTGTTTAGATGGTCCCTGTTAATGTGCAGGTGTTAAGGTGCGGCTGGCTGCCCCGTGAGAAAGAGGTGCTCCTCATTGTGTCCTCACTGTGCACAATCATACAGACTTCACTACAGCCCCCACCCACTGGTACTCCAAACCAACCAGCTCCTCAGTAAACATCGGACACAATGGGGGCAACAGACACTGGAATTCACACAACCTCAACTCTCAATACTTCCTACTCCCAATTTTCACCACCACTCTCCACTTCTGCAAGGAAAAAAACATTTTACTCTTTATCCCACTGTTGGTTTGAGGAAAGTAGCCGTCCTGTTTTGATCATGGTAAGGGCCTGAGACACTCCCAAGAGTCAATTGTGAACAGACACCCAGCATTAACCACCACCACAGACTGATCTAATATATTTATAGCCATCCATCCTCTTACAAGTACAGCATATCTCATCTCCAGAATGCTGAAGATCTCACGTTTTGACAAAACACATTGTGTGATGGGGGCGGGAGTCTGGTGTGTGGCCGATAAGGCCACTCCTCCCAGCCCTCGGGATCTGACTGTCAGACACAACCACTTCAGTGAGCATCAGAGGAGTTTTCTAAACACACTCTAAACAGCCTAAGAAGGGAACAGATGACACAACATACTGAGATAATATACAGAGGCAGAGAGAGACCACTCTTTTCTCAAACTACCACTATGCCATCCCATCTCTTGACTTGGGTGTGTGGGCTTCCTTTTGCTATCACTCTCCCATCTTGTGCTGAACAACACAACACACCACCGAGCTGAATATTCACGGCAACGACACACCAAGCTGAATCGCCATGACAACACACCACGCAGACAATGCCATTCCAGATGATTTTACTGCCAAGCACTAGATGCCTTTCACTTCGCCATGGGGGGACCACCTCTATTGTACAAAAAAACAAACAAGCAGCACATGTGTGCCCACTTACATGAGAAGACGCACCCCACAAACTCAAAAGGGGACCACGAAGACACAAGCATCAAACACCCGCCAAGCATACAAGCATAGAGGCAGACTGATAGAAACTTCAGCATTTTCCCAAAGCTCTCTCTGCATTGATGGACTCAGGTGCTGTTTTTTCCCCTTTACCTTCCCCTCCCATTTCCCTTCTTTTCCGTGCTGTTCTTGTTGATTCTACTACGTTGTTTTTTTCTTCTTTCTGAACTGGCCCGTAAGTGATACCTCTAACGCCTCCCGTGTGATGCAGGTTTGGCTCTGTGTGTCTGACGACAAGACACGCCTCAATCAAACGGTGCAAATGTCCTCCGGCTTTGCGTTCAAAGCACGGTAAGCTGGAAACTGGCCTCAAATGGCAACCCATAAAAACAAAGCGACAGCAACTTGAAGCCAAGCATGGAAGATTGGTGGATGCTCTTTCTCTGGTGGTGTGGAAAGGTGGAAACTGAGTTGAAGCTGGAGTCACAGGTTTGGCGGGTAGGATCCTTGCTGAAGAGTGCCCCCCTACCTGCCCTCTGCATCCTGTGTTCTCCGTGTTTGGTGCTGTAAGTACATGTAAAGGGACATGACTGACCTGGTAATAGAGAATGATTGTAATGTAAATGGTTTGTTGTGATTGACTTTGTCAACCCCATATGTGAATCGTTGACTTTTATCAAACTCATGCATCAAATTCCAGGTCTGGAATCTCCTCAGATTTCTGCTAGTGCTCTTTAAGATAGAAATGTATAGTCTCACAGCAACATGGAAATATCTAGTTTTCCACATTGAGGCAGACCACGGTTAGATGTATAAGCTGATGTAGTTTGTAAAATCACAGTAAGCTGGACATTTTAGGAATTGTCTTTGTTTGTTGTTGGGTAGTCCATGATATTATCCAGGTGACATCCCTTATTGATGTCACCTATTAAATCCACTTTAATCAGTGTAGACGAAGGGGAGGAGACTGGTTAAAGAGGGATTTTTATGCCTTGAGACATGGATTGTGTATGTGCCATTCAGAGGGTGAATGGGCAAAACAAAATATTGGGGTATGTTGGGCTCCTGAGTCGCGCAGTGGTCTAAGGCACTGCATCTCAGTGCAAGAGGCGACACTATAGTACCTGGTTCGAATGCAGGCTGAATCACATTCGGCCATGATTGGGAATCCTATAGGGCAGCGCACAATTGGCCCAGCATCATCCGGGTTTGGCCAGGATAGGCCGTCATTTTAAATAAGAATTTGTTCTTAACCGACTTGCCTAGTTAAATAAAGGTAAACATTTTATTTAAAAATTGCAGGTGCCAGGCGCACCAGTTTGTATGTGTCAAGAACTGCAATGCTGCAGGGTTTTTCTCGCTCAATTTCCTGTGTGTACTAGGAATGGTCCACCACCTAAAGGACATCCATCCAACTTGACACAACTGTGGTAGTCAACATGGTCCAGCATCCCTGTGGAATGCTTGACACCTTGTAGAGTACATACCGACAAACTGAGGCTGTTCAACTCAATATTAGGAAAGTGTTCCTAATATTTTGTAAACTCAGTATATTCATTCACACAAAATAGGTCCAGCATTCTAGGCAATGGCAATATGAAATTCCAGGCCTGGTTTTTGTTTTTCTGTCAACTGTATTTCAGACTTTGTGGCCCATGGGTGGGGTACCATGCATTTGTTGTCAGACTAGGAAACCCAACTCATGCTAGAATAAATCAGTTGTTTTGATGTCTACATTTAATAGCTCAATAAAGAGTATGATAATTCAGAATTAAAAATATCTTAATTCATGTAGCCCGTTAGTGTTTCAATTTGTTTTTGCCACGGTTGTGCTCTAGTATGCTTTCTTAGAACATCCTTCACAATATAATATTTTTCTAATAAATGTATTGAGCCTTTCTTTAGGTAGAAGAATATTTGTTTAGAGTTTGTACATAATTTGTTTTGGTTTTGACTATGTGTATGTACCTGTACAGATGCTGATGCTGAAGGCAATTGGAACAATTCACAAGGTGTGTGAGTTCGAATGGGAGTGGTTAAGAGTATCCATTCCATTTGCTGTGCTAATGTTAAATCCTCCTACAAATCTCCAGTATGTTACATTTTGTAGTTATGGTAACAAATACATATGATTTTCTTAACACGCTCAATATCTCTACCCAGCTTCTTGTGCATGTTAATCACAGCACTGACCCATAGTTTGTAGATGTGCCCCTTTTGACACACTGATAGACTGTCGAGTCAGGGGCTCACTTTATTGATGTTTCTTGCCCTCAGATCCCAATGCCAACCCCAACAAGCGTGTGAGACAGCCAGCTCTACTAGGAGACCATCCTCCAGAGTATGGTAGGCAGAGACGTTCATTGTACTATGAGCGTCACAGGTCAACTCTGTTGGGATGTCTAGAATGACTCCAGTAACGGTTTGAGTCAGTTTGCCCAATCACCTCTGTATATCTTTTTCTTTCACAAGGCAGCCCAACCGGTGGTTATCACGGCTACCATGATGAAAGTGGCTACGGACCTCCTCCACACTACGAGGGTGGTCGCCGCATGGGGCCTCTGATGGGAGGGCGTGGCCGCGGACGTGGCGGCAGTTACGGGGGACCTGGGTATGGACATGGCCCTCCTCCCCCTGGTGACTACAGCGCCCATGCTGACTCCCCCGTTGTCATGGTGTACGGCCTGGAGCCCGCAAAGATCAACGCCGACAGGGTCTTCAACGTCTTCTGTCTCTACGGCAATGTGGAGCGGGTGAGTTCAGATGGGAACGGCGCATTACTGAGGCGGAGGTTATAGACTCTTCAGGGTTATGTTCTTGCTGGGGGTATAGACTGGTGAAAACAAGGTTCTATGGTCATGTTGGAGGTGGGTAGTAGCAGTGGTGGAAAAAGTACTCAATTGTCGTACTTGAGTAAGTGAAATACCTTAATAGAAAATTACTTTAGTAGTATTCTACTTGGTGACTTTCACTTACGGACAGACAGGCACACTCAATTACAAATGCTGTATTTGTGATTAGTGAGTCTGCCAGATCAGAGGAAGTAGGGATGACAACGCATAATATTGATAGGTGCGTGAATTGGACCATATTGCTGCCCTGCCTGAGCATTCGAAATGTAATTTTGGGTGTCCGGGTAAATGTATTGGAGAAAATCACATTTTCTTTAGGAATGTAGTGGAGTAAAAGTTGTCAAATATAAATAGTAAGGTACAAATACCCCCAAAAACAACTTTAAAAGTACTACTTAAGTATTTTTACACCACTGGATAGTAGGATAGGTTTTCTGAGCCGTGTCCCCCTCCGTCCTCAGGTGAAGTTCATGAAGAGTAAGCCGGGGGCAGCCATGGTGGAGATGGGCGACTGCTACGCTGTGGACCGCGCCATCAGCCACCTCAACAACAACTTCCTGTTTGAACAGAAGCTCAACGTCTGGTCAGTGCTGCTTTCAAACTCTGCATACACATTGATGTCCATAGAAACTGACTAGAAACACATTGATGCAACATGTTGTCCATCCTCTGTCCACAGTGTGTCCAAGCAGCAGGCCATCATGCCTGGTCAGTCCTACGAGCTGGAGGATGGCTCCAGCAGCTTCAAGGACTTCCATGGCTCCCGCAACAACCGCTTCACCTCCCCGGAGCAGGCGGCCAAGAACCGCATTCAGCACCCGAGCAACGTCCTGCACTTCTTCAACGGGCAACCCGACATCTCCGTGGAGATCTTCAACGGGGTAAGACAACTGGAGAGGATTGGGGTCTGGAAGCTTAGAATTGGGCTGTTGGTTCTCTTGGGAGGGTTGAACTTGACAAGTTTGGCTTACTTAGTTTGTGTGTGGGTGGAAAATGCATTTCTCATGAACAAACCCTTTATCTATCCTTTCAGGTCTGTGAGGAACTTGGTGTGAAGAACCCATCTAACATCAAACTCTTCACTGGAAAGAGTGAGTAATATGAACTTTATTTGCATGAATTATGTTGCATCTGGTCTTTTAAATTGGAGTGAGTTCCCATTGGTTTGATGTTGCAGTGTCAATAAATTGGAATGTGTGTCTCTCGCCTCGGGTGGCGCGACAGGTGAGCGGAGCTCATCCGGGCTGCTGGAGTGGGAATCTATAAACGACGCCATGGAGGCTCTGGCCATGATGAACCACTACCAGATGAAGAACCCCAGTAAGTACTCAGACTGCGATAACAACACCACAGCTAATGATACCAACGGTGAGCAAACACACAGTAACTAGTCTGTCATTCAGGAGTGATTTTCCCAAAAACATGATCTTTAGTACTAAGATCAGTCCGGGATTCATTCGAAGGCCCTGCACCACCCTACCGACAATGAGCCTTTTTAAAAGGCAATTTACCAAATGTTCACAGAGATCACATTCATGGTAAATGCTGCGGATGTTGACTCATGCATAAATGGAGGAACACTGATCTTAATGCAAAAAATTCTTTGTTTTTGGGAATTCACCCCAGACTAGTTAATGAGAATGTATTATTCTGGCCCGACATCTCTCCACAGTTGGCTAACCCCCTCCCCCCCCTTTCTTCCAGGTGGTCCGTACCCCTACACACTGAAGCTGTGTTTCTCAACCGCGCAGCATGCCAACTAGGCATGCCAACTGGCCCCCACCCACTTAACTCTGTGTCCATGCATAGTGTATATTGCAGTCACGTCTTCACTCCAAGTCCCCTCTATGACCCAATGAATTGTAAACTAAATGTATGAGATTGACCAGCGTTTTCCTTTAACTTAAGTGATAATATTGAGGGCAAGATTTTTTACCAGAGTGTGTATTGTTTGATTTTTGTTTTAAAACATTTGAATTTGTTCAGTACATTAGACCTCAGAACAAAGAACCTTTTCCTATTATGAAACAAATTAAAATTCCATGTTAACACTGCCTCTTTTTTTAATAAAGTGAATGGTGAACTATGGTGATATTTATTTCTTCTTTCAGTTAGTAGATGTTAGGCTTAAGCCCTGCCTTGAATCCCTGGATCTGTGAAATCCATCCCCTATACTAGGTGCCAGTGAGACATCGGATTCTGAAACACAGATGCCACCCTCTTCAGTACATAGCATCAGATACAAAACCATGAACAATGTCAGAAGAAATACAGTTCACTCTTAGCCACATCCGAACAGAACAATTTGATCGCTGTAGACGGTTGATTACTAATCCCATTCTCAAGGAGCATGCACTGTATCACTAACTTTGAGGTACGACTGTTTGCAGTCAACAACTAATCACTGAATATACAGGTCATTCTCAAAGATAAGGTTTTGGGGTGGTTTACCATGCACTGCGTGGCTCCTGTGCTTGGTGGCATGGTAGGCTGCCTTTAACAGATTCTTCAAGCCTGGACCACAGCAGTTATACACAATGAAGCAGAAGAGGATTCCTACGATGGTGGCCAGAGTCATCTGGAGGAAAAAAGACAGGTCAACCAAATGTAATACTTGACAACAGTGCAGAAAGAGTTGTGGTTCTATTCTATTTGAATCCAGGGTTACATCCCAAATTACACCCTATTGCCTATTTAGTGCACTACTTCTGACCAGAGAAAGTTGTGCACTATATAGGGTACCATTTGGGACACACACAGGGAACACACCAGCATGTAGAAAAGGCCTCTGCTGGGGTCCAATGGGAATCCATGCACATGGAGTATAAACCGCAACGCATAGTCACAGTACGTACTCAAATCTATACCCCTAAAGAAGAACACAAGGCACTGTTAATATGCAATCAGACCTTTTGTGTGCACCCATTGACAAAAAGTACACCCTATACACAGATGTAATGCAAAATTTGAGCCGTACTTGTTTGAGACTTCGATGACAAAGTAATAGTCTGGTGCTTCCAGGCTCTGAGCCGCCATGTTGCCACAGGGAGATTTCCCCTGACACATCCACCTGCACATCAACAAGTAGCCCAGTCAGTGATCAGTATGTAGCCTGGTCCCAGATCTGATTGTGCTGTATAGCCAACTCACATTTTACTGCACCTATCCAATGTATGTGACTATATACAGTGCATTCGGAAATTATTCAGACCCCTTGACTTTATCCACATGTAGTTAACTTTACTGCTGTATTTTAAAATTGATTACATACATTTTTCCTCATCTACACACAATACCACTTAATGACAAAGCAAACATTGCTAATTTATTCAAAACAAAACGAAATACCCTATTTTAAGTATTCAGACACTTTGCTAT
Organism: Oncorhynchus kisutch; assembly: GCF_002021735.2. NCBI lineage: Eukaryota > Metazoa > Chordata > Actinopteri > Salmoniformes > Salmonidae > Oncorhynchus > Oncorhynchus kisutch. The sequence goes on along the minus strand of NC_034201.2, from coordinate 31,709,794 downwards.
GAGACTCAATTGAGCTCCGGTACATCCTTTTTCCATTGATCTTCCCTTGAGATGTTTCTACAACTTGGGAGTCCACCTGTGGTAAATTCAATTGATTGGACATGATCTGGAAAGACACACACGTCTATATAAGGTCCCACAGTTGACAATGCATGTCAGAGCAAAAACCAAGCCATGAGGTCGAAGGAATTGTCCATAGAGCACCGAGACAGGATTGTGTCGAGGCACAGATCTGGGGAAGGGTACCAAAACTGCTGCATTAAAGATCCCCAAGAACACAGTGGCCTCCATCATTCTTAAATGGAAGAAGTTTGGAACCAACAAGACTCCCCAGAGGGAAAGATGAGCGAGATACTTGATGAAAACCTGCTCCAGGGCATTCAGGACCTCAGACTGGGGTGAAGGTTCACCTACCAACAGGACAAATACCCTAAGCACATAGCCAAGACAATGTAGGAGTGGCTTCGAGACAAGTCTCTGAATGTCCTTGAGTGCCAGAGCCCGGACATGAACCTGATCGAACATCTCTGGAGACCTGAAAATAGTTGTGCAGCAATGCTCCCCATCCAACCTCACAGAGCTTGAGAGGATCTGCAGTGAAGAATGGGAGAAACTCCCCAAAAAGAGATGTCATACCCAAGAAGACTTCAGTCTGTAATCGCTGCCAAAGGTGCTTCAACTAAGTACCCAGCAAAGGGTCTGAATACTTAAGTAAATCTGATTAAGTTGTTTTATTTTTAATACATTTCTAAAAACATGTTTTTGATTTGTCACTATGGGGTATTATGCAAAGATTTAGAAAAAAAATACATTTTAATTTATCAATTTTAGAATAAGGCTGTAACGTAACAATGTGGAAAAATCAAGGGGTCTGAATACTTTCCAAATGCACTGTGAGTATGTATTTTTTATTTAATTTAACTTTTATTTAACCAGGAAGGGCTCATTGAGATTTAAAATTTATTTTTCAAGAGCGTCCTTGCCAAGATAGGCAGCACCAAGTCATTACAAAAAAAACAACATGAAAAACTACAAGTAATCACCATAGAATTCACAAGAGTATAACAAAATCAAAACAGCAAATTAAAAACATTGACAGGTCAGGGAATCAGTCTCAAGATCATTCATCAGTGATTTAAAAATACCAATCGGGACAAGTTCTTCCAGTTTAAAAGTATTTTGTAAGGCGTTCCAAGACGATGGCGCAGAGTACATAAAAGCCCTTTTACCAAATTCAGTTCAGACATTTGGAACAGTTAGCAGGATAAAGTCCAGCGAACGAAGAGAGTACCCACCACATTTCTGAACAATAAAAATGCCCAAATAAAAAGGCAGTAAACCCAAAATGGCTTTGTAAATCAAAGTATACCAGTGCCTGAGCCTACGAGTGACTAGAGAAGGCCAGCCAACCCTGGTATACAAAGTGATGCGTAAGGGTATATGTGTGTGTGTGTTGTGTGTATATATATATGTATGTATATATACACTGCTCAAAAAAACTAAAGGGAACACTTAAACAACACAATGTAACTCCAAGTCAATCACACTTCAATCACACTTCTGTGAAATCAAAATGTCCACTTAGGAAGCAACACTGATTGACAATAAATTTCACATGCTGTTGTGCAAATGGAATAGATAACAGGTGGAAATTATAGGCAATTAGCAAGACATCCCCAATAAAGGAGTGGTTCTGCAGGTAATAACCATAGACCACTTCTCAGTTCCTATGCTTCCTGGCTGATGTTTTGGTTACTTTTGAATGCTGGCGGTGCTTTCACTCTAGTGGTATACACGTGTGTGTATATATATATATATATATATATATATATATATATATATATATATATATATATATATATATATATATATATGTGTATATATATATATATATATATATATGTGTATATATATATATATATATATGTGTATATATTTGTGTACGTGTGTATATATATATTTATACATACACATATACATTCTTCAAATAGTATGACTGTGTGTGTGTGTGTATATATATATGTATGTATATAGGTATGTGTGTATATATACAGTTGAAGTCGGAAGTTTACATTACACTTAGGTTGGAGTCATTGAAACTAGTTGTCAACAACTCTAGTTGTCAACTATAGTTTTGGCAAGTCGGTTAGGACATCTACTTTGTGCATGACACAAGTAATTTAGTTCACTGTATCAATTCCAGTGTGTCAGAAGTTTACATACACTAAGTTGACTGTGCCTTTAAACAGCTTGGAAAATTCCAGAAAATTATGTAATGGCTTTAGAAGATTCTGATAGGCTAATTGACATCATTGAGTCAATTGGAGGTGTACCTGTGGATGTGTTTCAAGGCCTACCTTCAAACTAAGTGCCTCTTTGCTTGACATCATGTGCAAATCATAAGAAATCAGCCAAGACCTCAGAAAAATAATTGTAGACCTCCACAAGTCTGGTTCATCCTTGGGAGCAATTTCCAAACGCCTGAAGGTACCACGCTCATCTGTACAAACAATAGTACGCAAGCATAAACACCATGGGACCACGCAGCCATCATACCGCTCAGGAACGAGAAGTGTCCTACCTCCTTGAGATTAACGTACTTTAGTGTGAAATGTGCAAATCACTCCCAGAACCACAGCAAAGGACCTTGTGAAGATGCTGGAGGAAATAGGTACAAAAGTATCTATATCCAGAGTAAAACGAGTCCTATATCAACATAACCTGAAAGGCCGCTCAGCAAGGAAGAAGCCACTGCTCCAAAACCGCCACACAAAAGCCAGACTACGGTTTGCAACTGCCCATGGAGACAAAGATTGTACTTTTTGGAGAAATGTCCTCTGGTCTGATGAAACAAAAATAGAACTGTTTGGCCATAATGACCATCGTTATATTTGGAGGAAAAAGGGGGAGGCTTGCAAGCCGAAGAACACCATCCCAACCGTGAAGCACGGGGGTGGCAGCATCATGTTGTGGGGGTGCTTTGCTGCAGGAGGGACTCGTGCACTTCACAAAATAGATGGCTTCATGAGGAAGGACAATTATATGGATATATTGAAGCAACATCTCAAGACATCAGTCAGGAAGTTAAAGCTTGGTGGGTCTTCCAAATGGACAATGACCCCAAGCATTACTTCCAAAGTTGTGGCAAAATGGCTTAAGGACAACAAAGTCAGGGTATTGGAGTGGCCATCACAAAGCCCTGACCTCAATCCTATAGAAAATGTGTGGGCAGAACTGAAAAAGCATGTGCGAGCAAAAAGGCCTACAAACCTGACTCAGTTACACCAGCTCTGTCAGGAGGAATGGGCCAAAATTCACCCAACTTATTGTGGGAAGCATGTGGAAGACTACCTGAAACGATTGACCCAAGTTAAACAATTTAAAGGCAATGTATCAAATATTTACTGAGTGTATGTAAACTTCTGACTCACTGGGAATGTGATGAAAGAAATAAAAGCTGAAATAATGTGTATATATGTATATATGTGTAGGTGAGTGTTACCGAATCTTGTTTGTATTGCCATGCATGACCACAAATCCTTCCTTAGTGATATTAACACTGCTGTCCATGTCTTCAAACATCCAGACCAGTGTCCTCTGGGAGCTGTGGGACAGAGGGAAACCAGGGTGAATCACACACATATGCATCTCTATTGGTATCGTATTTTAAACCAACCTGGTCCTAATATATTAAAACGATACATTTGGTTCCTGTGTGTTTTCCTGTGTAGCTCCAATGCAACTCCATTACCTGTAGTTGAGGCTGTTATACATAAGCACCTCCTCTGGAGTGTAGAGGCGGATGTGATCTTTCGAGTAAGCTCCTCCGCCAACCACCTTAAAGGTATAGCTGTAGTGTAACAATTAGAGACAGTATGATATCAAGCCATGGGCTTCAACAACAGCAATTAATGTATAGAAACCACAAAGACGTTTCTTTTTATGTCTTGAGTACAAAAAGGCAGCACAAGAGGAGATGAGATTAATATGAAGGGGGAGGGGGTTTACCTCCCGAGGAATCTCTCGGACTCTCCAGAGACCATGTCCTGGATCAAGAAGAAGGGATAGAACACTGCAGACAGAGACACAATGGAGGACATGTAAATTGGGTAGGTAGTTGACGGCAGGTAGCCTAGTAGTTGGATCGAATCCCTGAGCTGACAAGGTAAAAACCTGTCCTTCTGCCCAAGCAAGGCAGTTAACCCACTGTTCCCCGGGCGCTGAAGACGTGGATGTCGATTATTGCAGCACCTCTCTGATTCAGAGGGGTTGGGTTAAATGCAGAAGACACATTTCAGTTGACTGCATTCAGTTGTACAACTGACTAGGTATCCCCCTTTCCCTATTTAGAGGGGGCTTACATTATACATTTTCACTGCCGTGCTCCCCGTCGCACTAATGTACAAGATGTATGTATGTAATTTAGATTTAGGTAGAGGGTCAAAACTTATGTCTTCGCAAACGTTGACTATTTCAAAATCAGGTTTAGTTCAGGGTCATAGTCTCACGGTCTTCGTAGTAAAAGCAAGGCATGATGGGGTCGGGTTTGGGGCAGTTGAAGTAGCGCTTGTTGTTGTTGGCACACTGCTCCAGGGTGGTTGTGATGTCAAACGCCAGGCGGTTCCCGGGAGGGCAGCCAATGTAGATGGGCACCCTGTGCAGCCCCTAAGTGGTGGTGCAAAACAAAACGGAATATCAGTTACAGGTGGCAGAGACATGTATGCCTGGTCACACTATAGGGCTGAGCTGAGCTGTATTGGGCTAGCCTGGTAACACATCCACCATAGTTGCTGGAATTGTGATGGAAAGGATGACATGAAAGGAAAATAATCGAGCCATGTGAATTATGCATTAGATGGCATTGAATGGCCTATAGCACCAGTGTTTTCAATGCATTGGGTTGTCTTGAAGTTGACCCTACTAAATGAGTATAACAAAATAGGACAGCATAGATGGAGTACAGACAACATAATACTGACTCTAAGGGCTATCCCCTGGTCTTTCTGTTGGTAGCACTTCATCTCCGAGCTGCTCACCTGCATTCACACATCAGTTCGAGAGAGAGAGAGAAAGAGACACCTGGTGGATAGAAGACTCAACAACACTACTCATAAAACATCTCCAAACATTCAGAGTTGTAGCATTCCCTGTCAAATATATGAGCCATATTGTTCCAGGCCCCCGCCGTTCGCATCTCACCCTTAGCAGGAGGTTGAAAGCCAGGAGCCCCTCACCCGCCAGCACTTGACCGGGAAACAGCCCCCTGTCTTTCACAGTCACCTGGGAACGCGGAAGAACAAAATGTTGTTATGTAATGGTAACACTATACAGTTTATCCTGTTTGCTCAGTTGGTAGAGCACGCTAGGGTCGTGGGCCATGGGTTCGATTGCCACTGGGGCCACCGATATGAAAATGCATGCATGCTCTGGATAAAAGTGTCTGCTAAATGGCAAATATTATATTACACTGAGCTGTGAGCACACTGCCACTGTGATCAACTGAAAATATGTGAAAATGAAGCTGTGTGAGAAATATGTTGTAGGTTGTAAAAGTCAAGGACATACTGAGGTATCTTAGGCTTGGTTTCTGTATGTGTTACCTTATATAACACGGCCCCTCTGTTGAAGAGCTCGTTCCTGGTCACAGACACATGGATGTAGCGGTTGTTGGATACCTCAGCTGAGAGCCAGATGTAGTTGATGTCACTGAGCTCTTTAAGGTACGACAATCATTAGAGACACACAACAAATGACGTAAAACAACATCACAGGAACGCCAACAGAATGCTCTTAAACAGTTCATTAGTATGTTGAAATGCTTTTCACTGGTGTATGACTTGAGTACAAATAGCATTCACTTTCTTTTAAATATAGCCTAATGAACATGAGCCCATTCTCTGCTCCCACCTCGGGGTTTCTCCTCCACAGAGAGGTGTTTGGCTGAGCCGCAGGCGATGTAGATGGAGAAGGAGAAGGAGGAGACCCGGTCCAGGTACACCATGTCTGGGAAGGTGATCTCCGAACTCATGTAGGCCCGGGAGTAGCCCCCAATCTCCACGTTGAAGCCTGTGGACGACACGCCGTTGCTAGCCATGTAGAAGTAGTAGTCCTGGGGAGGCAAGAGGACATGATTGGTATTAAGGGGTAAAAGGAAACTTTCATGTAGAGTGACAGATGGTGTATATATTTGTGTGTGTATCCATATGTGCGTGTGTGTTTTCTGTGCAGGGTCAAACTCTTAGAAGAAGAATCTGACCGCATATATAACTTTGTCCTTCCACCAGCGCCAGGTTGGGTTATGGACGGGGTCGCCAATGTCCTGGAAAGAGGTAAAGTCAATCAAGTCAGTATCGTTAAATCCTTCACAAAAGCAATGCCTCCTCTGGCAATCACAACAGCACTGAGGTGAGGGATTTCACCAGCCTGATGGTAGGCGGTATTTTACACTGGAGCTTGAGGAAGGAGAATGAAGGAGTAGGACACAATCCCAAATCGGCCCCTCGATTCTTCGCTCTATGCACTTGTAGAGATCTGAGGTAGATAATGGTCAAATGTTTTTTAACCCTTATTTTACCAGGTATGTTGATCGAGATGACATTCTCATTTGTAGGACCTGGGGAAATCCTCTCATCCCCACAAGTGAATTGGGGTCGACTTGGGATTGGGCGTGGTATGGAGCAGACAGACGGCTGATGTAGGCCTACCATGATGTAGTCCGAGTGCAGTTGGAGCAGGTGGTGCAGCAGGCCCTGGTAGGTGGCCAGGGAGGCAGTGGTCTGGAGGCCCAAGGAGGTGGGCACCAGGGGGGGCCGGGTCAGGTATTGCTGGATGCGGTTGTAGGGCTCTGGGTGGGGCAGGTCTGCCATGTGCTCCCAGAAGAAGGGGCAGGTCAGGGGAAAAGAGAAGGCACTGAACGACCTGGGGGGAGAGGGGAAAGGGCGGGAGAAAGGAAAATGGTAATACATACATTACATTACATTACATTACATACATACATACATATATATATATATATATATATATATATATATATATATATATATATATATATATATATATATATATATATATATATATATATATATATATATATATATATATATATATATATATATATATATATATTCGGCAAAAAATGTACATTGAAGTATAGTCAGTAGAAAACCCAGATAAAGGAACAGTACTCCAAGTGGTGGACTTTGCGGGGGGTGGTCGAGAAGTGGCTATAGGAAAGTATCTCTGGCACAGGCAGCTCCCTCTTCACCACAGAACCCTTTCCTTTAGAGTCCACTGTGTAAACCACCTAACGAGAGGAAAGAGAGACGAGAGAGGGTTTACCGTCAACCTCCCACAGGTGGAATTATACAACATCTACACTGAGAAAACGAAACATTAGGAACACCTGCTCTTTCCATTGCAAAGACTGACCAGGTGAAAGCTATGATCCCTTATTGATGTCACTTGTTAAATCTGTGTAGATGAAGGGGAGAAGACAGGTTAAAAGAAGGAGTTTTCAGCCTCCAGACAATTGAGACGTGTGCCATTCAGAGGATAAATTGACAAGACAAAAGATTTAAGTGCATTTGAAAAAGGGTATGGCACTCAGGTTTTTCACATTCAGCAGTTTCCCGTGTGTTTCAAGAATGGTCCACCACCAAAAGGACATCCAGCAAACTTGACACAACTGTGTCAAGCATTGGAGTCAACATGGGCCAGCTTCCCTGTGGAATGCTTGATACCTTGTAGAGTCCATTCCAGACAAATTGAGGCTGTTCTGAGGGCAAAAGGGGATGCAACTCAAAATTAGGAAGGTGTTCCTAATGTTCTGTACACGCAGTGTATATTCTCATGAAAACAAATAGGCCTAGTGCACACTCAGATTGTACAAGTGATGTACAACCTATTTTATATAACAACTGTGATCAAATCTTAAGACTGCCACAACTGTCTGATTCTACCACAATACACTTGTCAATCTGGTTAATCATACACATCCCTATGAGACTGATACACAATCCACGTTTATAAATTTATAATAGTTATAGGGTTACCTCCTGCAACTGTTTGTCCCAGTCGTAGAAGACAGTGAGCAGGCTGTGGGTCATGGAGTAGGAGCTGTCGCCCTTCAGAGCCTGCAGGCTAGAGAAGGCCTGCCAGCCCAGGGAGGGGCGCACTCGCATTACCTGGTCCACGCCCTCCTGCCCCCACCACAGCTGAAACACACACACGTGCACACAAACAAACATGCTCACACACACTCATTTTATATTGTCACAAATTAGTGTTTCATATCACAAAAGTTTGTAACACAAATACACGTAATTTCACAATGAATGAGCAAAAAAGTACTTCACACGGATATACCTCTTCGGTCTCTGTGACGAAGGCGAACTCTCCGTGGTAGGACAGAGTGAAGTACTTGATCATCTGATCCAGAGGGAAGCCATTAAAGAACAGGTAGCTCATCCCCTGGTCTTGACTGTTGGGAACCACAGACAAACGATGGACAATGACTTTCTGCAAATATGATCTACCTTCATGCAAGCATCATGCATGTACAATTGAAGTCGGAAGTGTACATACACCTTAGCCAAATACATTTAAACTCAGGTTTTCACAATTCCTGACATTTAATCCTAGTAAAAATTCCATGTTTTAGGTCAGTTAGGATCACCACTTTATTTTAAGAATGTGAAATGTCAGAAAAACAGTAGAGATTTTTATTTATTTCAGCTTTTATTTATTTCATCACATTTCCAGTGGGACAGAAGTTTACATACACTCAATTAGTATTTGGTAGCATTGCCTTTAAATTGTTTAACTTGGGTCAAACATTTCAGGTAGCCTTCCATAAGCTTCCCACAATATGTTGGGTGAATTTTGGCCCATTCCTCCTGACAGAGCTGGTGTAACTGAGTCAGGTTTGTATGCCTCCTTGCTCGCACATGCTTTTTCAGTTCTGCCCACACATTTTCTATAGGATTGAGGTCAGGGCTTTGTGATGGCCACTCCAATACCTTGACTTTGTTGTCCTTAGGCCATTTTGCCACAACTTTGGAAGTATGCTTGGGGTCATTGCCCATTTGGAAGACCCATTTGCAACCAAGCTTTAACTTTAACTCTCCTCTCCGTGAGTTTGTCCAGAATTGGTTGCATTTGGGATGGGAGTGTCTAAAATGACAATTGATATATATCATTGGGTGGGGGTAATGTCTTGGTACCACTTTGTACCAAGAACGAGATAAGAGCTTTGTTTAGCCAATGCTGTCTGGCTATGGGATACTCCTCTCTGAAGTAAAGTCTTTCTTTGTGTAAGTTCCTAAGACCTGTGGTTTGTCATGTCGTCTAGGGGGGGGTGGATCTTTGCTATAAAAGATCTCAGTTGCCATTATGATGACCACTCTCAACTTTTCATTAGAGATACTGAAATGTTGAAAGTCAAAATGCTATTGCAAAAGCTTAATTATTATTAAAGGTGAAGATTAAGCATAACTCTGACTGGTGTGTGATTTGCTCTCTCATCATTTGGTAATTAAGGACATTTCCATGACAGATGTTGCTTCAATATATCCACAGAATTTTACTTCCTCATGATGCCATCTATTTTGTGAAGTGCACTTGTCCCTCCTGCAGCAAAGCACCCCCACAACAAGATGCTTCCACCTCCGTGCTTCACGGTTGGGATGGTGTTCTTCAGCTTGCAAGCCTCCCCCTTTTTCCTCCAAACATAACGATGGTCATTATGGCCAAACAGTTCTATTTTTGTTTCATCAGATCAGAGGACATTTCTCCAAAAAGTACAATCTTTTTCCCCATGTGCAGTTGCAAACCGTAGTCTGGCTTTTTTTATGGCAGTTTTGGAGCAATGGCTTCTTCCTTGCTGAGCGGCCTTTCAGGTTATGTCGATATAGGACTCATTTTACTGTGGATATAGGTACTTTTGTACCTGTTTCCTCCAGCATCTTCACGAGATGCTTTGCTGTTGTTCTGAGATTGATTTGCACTTTTCGCACCAAAGTACGTTCATCTCTAGGAGACAGAACGCGTCTCCTTCCTGAATGGTAATGACAGCTGCGTGGTCCCATGGTGTTTATACTTGTGTACTATAGTTTGTACAGATGCACGTGGTATCTTCAGGCGTTTGGAAATTGCTCCCAAGGATGAACCAGACTTGTGGAGGTCTAAAAAAAACTTCTGAGGTCTTGTATTTCTTTTGATTTTCCCATGATGTCAAGAAAATAAGCACTGAGTTGAAAGGTAGGCCTTGAAATACATCCACAGGTACACCTCCAATTGACTCAAATTATGTCAATTAGCCTATCAGAAGCTTCTAAAGCCATAACATCATTTTCTGGAATATTCCAAGCTGTTTAAAGGCACAGTCAACTTAGGTTATGTAAACTTCTTTGGAATTGTGATACGGTGAATTATAAGTGAAATAATGTCTGTAAACAATTGTTGGAGAAATTACTTGTGTCATGCACAAAGTAGATGACCTAACCGACTTGCCAAAACTATAGTTTGTTAACAAGACATTTGTGGAGTGGTTGAAAAAGGAGTTTTAATGACTCCAACCTAAGTGTATGTAAACTTCCGACTTCAACTGTACCTGCGTTTACACACACATGCACCAGGGTTTCCGTTAGCCGGTAGTAGCTGGCTTTTGGCAGATAAAAAAAATTATAAACCGAGAAATAAACTTGGTGTCAGCTAATTATCTGAAAAAAATAAAAATAAAATGCCATTGCAAAATAATGCTTTTTAGCCTATTCATTTATGAAAATACCAGTTGATGCAAATACATTTGACCACTCATTTATCGGTCTATGGGTTACTTTGCATAATTTAGAGGAATTAAATGGCCAGATGTATTTTCATTAGTCGTTATGATTATTATTTATCACATGTGCACAGCATACAGATAAGAGAGTCTAGTTAAAGCTGAAAATCTGTTTCAGCTTCTGTTGCAGCTGGAGTGAAATGTGTTTATTTTTATCCCAATCATTGCGCAAACAATTCTAAATTAAATCGCATGTTAAAAACAGTTTTAATAGCCACGGCTAAAAAGAGCTACTATTTTTATTTCTCAACTGTAATTGAAGCACACTTCCCCTTTGCCATTCAAGTGCATATAACGGTAGGCAGGCTTCAGCTCGTCACACACCACTTTGCAATGAGCTGGAGGCAGTATGCATTTTGAAAACATACACTTATTTATTTGAAACCTGATCATTTTACGACATATTATGAGGAATGTTCACCTTGCTTCAAAGCGGCCTAGCCAAAACACAACCAAACATGGGAGGTAATTATTTCATAAATATGCCATTGAAACAAGTAGCCCATTTTCTCATGTTCTATTGGTTTTCAAATCAACTTTCTTTCATTGTCCAGTAGCCAAAGGCACAAACCTGCGCATTGCTCCGCTTATAATGTGAAGAAATAATGGTTTATCAACATTTTAAGCGAAACATTCTGATCTGTTGCATCAGCCTCATGGCTTATTTTTTTTGCCTTGGCCTACTGGTTACATGAATGTGGGATATATCATCCCAGAGTCTGTTTGGAATAGGCTATTTAGAATAGGTCAACTTTTCTACTATGGGGGATAATAGATTGACATAGACTAGTGATTTTGCTGTTCATTAGGCCTAACGTTACTCGTCATTTTATTCTAAAACGGAATTGTTAAGTACGCACGCAGTTGAATCATCGAGTTGCATATTCTGTTAATAGGATTAATTAAGTTGACATTTTAGTCATTTAGCAGATGCTCTTATCTAGTTAGTGCATTCATCTAAAGACAGTTAGGTGGGACAAACACATGACAGGCATAGACAGTAAATTCTTCCTCAAAGTAGTCAGAGCTAGAAGGGGGGGCGGGGCGCTCAAGGTGAGGCGGATTATTTAAGATACTGCTTGAAGAGGTAGGATTTCAGGGGTGTTCCGAAGATGGGAAGGGACTCTGCTGTCTTAGCATCAGGGGGAAGCTGGTTCCACCATTGGGGTACCAGGAAAGTGAAGAGCTTGGACTGGGCTGAGCGGGAGCTGCCCTAGGGATGGGAGGGCAAAGAGACCTGGAGGTGGCAGAACAGAGTGCTTGGGTTGGGGTGTAGGGTTTGAGCATAGCCTGAAGGTAGGGATGGGCAGTTCCTCTTGCTGTTCCATAGGTAAGCACCATGGTCTTGTAGTGGATGCGAGCTACAAGTGGAAGCCAGGGGAGTGTGTGGAGGAGCGGGGTGACATGAGAGAACTTGGAAAGGTTGAAAACCAGGTGGGCTGCAGTGTTCTGGATAAGTTGCAGGAGTTTGATGGTACAAGCGGGGAGCCCAACCAACAGCGAGTTGCAGTAGTGCAGACGGGAGAGGACAAGTGTCTGGATTAGGACTTTCGCCACTTCCTGTGTGAGGTACGGTCGTACTCTACGGATGTTGTAGAGCATGAACCTGCAGGACTGAGTTACTGCTTTGATGTTTGCAGAAAATGACAGGGTGTTGTCCAGGGTCACGCCAAGGTTCTTTGCACTCTGGGAGGGCGACACTGTGGAGTTGTCAACCGTGATGGAGAGGTGATTTCTGTCATTCTGAGAACCGTGGGTGTCTGGTAAATTAAAATAATGCCAGCCAAATGTTCGGCGCCACATTTTCCTAATGGAAACCCTTACACGAACGTTATGCACACACTTCTGCTACTTTCTAGCCTTTATTTCAGAGGCGGTTTCAGTTGTGTGTGCTCACAGTCCTGTCGCTCAAATCTATAGCTATATGAACCCTAAATGTAAGCTAGCCGCTCTCTCTCTCTCTCTCTCTCACACACACACACAGCTGAATACCCACGAGCAGAGCAGAGCGTTGCCCCAGATGTAGAGGATGGCACTGATGGGGTTGAACACCATGCCCCTCAAGTGCAGAGTCACTGTGACATTTTCCTGAGTCTTGGTCACCACCGTGAACGAGTCTCCACTGCCTGCACAAACACACACCGTTACTCACCCTAATGTAAAACAAGTCAATATTTCACATAATACAGTGAGGGAAAAAAGTATTTGATCCCCTGCTGATTTTGTACTTTTGCCCACTGACAAAGAAATGATCCGTCTATAATGGTAATGGTAGGTTTATTTGAACAGTGAGAGACAGAATAACAAAAAAAAACAGAAAAAAGCATGTCAAAAATGTTATAAATTGATTTGCATTTTAAATGGGGGAAATAAGTATATGACCCCCTCTCAATCAGAAAGATTTCTGGCTCCCAGGTGTCTTTGATTGGAACGAACTACAAAAATCTCTGAAACTTGAAACACTTATCTCCCTCACTAGCTTTAAGCACCAGCTGTCAGAGCAGCTCACAGACAAACAACTACCTCTTTCCCTACTGTATTTATTTTATTTATTTTGCTCCCCATTATTTTTATTTCTACTTTGCACATTCTTCCACTGCAAATCTACCATTCCAGTGTTTTACTTGCTATATTGTATTTACTTTGCCACCATGGCCTTTTTTTTGCCTTTACCTCCCTTATCTCACCTCATTTGCTCACATCGTATATAGACTTGTTTCTACTGTATTATTGACTGTATGTTTGTTTTACTCCATGTGTAACTCTGTGTCGTTGTATGTGTCGAACTGCTTTGCTTTATCTTGGCCAGGTCGCAATTGTAAATGAGAACTTGTTCTCAACTTGCCTACCTGGTTAAATAAAGGTGAAATAAAATAAAAAATGATACACGTAACGAGCTGAGATTAGGAGCACACTCTTAAAGGGAGTGCACCTAATCTCAGCTTGTTACCTGTATAAAAGACACCTGTCCACAGAAGCAATCAATCAATCAGATTCCAAACTCTCCACCATGGCCAAGACCAAAGAGCTCTCCAAGGATGTCAGGGACAAGATTGTAGACCTACACAAGGCTGGAATTGTAACGGTTGTCTTGGGAAGAAGCAGAGGACCAAAGCGCAGCGTGGTAAGGGTTCATCTTATTTTAATGAAACTGAACACTTTCAAAAACAAAACAACAAAGTGAAACCGAAACAGTTCTATCTGGTGCAGACACACAAAGACTGAAAATAACCACCCACAAAACACAATAGAAAACAGGCTACCTAAATATGGTTCTCAATCAGGGACAACGATTGACAGCTGCCTCTGATTGAGAACCATATCAGGCCAAACACAGAAATAGAAAATCATAGAAAAACTAACATAGACAACCCACCCAACTTACGCCCTGACCATACTAAAACAAAAGACAAAACAAAGGAACTAAGGTCAGAACGTGACAGTACCCCCCCCCCCCCCCCCCAAAGGTGAACCTATAGGGGAGGGTCTGGGTGGGCGTCTGTCCGCTCTGGCACGGGACGTGGACCCCACTTCACAGTTTTTCTCCGCCTCATTGTCCGCCTCCGTGGCCTCTTAAACACGGCGAACTTCGCCACGGACCTCGGACTGGGGACCCTAGAAATGGGTCCCGGACAGGGGGGAGACTCCGGCGGCTCCAGAGTGAAGGGCGATTCTGGCGGCTCCTGGCTGACTGACGGCTCTGGCGGCCCAGGACAGGCGGGCGGCTCTGGCGGCCCAGGACAGGCGGGCGGCTCTGGCGGCCCAGGACAGGCGGGCGGCTCTGGCGGCCCAGGACAGGCGGGCGGCTCTGGCGGCCCAGGACAGGCGGGCGGCTCTGGCGGCCCAGGACAGGCGGGCGGCTCTGGCGGCCCAGGACAGGCGGGCGGCTCTGGCGGCCCAGGACAGGCGGGCGGCTCTGGCGGCCCAGGACAGGCGGGCGGCTCTGGCGGCCCAGGACAGGCGGGAGGCTCTGGCGGCCCAGGACAGGCGGGAGGCTCTGGCGGCCCAGGACAGGCGGGAGACTCTGGCGGCCCAGGACAGGCGGGAGACTCTGGCGGCCCAGGACAGGCGGGAGACTCTGGCGGCCCAGGACAGGCGGGAGACTCTGGCGGCCCAGGACAGGCGGGAGACTCTGGAAGCGCTGGACAGGCGGGAGCACCTGTAGGGAGAAGACGGAGAGACAGCCTGGTGTGGGGGGCTGCCACAGGAGGGCTGTTGCGTGGAGGTGGCACCGGATAGACCGGACCGTGCAGGCGCACTAGAGCTCTTGAGCACCGAGCCTGCCCAACCTTACCTGGTTGAATGCTCCCCGTAGCCAGGCCAGTGCGGCGAGGTGGAATTGCCCGCACTGGGCTGTGCTGGCGAACCGGGGACACCATGCGTAAGGCTGGTGCCATGTACGCCGGCCCAAGGAGACGCACTGGAAACCAGATGCGTAGAGCCGGGTTCATGGCACCTGGCTCGATGCCCACTCTAGCCCGGCCGATACGAGGAGCTGGAATGTACCGCACTATGCACACACATCGGGGACACCGTGCGCTCCACCGCATAACACGGTGCCTGCCTGGTCCCTCTCTCTCTCCGGTAAGCACGGGGAGTTGGTTCAGGTCTCCTACCTGACTTCGCCACACTCCCCCCCACGCTGCTTGGTCCATTTTTGGTGGGTGTTTCTGGTAACGGTTGTCTTGGGAAGAAGGAGAGGACCAAAGAGCAGCATCGTAAGGGTTCATCTTATTTTAATGAAACTGAACACTTTCAAAAACGAGGAATGGGCTACAAGACCATCGCCAAGCAGCTTGGTGAGAAGGTGACAACAGTTAGTGTGATTATTCGCAAATGGAAGAAACACAAAAGAACTGTCAATCTCCCTCGGCCTGGGGCTCCATGCAATGATCTCAAGGCAGCTGGGACCATAGTCACCAAGAAAAGAATTGGGAACACTACGCCGTGAAGGACTGAAATCCTGCAGCGCCCGCAAGGTCCCCCCCTGCTCAAGAAAGCACATATACATGCCCGTCTGAGGACAACTGGGTGAAAGTGCTGTGGTCAGATGAGACCAAAATGGAGCTCTTTGGCATCAACTCAACGTGATTGGAGGAGGAGGAATGCTGCCTATGACCCCAAGAACACCATCCCCACCGTCAAACATGGAGGTGGAAACATTATGCTTTGGGGGTGTTTTTCTGCTAAGGGGACAGGACAACTTCACCGCATCAAAGGGACGATGGAAGGGGCCATGTACCGTCAAATCTTGGGTGAGAACCTCCTTCCCTCAGCCAGGGTATTGAAAATGGGTCGTGGATGGGTATTCCAGCATGACAATGACCCAAAACACACAGCCAAGGCAACAAAGGAATGGCTAAAGAAGCACATTAAGGTCCTGGAGTGGCCTAGCCAGTCTCCAGACCTTAATCCCATAGAAAATCTACGGAGGGAGCTGAAGTTTCGATTTGCCAAACGTCAGCCTCGAAACCTTGACTTGGAGAAGATCTGCAAAGAGAAGTGGGACAAAATCCCTCCTGAAATGTGTGCAAACCTGGTGGCCAACTACAAGAAACATCTGACCTCTGATTGCCAACAAGGGTTTTGCAACCAAGTACTAAGTCGTGTTTTGCAGAGTGGTCAAATACTTATTTCCCTCATTCAAATGCAAATCAATTTATAAAATTTTTGACATGTGTTTTTCTGGATTTTTTTGTTGTTATTCTGTCTCTCACTGTTCAAATAAACCTATCATTAAAATTATAGACTGATCATTTCTTTGTCAGTGGGCAAATGTGCAAAATCAGCAGGGGATCAAATACTTTTTTCCCTCACTGTATAATACATAATATTAATGTGGTCACGCTGTCGCTCAATAGTTTAGCTTCCTCGTTCAAGAGTTCACACTGGAACTCAATCTTGCATCCTCTGTCTTGCAAACACACGTGCCCGTCCTCTGGAAACACCTTAGCCAGCTGCACCACCGAAAAGCTAGCGGGTGGGGGTATTTCAACCTGAGGAGTGAGTCTAAACCAACTCAACTCAGTTACAAAATGCAAAACATATATAAGAGCGGCAGAAAATACCTTTTGGTATATACTTGGGCAAGGTGTCGCCAAGGTGGAAATTATTGTCTGCAAAGACCAGAAACAGTCTTATTATTACATGTCCTACTTCTCACACCACTCTGTTACATTGAACTTATAGTGTGCAGACTTTCGGGCTTCAAAGTTTCTGTAAATCATCTGAAATAACATGTTACTACTGTACCTAATATGAGGAGGTGGTAGGAGTGGGCCTGTTTATTGTCCGGTAGCAGTTCGAGGAGAACCAAGTCAATCAGGTGGTTGTGGGAAGAATCCTGGGCTGCCCATTTGACCTGGCAGGCTTTACCTGAGGATAATATACACATGAGGGGTGAATCTAAACAGTTCAGACCTGGGTTCAAATACTACTTGAATTCATTCAAATACTTCCAGCGTTTGCTTGAGCACCAAATGGGCAGGGTTAGCACCTTTGTAACTATTTTATTGGTTAATTAAGCCAGGAAAGTTCAATCAAGAACAGATAAAGCATTTCAAATAATTTAAAATACAATTTTACCCAGGTGTGCAGACAATGAAAAATAATATATCATAACACAACCATCAGTTAGCCTACATTAGACAGTCAATTTTTTTTTTATATAAAACATTCATGGTAATTCATGGAAATATAGTGGCTGGTGAACTCACTGTTCATAAACTCGCAAGCAGTGCTGCCCTTGGAGTCTAGCAACTGAGTAAACGTCACATCCCCATCTGTTGGGGAAATTGAACCGTGGAAAATAATAAGAGAAGTAAAGAATAAGAGAATTGTGTGATAAGAAAAAAACTGAGAAGTAAATCCCAAAGAGACAGCTAAGCATTTAGCCGGAATAAAAAAATAATCATATCTGACAGCCAGAGATTTGGGACTGACTGGCTGACTGATTCATTGTTTGACTAATTGACTGGCTACCTGTCTGCTTGAATAACTAACTAACTGACTGACTGACTGACCGTAGACCTGGGCCCTGTAGAGGGTGCCCTTCTGCCACCCTCCTCCCAGGATGTAGAAGAACTCGGTGCCGTGGTACGGGATGAACACAGGCACCATGCGGGACACGCACACTGTGCGCAGCACCTGCTGCCACGCCTCTGACACAGGGTAGAGAGAGGGGGATACGGAGAGTTTTAATGGAGCCATGTACGGTTTTGTTAGTGGATCTGATTGCTATGGCCACAAAGAGACTTTGTGCCCAAAATTTTGCCACTGTTTTTTTTCCAATGTGAGTCATCCATTGACAGTATTTTTACATATGCAGCTGATCCAAAAATAGTTGAGTTGTTTAACTTGGACAGAAACATACAATTCATGAATGAATATGCAATTTCATCTGTGTTCATGCGTCTCTAGGTGCTGTAGTCTCAGTTTGAGAATCAACTATGCAATTTCTAGGACAAAGTCTAGGACAAAAAGGCTTCTCAACAATTTTTTACCCCCAAGACTCCTGAACAGGTAATCAAATGGCTATCTGGACAATTTGCATTGTGTGCCCCACCCAACCCCTATTTTTACGCTGCTGCTACTCTCTGTTTATCATATATGCATAGTCACTTTAACTATACATTCATGTACATACTACCTCAATTGGGCCGACCAACCAGTGCTCCCACACATTGGCTAACAGGGCTATCTGCACTGTGTCCCACCACCCACCACCCACCACCCGCCAACCCCTCTTTTACGCTACTGCTACTCTCTGTTCATCATATATGCATAGTCACTTTAAACATATCTACATGAACATACAGTGGGGCAAAAAAGTATTTAGTCAGCCACCAATTGTGCAAGTTCTTCCACTTAAAAAGATGAGAGAGGCCTGTAATTTTCATCATAGGTACACATCAACTATGACAGACAAAATGAGAAAAAAAATTCTCCAGAAAATTGCATTGTAGGATTTTTTATGAATTTATTTGCAAATTATGGTGGAAAATAAGTATTTGGTCAATAACAAAAGTTTATCTCAATACTTTGTTATATACCCTTTGTTGGCAATGACAGAAGTCAAACGTTTTCTGTAAGTCTTCACAAGGTTTTCACACACTGTTGCTGGTATTTTGGCCCATTCCTCCATGCAGATCTCCTCTAGAGCAGTGATGTTTTGGGGCTGTTGCTGGGCAACACGGACTTTCAACTCCCTCCAAAGATTTTCTATGGGGTTGAGATCTGGAGACTGGCTAGGCCACTCCAGGACCTTGAAATGCTTCTTACGAAGCCACTCCTTTGTTGCCTGGGCGGTGTGTTTGGGATCATTGTCATGCTGAAAGACCCAGCCACGTTTCATCTTCAATGCCCTTGCTGATGGAAGGAGGTTTTCACTCAATCTCACAATACATGGCCCCATTCATTCTTTCCTTTACACGGATCAGTCGTCCTGGTCCTTTTGCAGAAAAACAGGCCCAAAGCATGATGTTTCCACCCCCATGCTTCACAGTAGGTATGGTGTTCTTTGGATGCAACTCAGCATTATTTGTCCTCCAAACACAACGAGTTGAGTTTTTACCAAAAAGTTATATTTTGGTTTAATCTGACCATATGACATTCTCCCAATCTCCAAATGCTCTCTAGCAAACTTCAGACGGGCCAGGACATGTACTGGCTTTAGCAGGGGGACACGTCTGGCACTGCAGGATTTGAGTCCCTTGCGGCGTAGTGTGTTACTGATGGTAGGCTTTGTTACTTTGGTCCCAGCTCTCTGCAGGTCATTCACTAGGTCCCCCGGTGTGGTCATTTTGACCCCACGGGGTGAGATCTTGCGTGGAGCCCCAGATCGAGGGAGATTATCAGTGGTCTTGTATGTCTTCCATTTCCTAATGACTGCTCCCACAGTTGATTTCTTCAAACCAAGCTGCTTACCTATTGCAGATTCAGTCTTCCCAGCCTGGTGCAGGTCTACAATTTTGTTTCTGGTGTCCTTTGACAGCTCTTTGGTCTTGGCCATAGTGGAGTTTGGAGTGTGACTGTTTGAGGTTGTGGACAGGAGTCGTTTATACTGATAACAAGTTCAAACAGGTGCCATTAATACAGGTAAACGGGTGGAGGACAGAGGAGCCTCTTAAAGAAGAAATTACAGGTCTGTGAGAGCCAGAAATCTTGCTTGTTTGTAGGTGACCAAATACTTATTTTCCACCATAATTTGCAAATAAATTCATTAAAAATCCTACAATGTGATTTTCTGGATTTTATTTCCTCATTTTGTTTGTCATAGTTGAGGTGTACCTATGATGAAAATTACAGGCCTCTCTCTCATCTTTTTAAGTGGGAGAACTTGCACAATTGGTGGCTGACTAAATACTTTTTTGCCCCACTGTACTACCTCAATCAGCCTGACCAACCAGTGTCTGTATGTAGCCTCGCTACTTTTATAGCCTCGCTACTGTATATAGCCTGTCTTTTTACTGTTCTTCTATTTCTTTACCTACCTATTGTTCACCTAATACCTTTTTTGCACTATTGGTTAGAGCCTGTAAGTAAGCATTTCACCTGTTGTATTCGGCGCACGTGACAAATAAACTTTGATTTGATTTATTCTGTGGACACAGGGGACAGAGATTCCCGATTTCATGTTCCAGTGTGTAAGCAGGGTGAATGGGAGCCAGCGGTGTCTGACGGTGTGCTGGTACCTGAGGGCGGGGCTCTTAGAGGCAGCAGAGAGAAGTTGCCCACGAAGCGGTGCAGCAGCTGGTTCTGGCGGATGAACAGGGAGCTCTCTGTGGAGATTGCCTCCAAGATCATGGAGGAGAACTCCACCTGGGGGCAGTTCAGGGAGCCCGCCCAACAGCTCTCGATGCCCACCTAAGTGTAAACCGTGGGGGTCAATTCCATGTAAATTCAGGTAGTAAACTGAAATTACAATGTTTTTCTTATGGAGAAGCATTCAGGAAAATTGGAATTGAAATTGACTAAAATGAAACGTTTGCTTGAGCCTGCTTGGTGTGACAGATGGGCAGGGTTTGCACTTTAAGGACTATTCCATTAGTTCCATTGCACAATGCAAGAGCAATCAAGCACAACTAAAGCTTTCAAACATTTTCATCTTTATGTATAGTTTAAAAAAAATTCACCTTGTGGAATAATCTCAAACTCTCCAAAATTGGATGACTTGGTGCCTCTATAGCAATTCAGGCAGCTGATTTTTGACGAAGAATGTGTTTGCCTTCCATGAATGTATCTCTGTTTTGCATAATGTATTGTATTGACTTTTATTTTTGTAATTACAGGGCTAATCTGCAAAATAGACCTTGGTCTCAGCATGACTCCCTGACAAAATAGATTGACCTTTTTTCAAATGCTATTTGAACCCAGGTCTGCTGGGTACACAGTACTACACACTCACACAAACAGTCAATGAGCCTGCATCTTTATACTATGTGACTGGTTTTACCTCGATGGGGGAGGTGTGCTGGAACTCTGTGGCGGTCATCAGAACAGCCTTGAAGCCAGGAATACCAGGGAGGATGAGGACGGGAGAACTCTGCACCACCGCCCACAGAGGGCGAGAGGGACTGCCCAAAACCATCATGTCCTCCAGTGCTGGCATCTATAGACATACGAACAGAGAGAGATAGAAAGAGCAGAACACTGTATATACATTTGAAATATCATAAATAATCTATACATTAACAATTACTCGTGGATAATCAACTTCAATACATTTGTTTACATGTCTTTAAAAATCCTTCCTTCAGAAGACACCTAGTGCAAAACATTTTCACACAAAACCATCTACAGAATGTCTGTTAGCTTAATTTTCTCTCTCCTTCTTCTTTGTGGATCTGTCTGTTCCTCACCTCCGTACCAAAGGAGATCTCCGTCTCCCCTCTGTCAGTGGTGCGCACATAGCCATTAACATTCACTGCAAAGCTGCTCACACAAACACAGACACAGCATGCAGTTCAGCAGTCATGTAGAGAGAGAGTCATGATCTTGGTTCTGGCCCCGAATGCTGATTGGCTGACAGCCATGGTATATCAGACCGTATACCATGGGTATGACAAAACGTTTATTTTTACTGCTCTAATTACGTTGGTAACCAGTTTATAATAGCAATAAGACACCTCAGGGGTTTGTGGCATATGGCCAAAATATACACAGCTACGGGCTGTGTCCAGGGACTCCGCGATGCGTTGTGCATAAGAAAAGCCCTTAGCCGTGGTATATTGGCCATATACCACACTCCCTCGTGCCTTATTGCTTAATAGACATACCCCAAAAAATATTCTCTAGATGAGAATTCAATAGTAAACTTTTACGTGTGGCCGATTTGACATCCTGTAAAGTGAAGCAAGTACATGACCAACGCTAGGCACGCACTGTGTGGTATAGGCCTATGGATGCATGCACATTTAAATACACAAACAGTTGTCACTGACCTTCTCTCAGGCACCAGTTGACCCTGGCCATTTGACACCACTTGAACCCTGTATACTACCGACCCATTAAGGATGGGCATGGGAGCATACCAACCCAGCTGGCACAGGTCGCTGTCACAGGGCACTGCAGGGGGAAACACACACACTTGACGTTCCTGACCGGGAGCACAAATGAACATGAGTGAATTCCACTCTACAAACAGACCACACATGTAGCTCATAAAAACTCGGCCTAGTTCAAATCAACATGCAAGACAAAACTGACACACATGCACACACACCACTGTCCAGCAGGGGGGCTGTGGTAAGGATGATCTGCAGTCTCTGCGATTTGAGGCGGATGGGGTGGACAGGTTCCTGGAAGGTCAGGACTACATTGGGGGTCAACCCTGTGAGAAGGGCCTCCCGAATGGCACGCTTAGAAGACTCCTGTATGTAGATGTAGATTCTTCTTCTAGTCAATGTGTTTGCATTCAAAATAAGTCATATTAAAGGATGTAAGAGGTGTTATGTTACCTTTGAACCACACAGTAGGTCTATGCGTAGATAGTAAGGGAAGCCAAGATAACTCTGCAGAACAGAAACTGTGCACAGTTAACCAGTGAAGAATCTTCCTCTAGTTACAAGGTATAAATCTCAACCACTGTACTTCGACTGGGTTGGAAACTCACAGTGGTACTCTCCTGGGTGTTGACTGGCTGGTCAGTCAGAGTCTTTATAATATCCTGAACCTTGGTGCTGAACTGCTGCATCTCTATGCCTCCTGACAGGGTGGTCAGAGGACTTTCAAAGTTACAGGTTGAAATGCGGTTGAGGGGGTCACCGATTTCACAAAGACTGACACCCCATTCACACTCTCCTCTAGCTGCTCCTCCTAATCCTCTTCCACACAGAACGCTCAGAATGAGGGAGACCTGGATGGTCCACATTTCTAAAATGGACAAAACCAAAAAACAATGTTGATATTTGTGTGAAATTAAATTCAACTTTGCTAGCAAGTTAACCGTTAGCTAACAAAGAGTTGACTACAAATATCTACACAGGTGGTTAGTTATATAAGATAATAAAAGTATGAGCGTAAAAGTAGCTGGCTAGCTACTTACTGCAAAAGTAATTTCTTTCACCAATTTAACATTATTGTGTACTGTAACGTTAGCTAGATAACGTTAGCTAACTATGCATTAGTTAGCTAGCTCGCATTGAGTAACGTTAGACATGAACGTCACCAAAACTTCTGACACAAGTCAAATTCAATCAAAATTACTTAGCTAATTCGCGAATTTGTTTCAACATCTGAGTATATAGTTTACACCTGTAGCTAGCTTAACAGTTATGAATAGACAAAGAAAGAGCCTACTTTTCACTCAATTGGGGACAACGGACATTCCCTCATGCCATGGCCTCACCAAGCAAATCAGATAAGCACATTAAAACGGCACTGTCGTGTATGGGAGGAAGCCCAATCCAGCCACCAATTTATAAAATTTATTTTATAAACACCAATTTATAAAATGTACTATCTCAATTTGAGATAGGTATGTAAAAATGTTGAGATACTATCTAAAAAAATCGAGATAGTATCTCGACATTTTGAGATAGAACAAACTGGATATGTTTCTTCATTTGTAGCATTAGCTGGAGATTTATATAGATCTATCATTGCAGGGAACAGCACAACAGGGCCACTGGCAAACATGTGGTGAACTGGTATTTGCCCCAACACTTTAGATTAGGTTTAATAAACACAAAAGCGCTGAAAAGAGGGACCAAGTACTGTTGTTTAGTCTGTTTTGCCTCATGATTTGTTGTCAACTCATGCACAATTAATCTGTGCTTCAGTCTGATTAAGTGTAGCCTACTGATAACAACCACAACTGTAGGTAGCCTAGAGAAGCCTATGCAGTCTTATCCCCTCTGGCCAGGGGAAACGAAGCGGTAAGCCCATGTATTTATAGACCATAAACTATGTATTTATCGACTATTTATATGTGTTAAGAGAACACGTGAATGTGATCAAATGTTGATTATATTCAAACTTCGGGTGATTAGGCTACCTAGACCTTATGAATCCAAAATTATTGACTGGAATTAATCAACACAATAGCATTTGTGTAAAGGAAGTACTTAAGTAAAAATACTTTAAAGTACTATTTAAGTAGTATCTGTACTTTACTATTTACATTTTTGAAAACTTTTACTTTTACTCCACTACATTCCTAAAGAAAATAATGTACTGTTACTTCATACATTTCCCTGACACCCAAAAGTACTTACATTTTGAATGCTTAACAGGGCAGGAAAATGGTCCAATTCACATACTTATCAAGAGAACATCCCTGCTCATCCCTACTGCCTCTGATTTGGCTGACTCACTAAACACAAATGCTTCATTTGTAAATTATGTCTGAGTATTGGAGTGTGACCCTGACTATCCGTAAATTGAAAAAAATAAATAATAATCTTGCAGTCTGGTTTACCTGATATATGCTATTTGAAATTATTTATACTTTTACTTTTGATACTTAAGTATATATTTCTTAAATTACATTTACTTTTGATACTTATTTAAAATATATTTAAAATCAAATACTTTTAGACTTTTACTCAAGTAGTAATTTACTGAGTGACTTTTACTTGAGTCATTTTCTGTTAAGGTGTCTTTACTTTTACTCAAGTATGACAATTGTGTACTTTTTCCAACACTGCACAGTGATGACATACTGCGTGAGTAACTGTTTAATTACTGATGCAATTGCCTACACAATGCAACCCTGCATAAAGCAAGCTCATTCCTGTTAGTTATGTTGTCTAATCGCAGTTGTCGTAAAAAAAAATGTATGACCGTTTTATATTAAAGCTGATTACTTACTTTGTCATACCCTATAATTACGGTCCGGATTTTTTCCTGGTTAGCTTTGCCTACCAGATCAGGATAAACTTTGGGCCCCAGGAAAACACTCCTGTGGTGTCACCTTTGAAATCACCTCACAATTTTACAAATTATGAATTATAAACTGGGAGGTTAAAGCCCTGAATGTTGATTGGCTGACAGCCATGGTGTATCAGACTGCATACCGTGGGTATACAAAATATTATTTTTTTACTGCTCTAATTACATTTGTAACCAGTTTATAATAGCAATAAGGCACCTCAGAGGTTTGTGGTATCAGGCCAAAATACCACAGCTAAGAACAGCCCTTAGCTGTGGTATATTGGCTATATACCATACCCCCTCGTGCCTTATTGCTTAAATATATATGGTCTGTCTGTATCTCAAAATGTTGACTTAGTATCGCAACATTTTTAAATGGTATCTCATAAATTCTAGATATTATCGATTTCAGTAAATATAAACTAGTCCCATCGTTTATCTTTTTGCCATCATGCGTAGAAGCATTGGTGACTGAAATTTGCATTACTCAAGTACCTAGTCAGTAGCTCATTTTTCATTGTTCAATGAGTGTGAGCTGGCTAGCTTTCTATAGAAGTTCCGACGTCAACTACAACTCCCAGAATTCAACAGCAATGCAGTAGGTGTATCCGGTGTCTTAAACTCATTTTACTTCCTCCCAGACATAACGACACGGGCAGCCCGAGAAAGAAAACGTAGCTAACTTTTAAAAGCGGCAATCGACAAGAGCTGTTCGGACAGTTTGACATTTTACAACAAAATCGGGGCATGTTGTTCGACGTGACTGAATATTGAAAAATCCGCGAAAAGTAAAGACTGAAACGCGTTGGCCGCTCAAGAAAGTTTGTGCGAGGGCCTGTAAACAACATGTCGTCTGCCTCACAGACATCCTCTAGGCGGCAATGGTGCTATCTCTGCGATCTGCCCAAGATGCCCTGGGCCATGCTCTGGGAATTCAGCGAAGCTGTTTGCCGGGGATGCGTGAACTACGACGGGGCAGACAGAATCGAGCTTCTAATTGAGACGGCCAGGCAGTTGAAGAGCAGCCACGGTGTTTTGGACGGAAGGTCCCCAGGCCCTCAGCAAGGAAAACCCAGCTCAGGTGGGCCAATGGAAGGAGGGAGGCAGCACGCAGAGCGTTTAGACAGGGTTAGGGGAGAGTATGGAGTTTCCCCCCGTCTCCCCAATGGTCTGCACAGAGCTGAGGATGTGAGTATGTCAGAAGGGAGCAGGCAGAGCCCCAACACCAGACGGGCTATGGCTGGGGCCATACCTGCTCTACATGGGACCATACCTCATGCTTTGATAGCCCAGGGGTTAGTGGGGCCCTCTCACGGCTTGTTGGCTCCCGTTTTAGGCACCAGGGCTGGGGGGCAACATATTGCTGGCTCCTCTGGCCCTATAATGGGTGATGTTAGTAGGCGTCAGGTAGTGTCAGCCATGTCGCTGGGAGCTGGCGCCTCTGCTCTGGTGGGTCTGGAAGCAGGCTGGAGGAATGGGGAGGTCATGGCTGAGCTAGCGGAGAGCGCCAGGAGCCGGGCAGAGGGCTGGCCCAACCGCCCCAAAGTGGTAAGAGAAGTCCTGGTGACCCTCTGTGGCTGTGCCCCCTTCAGCGTGCGCTTCAGGAAAGACCACAACTTGGTGGGGCGCATCCTCGCTTTCGAAGCCGGGGCCGGGCCAGAGTTTGAGCTGAAGGTGTTTGTGGAGTACCCCAGCGGCTCTGGAATAGTGTTCTCTGGCATCACGGAGCTGGTCAGGCAGATGTTCCGTGACTCTAACAAAGATGCAGGCAAAGCAGTGAACTCTGGGCTGCGCTACGTGGAATACGAGAGGCGGCAGAGCGCTGGGGACTGGCGTGCACTCACTGAGCTCCTAAGCGATGGCGTGCGTTCATTTAAGGAGCCACCGATGCCCGATGTTCTTCCACAGTTGTACGCAGATGGCGGCATGCCAATGGTGCCTGCCGTTCGCTCTGCACCTCCAAAGGGTGCTGCACGGCGACGCAAAGCATCCCCTGGCTCAGAAAACGGAGAGAGTGAAGGAAGGCCCATGGGGGATCACCCAGCCAGGGATCCCTGGCCTCGAGGTGCCTATCCAGGCATGGAGCCCCTGGGCTCAGGCATGCCCAACCCCCAGGACGGCCCGCCCCGCTCCCACAGCCAGCCCTCACCCATTTCAGCGCTCATGGGAGTGGCCGACAGCCTGAGCTCCAACCAGATGTCCCGAGATGGCCCCGGCATGTCCTCGGCCCACTCCTCCGCATCTGGTCGCCCAACCAGTGGCAGTCCCTCTTCAGCCTCTGCTGCAGTCTCCCAGGCAGTTATGGGCCAAGGGGGGCCAAGCACCACCAGCGTTGGGGAGTCTGGAAGCGGCACCCCAAGCGCCCTGCTCTGCTGCACCCTTTGCCGAGAGCGCCTGGAGGACACTCATTTTGTCCAGTGTCCATCTGTCCCGCACCACAAGTTCTGCTTCCCATGCACGCGCGGCTCCATTCGCAGCCAGGGCCCCGGAGGAGAGGTGTACTGCCCCAGCGGCGAGCGCTGCCCTCTGGCTGGATCCACCGTGCCCTGGGCCTTCATGCAGGGAGAGATCTCCACCATCCTTGCCGGAGACGGAGACGTGATGGTAAAGAAGGAGAATGACCCCTGACCATGTCTTAGTGAGGTGAGAGGCTGATGACATCACTCTTTATATTTTTTCCATAGATCTATTTGAGTAGTGATTCTGTTGCTAATAAAGATTGTAATTGTCCTCTTTCTCCACAGCGGGTCAAACAACACTTTAAAAGCACTTCCCTGATCTATCTCACCCGGAAGGTTCATCACATGTGCCTCACAACTGAATCACCACGCAAGCCAGGAGGCAACAGAACAACCTTCTAAACAAGTTAGGAGGGCACCAGAACCATCGCTCCAAGAGGGGGGCCACAAGTCTTTTCTGGGCTGGGCTCATCTGCAGGGGTTAGTAGTAACAGTTTAAACAAGAGAAAATCTGGCACACATTATTCTTCATGTCCAACACAGCAGCAGAGGCTATTCAAGAGGCCTTGTTTTAAAAGCCCAGGATTAAAAGCACAGGTCTGCTCTTCAATATGACAATCTCTCAGCGTTTCAGATGTTTCTATATATTATATTTAAAAAAATATTTAGTTGCATACTGTCATACAAGTGAATGATACTGATATTGAAAGTACATGGGTAGCCAGAATCATGCAATTATTTGGACAGGAAAAATATAATTGTGAAAAAATAAATGGCAAAACCAGTAGGTCCTTAAAAAAGCCATGGTTTCAACATTTTATTAACACATACAATGTCTCTATGTATGCTCCTTTATTACATATTGTATGTCAAAAATGTGAATTTACTTTCAACGACTATGTAATTTCTACTTTTGATACAATACACATTTATATGTGAGTTTATAGTGGTAAGACCAAAGACTGCTTTGTGCGCTGTCATTTTATTGTATTGTATCTATGTATGCTGTACACGCTGATAACCTCTGGCATCAGTCACTCTGTTTCATCTACCACAAAAGTAAGCTGGTTGTTTGTCTGTCTAATTGACTTTTCCTGAAATCCTCCCAAATATATGTACGGTTAGATAATTAGCAACACATGCTTCAATGGTTAGCCCACGTACTCAAATGTGATCGAATGGGGTCAACTCTATAATAAATGACAGAATATTCATTGCACTTTTTTTTCTTGCTCCTTTTTGGTGGTGCAATTGCAGTTCTACCAACTTGTAATGATGGGCTTTGTTTACATTTATTGCTGAAAATGGTTCTGTATTTACAGCGCATTCGGAAAGTATTCAGACCATTTGACTTTTTCCAAATGTTAAGTTACAGCCTTATTCTAAAATGGATGAAATAGTTTGTTTCCCTCAATACCCCATAATGACAAAGCAAAAACTGTTTTTTTTAGAAGTTTTAGCAAAAAAAAAAAATCACATTTAAATACGTATTCAGTCCCCCAACTCAGTACTTTGTTGAAGCATCTTTGTCAGTGATTACAGCCTTGAGTCTTCTTGGGTATGACACAAGCTTAGCACACCTGTATTTGGGGAGTTTCTGCCATTTTTTGCAGATCCTCCCAAGCTCAGGTTGGACGTGGAGCATCTCTGCTTTCAGGTCTCCAGAGATGTTCGATCTGGTTCAAGTCTGGGCTCTGGCTGGGCCACTCAAGTACATTGAGATTTGTCCCAAAACCACTCCTGTGTTTTCTTGGCTGTGTGCTTAGGGTTGTTGTCCTGTTGGAAAGTAAACTGTCGACCTAGTCTGAGGTTCTGAGCTCTCTGGAGCAGGTTTTCATCGAGGATCTTTCCCTCCAACCTGACTAGTCTCCCAGTCCGTAAAAAAAAATCCCCACAGCATGATGCTGCCACCACTATGCTTCACTGTAGGGCTGGTGCCAGGTTTCCTCCAGATGTGATGCTTGGCATTTAGGCCAAAGAGTTTAATCTTGGTTTCATCAGACCAGAGAATCTTGATTCTCATGGTCAGTCTTTTGGGTGCCTTTTGGCAAACCCCAACCAGGCTGTCATGTGCCTTTTACTGAGGAGTGGCATCTATCTGGCAACGCTACCATAAAGGCCTGAATGGTGGAGTGCTGCAGCGATGGTTGTACTTCTGGAAGGTTCTCCCATGTCCTCAGAGGAACTCTACACTGTCAGTGACCATCAGGTTCTTCCTCCCTGCCCAAGGCCCTTCACCCCCAATTGCTCAGTTTGGCCAGCTCTAGGAAGAGTCGGGGTGGCTCCGAACTGCTTCCATTTAAGAATGGAGGCCACTGTGTTCTTAAGGACCTTCCATGCTGCAGAATTTATTTGGTACCCTTCCCCAGATCTGTGCCTCGACACCATCCTGTCTCAGAGCTCTATAGACAATTCCTTAGACCTAATGGCTTGGTTTTTACTCTGACAATTGTGGGACCTTATATAGACCTGTGTGTGCCTTTCCAAATCATGTCCATTCAATTGAATTTACCACAGGTGGACTCCAATCAAGTTGTAGAAACATTGAGGATGCACCTGAACTCAATTTCAAGTCTCATAACAAAGGGTCTGAATACTTTTGTAAATAAGGTATGTTATTTTTTAAAGAAATTAGCTAAAAAAAGGTTTTAGCGTTGTCATTATGGGGTGTGTGCAGATGAATGAGGGGGTAAAAAGTATTCAATCCATTTTAGTATAAGGCTGTAACGTAACAAAATGTAGAACAAGTCAAGGGGTCTGAATCTTTCCCAAATGCACATTCCAGGAGCAATGCAGCAATTCTGAATTTATTTAATCTACACACAAAAAAAAGTACACAGCTATGATCTAATAGATTGGCACCCTTGCACTTTACAATGGAGTGAAATGGAGCAGAATGTATTGAATAGCTTTGTACCCTGTAAGCACATGCAACTTACCACAGGTGAAAAATCACACCGTAAACAAGAATCTCCTTCCTTCAACCAAATTAATTGGAATTCTTTTGTCCACGCCATTTTGACTTTGTAGTGAACAATCTTAATTTCAGATTTTCTTTTTGATCCTGCGCAGTTCTTAAATACATGGGTGAACAAAAAGTTTAAATGTCAACTTATTGAAGAAATCAAAGTGAATTGTGCAAGGGTGCCAATATATTACAACACAACTGTACTTAGCAATGTGTTGAAGACAAACATATTTCAAACATGACTCTTTCCACCTATATGACTCAACAGTTTAGAACTTTCAAATGATACCACAGTACACCATGTCTACCTGTAAACAAATCACTTGCATTGAGGGAAATAGGGTAAAAAGTGCCAAGACACTTTCAATAAAATGTAAAAAGATCTCACATTTATATGCATAGACTGGTATAAAGCATCACAACAACCCATTTATATTAGAATAAACCTCAACTATAGATTGTGCTGTATATTGCAATAATATTTTCGCAAACAAAAATCCTGAAAAACATTGATTTAGTTCATTAGGACCATTTTATATTCCATTGACAAATATCCAGTGATAATGGTCAACTAGTGGTCAGCCATCAATGCTTTACATTGGAGTCACCCAGTGAACACTCGTAAGACGCTTCTCCATCCAATGGCCTAGCCCCTCAAAAAGGGCTTCCGGTGTCCCGGAGGGCCTCTTGGGCCCCCTTTAGGGTCTCCCTCTTCACACACTTCCAGTAATTTGTGATGCCACGCTGGGGCTGCACCTGGGGAAATACAGACATCACATAATAAATGTTAAAGGTAAAATATGCAAATATCGCTCTGCTACAATTCTAATAGTTTGCCAACAAAACAAGCAGTCATTGTTTAGATAATTAATTGTACCATCTAAAATAACTGAAGTATCTTTTCCATAACCAAAAATATTGTATTTTCCGCTGTTTGAAGCTAGTATACAAAACCGAAAGTAAAAGACAAAAAAACTCAATTTAATAGGTAGCATAGAAATAGTACACATAAAACAGATCTACCGCTTCTTAGACTTGCTTTCAATGAGAATGACATGTCTGAATTTGGTCGGGTCGCCCAAAAAGTCACATATTGCAGCTTTAATAAACTTCCCAGAGTGGCTGCATGACCTGATCACCAGGGCCCTATCCTATCAGATACGATTAAAAGCATAAAAATAGAACGGGAGTCCCCATTCAAGACTGATTTGTCCGTTCTATTCATTCTATTTCTATGCATTTAATCCTATCCGATAGGCAAAATCCAGATAACTTTTGACAAACTGAGCCCAGGACTAAACAACTTTACTGCACATGTTATTTTTTTACACAATGTCTGCTGCTCCCTCCCTCCCCTTTTCTAATTCTCACTTACCTCCGGTATGAACATACAAACAAATTTGGGCGACATGATCAACATCCAAATAGTGATTTAATATTCCTTTCTCAGGTGGGGAGTAACAAGCAGCTATTAACTCCCCACCCCCCCCCCTGTAATTTAGGGTAGGCCTCCGATATGACAGCATATCTAGGATGATTACATTATTGCACAAAGCTTTTTAGTTTGTACTAGGCCCAAATAGATTACATCAATTGATGGGGGAGTTAACAGACAGCATAAAACCACACCCATGCGTTCTAAAATAATACATGCAGGAAATATCCAAAAGCATAGGTGAAATAAATGTAAAATATATTATTTTAGTTCAGAAATGTGAGGCAGATTGTAAACCATGTTGCTGATAAGACTGGGGTTTTCATAAAGGTGAGTAGCCTAAAGTGAGGAACGTGAAGGGATGGGGAGGGAGCAGCAGCTGCATCAGGTTTTTCTGAATGTTTTTTTGTGCGTAAAGTAACATCGCAAATCGATCAGGTCATACAGCCTCAGCCTAAACTTGATTTGTATAGCACAATTCATACAGAGACCGCAACTCACATCACAATGATTATTAACGTCAATTGGAGACTTGCATGAAAGTTAGAGTTAAGCGTGGATCTCAAGACCAAATAACGCCATAAAGGACTGCTTCAACTGATAGATAAATGCCCCCTGTACCTTCAAGCCGCGCAGTACTCTGTCTTCCATCACTCCGATAAACTCCTTGTGGCTCAGACAGTTATCGCCGTCCAGGTCAAAGATCTTGAACACAGTGTCCAGCACGTTCTCAGAGAGGTCGTGCCCTGTGGCAATCTTCACAGCTCGCCTAAATTGGACTGCAGAGAATGCAAGGGAAATAAACTATCAGGATAATGTACTTGGCTAACAGGGCAATCAGCAGTTGCTACGTCTATTATTGGACAAAACAAATAATTATGATACGTATCCATGGAAGAATATAACTTAGAAATGTCTCATGAACTGAGTTCAACTATAGTACCCCAACAGAACTCAAAATAAGCTTGTTTTATGCCAATGTTTGTAATCAAAGTAAATGTAAATAAACACTATATAGCCTCAAAACATGGTTAAAATGTTGATATCATGGATGGTCAGTCCTTCTGGATATACATTTGAGAGTGGTTACATTTCTCCAGCACCTTCCCTCAGCTTTTCACCAAAACAGGGGCAGGGAGTGCGCTTTGTTACTGTTTCAACTGCTGAATGCTGCTTTAAAGTGATTTGACTGTGTAGAATCAGAATATTTCAGACAAAATGTCCTTCCTACAAAAAACTATGTAGAGATAAGAAAATTACCCATTCCGATAGGTCGGTTGGCTTCACTTATCATTTTCACAGAGAAGGCAAAGTCCTCCAGGTTGTTGGTGAAGAGGCAGAACGCTTTGAATTCGTCAAATGTGATGCTCTACAAGAGAAGAGGGACAAATGTCCAAGTCGTACATTGATCAGTCACCCCTTGAGAGTCCCCCAAAATGTGTTATATTTCACTTCTTAGACCTGAAGGTACATTGACATTACTGCATATTATCCCTATCCGAATGTTTAGAAATTTCATCCTTCAATAAAAAGTGACCCCCATATCTGAATTTGTTGAATTGGGGAAAACATTTGGGTAGTAATTGGCAACCTCGCTTTCACCTATTACAACCCTTACTGATCTGTGATGATCTCAAGGAAACGAGGAAAGGAGGGTGGATTACTTTCCTTTTTACCTGGCCCGCAGGGATCCTCTTCCTCATGTTCTCCCAGTAGGCCTCGTTGGCTTCCTCGTTGGTGTAGTGCAGCAGCCACTCGGCAAAGTCCTCCCGCCGCATGGTGTCCATACCTTTGGAGAACTGCAGGAACTCCATCTCCTGTACTTCCGCCTGCAGGTCCTCCATGAACCTAGGGGAGAAATCCAGAGTAAAGACACTGAACATGACTAGGTCGGTTCTGGGCCTGTATTCAAAAAGTGTCTAAGAGTAGGAGTGCTGATCTAGGATCAAGTTCCCCCTGTCCATGTAACCATATTCATTATGATCTAACAGGCAACAATGATCCTAGATCAACACTCCTACTCTGAAGTCTATCCATAGTGTCTATATGAAGTATCGAAAACATGATTTTACTAGGATTAGGTATACCTACAAGGAAAAGGTTGGGAGTAGCTATACCGTTTAACACCAATGATACTACATTGTAACCCACAGACATTTTACCTGCAAAATCCCTTGTACTGAAGCTTGTTTTCACCATTCCTGCCAAAGAAGAAGGCCTGCAGTGTAGTGTTCACATCATCCCCCTCTGCGACTGGTTTCTGTTTAGATGACATCAAGTTTCAACACTTCCTGCCTTTGTTATTACTGCAAGCCCCATCATGCTTGAAATACGAGTAAACAATAATTTTTCTAGCCCGTATACAACGGTTTACATTATCATATAATGACAGTTGGCCAGGCTTAGTGCTTTCAATAGGCATTTCCCCAAAGGCCATTCAATGTCATCTATAGAAAGTATTCTAAAAAAGTGTTTCCAAAAGTCACATGAGAATTCCGACCTTAAAAATAAAAGTTCAGTGTTGACTTACCACATCTGTGGCACCTTCCTTAGGCACGGTCTCTTTTCTTTTCCCAATGATTTTCTTGAGCTTCATCATAAAACAAAGCATCAACAATGATTCTTTGCATTATAATAATGCAGATAAAACAGAAGATTAAGCTAAAAACATTTACTACTTGTGAGAGCATTTCTTAGCTAGCTTACATGTTCTCAGAATGCGGGAAACTACTAATTCAGTTAAATTCACTAATAACACATACATACCTCTTACTCATCTGAATAATCCAAGAAATGTCAGCAATAACAGAACATTTCATTAGTCAAAAGGTGATCAACTACCCACAATGCCTCACTCTAATATTAAAACTGGAAACCGTATGAAACAGCAAACAGTGAGTGTTTGAGATCGACTACAAAGCAGTTGGACCACATAGAATCACTAATCTACAATTCACCTTGTAGCCCAATTACTAATTATTATGTGATCAAGATTAGTGATCCTTTGCCTTGCTTTGCTCACACGGATCCCCTCAAACACACTGAATTATTATCCATGCTGCTCCACTCTACTTTGTCAGGTGTGGAACTCATATTCTAAACCAAACGATAATCTAATTGGAGGTGCATAACACCTTTTAGACGTGCAGTGGGTTTTAGGAACACAACAGTGGTCTGACTCTAACCCTTGAGGTTCCCAGTGTTGCCAATTTTCACAACTTTTCACTGGTTTTGTACAAAATTGTATAGTCACAGGCATTTTTGTAGCCATGTATGCATACTGTATTGTGCTAAAGCCAACTAACAGACACAGTATGTTTACAAGCTAGTTTCTGTGCCTTGTAAAATGTGATACCTCAGACTGAGAATGAATAGGCCAATGTTTTGACAGAAGGAACCAATTGAGGTGGGAGAAACTAGTTCAGAGGAACAAACATGTGGCACAGACTTAAGGTACTGGCCATAGAGTACCTCTGCGTTAGCATCAAGTGTTCATAGTACTCATTCATTGTAGGAGCATGTATGTCAAAACCTCCAATTAGGTAATGTCCATGTAAGGTGCGGCAATATTTTGCAGTGTGGATACTTTATACAGTGGGACAAAAAAGTACTTAGTCAGCCACCAATTGTGCAAGTTCTCCCCTTTAAAAAAGATGAGAGAGGCCTGTAATTTTCATCATAGGTACACTTCAACTATGACAGACAAAATGAGGGAAAAAAATCCAGAAAAACACATTGTAGGATTTTTAATGAATTTATTTGCAAATTATGGTGGAAAATAAGTATTTGGTCACCTACAAACAAGCAAGATTTCTGGCTCTCACAGACCTGTAACTTCTTCTTTAAGAGGCTCTTCTGTCCTCCACTCGTTACCTGTATTAATGGCACCTGTTTGAACTTGTTATCAGTATAAAAGACCTGTCCACAACCTCAAACAGTCACACTCCAAACTCCACTATGGCCAAGACCAAAGAGCTGTTAAAGGACACCAGAAACAAAATTGTAGACCTGCACCAGGCTGGGAAGCCTGAATCTGCAATAGGTAAGCAGCTTGGTTTGAAGAAATCAACTGTGGGATCAATTATTCGGAAATGGAAGACATACAAGACCACTGATAACCTCCCTCGATCTGGGGATCCACGCAAGATCTCACCCCGTGGGGTCAAAATGATCACAAGAACGGTGAGAAAAAAATCCCAGAACCACACCGGGGTTCCTAGTGAATGACCTGCAGAGAGCTGGGACCAAAGTAACAAAGCCTACCATCAGTAACACACTGCGCCGCCATGGACTCAAATCCTGCAGTGCCAGACGTGTCCCCCTGCTTAAGCCAGTACATGTCCAGCCCCGTCTGAAGTTTGCTAGAGAGCATTTGGATGATCCAGAAGAAGATTGGGAGAATGTCATATGGTCAGATGAAACCAAAATATAACTTTTTGGTAAAAACGCAACACGTCGTGTTTGGAAGACAAAGAATGCTGAGTTGCATCCAAAGAACACCATACATACTGTGAAGCATGGGGGTGGAAACATCATGCTTTGGGGCTGTTTTTCTGCAAAGGGACCAGGACGACTGATCCGTGTAAAGGAAAGAATGCATGGGGCCATGTATCGTGAGATTTTGAGTGAAAACCTCCTTCCATCAGCAAGGGCATTGAAGATGCCTTTGCTGATGCATGACAATGATCCCAAACACACCGCCCGGGCAACGAAGGAGTGGCTTCGTAAGAAGCATTTCAAGGTCCTGGAGTGGCCTAGCCAGTCTCCAGATCTGAACCCCATAGAAAATCTTTGGAGGGAGTTGAAAGTCCGTGTTGCCCAGCAACAGCCCCAAAACATCACTGCTCTAGAGGAGATCTGCATGGAGGAATGGGCCAAAATACCAGCAACAGTGTGTGAAAACCTTGTGAAGACTTACAGAAAACGTTTGACCTCTGTCATTGCCAACAAAGGGTATATAACAAAGTATTGAGATAAACTTTTGTTATTGACCAAATACTTATTTTCCACCATCATTTGCAAATAAATTCATTAAAAATCCTGCAATGTGATTTTCTGGAGATTTTTTTCTTCTTATTTTGTCTGTCATAGTTGAAGTGTACCTATGATAAAAATATGAGAGAGGCCTGTAATTTTCAAGTGGGACTTGCACAACTTGCACAAATGGTGGCTGACTAAATACTTTTTTGCCCCACTGTATAGATATACAATACATGACACTGAATACAGAATACAATTCCATCAATTCCTTGAGAAGCATAAAATAAAACATTTAAAAAGGGGCAATCTGCAATTGCAACATCCATTTTTAAAATGTAAAATTAATGATAAGTTTATATATAAGCTTGAGTTACTCCATTGTTTATAAACAATGCAATTGTAAAATAACACTATAGCTTAACTATTATTTTGCTCTCATGGATGGTTAGTCCTTGCATCCATAGTCCTGTCTATGAAAGTGAGAGTGGTTACATTTCTCTAGTCCCACCCCAAAGCCGTTTACCTAAAACTGTGGAGTGGTACCCGTTTGCTGTTGTTTGAACTGCAGATTGGCCCTTTAAGGAACATTTTATAATATAGATTATAAAACATACCTTGAGAAACTCCTTTCTGTCCACATGCTCATTGCCATCAATATCAAGCATTTTGAAAGCTATATGAAATCCTGTGTGTGGCTCTGAAATAACAATGCATTTTCTGTTAGAAATTAACGTCACTAGGTGCTGCTTGGACAGAACAAAGCAGTGACAAGATGAGCGGTTAGTTTTCGATTGCTGTCCACGGCACAAGGTTAACAGCAGGGTCTCCTGAAATAATGATTCAAGCACAACATTGTTGGTGACTGGGCAACATTTTGAATGAGGAAGCTAAGTCGTCAAAACACTACCACATGGGCAGTGTGTTCAGTAAGTACGAAAACAGCAATAAAAAAACTGTCAATGGAAAATGTGTGTTCTATTGGACCGTTTGAAGACATCCTTTTTTGTTTTGTGCCAACTGAACACCACCCAGGTTCAGTCAATGTGTTACAGTAAAAGGCTACACAATGTACGATCCTAAACAGGATAGACACCATAATCTAACGTACAATGTCAATAAATGAAGTTAATGTGCAGACAACTGCAGGTCCTGAGAATATCATGGGCAACGGACACTCGGCCATCCATAAGGAGCCAGCTCCTGTACAAAAATATTGCGATGATTATGGTTGTGCTGGTCCGCCAAGGCATGGTTGTGCCGTGCGTGCAGAAAAGTATATGAGAGCTCACTAATGTGGCACTGCCTGGTCACGTCTTTAAGCTACAGCTGCACTAAACCAGGGTCCTGTTCATTAGGCAAAACTCAACAGAAGAAAGTGTTCCAAAACAGAGTGAAACAAGGTGGTACTATATGTACTTGTGTAACAGCTTCAGTCCCTCTCCTTGCCCCAACCTGGGCTCGAATCAGGGACCCTCTGAACACGTCGACAACTGTCACCCATACGTTGTCTCCACTATATGTACTGTACTGTACTGAAATGCACCTGATAGATGCACACACACTACATGTTAATGCATGTAAATTATGAAGGAATGGAGTAAAAACAAACAAAATAGAACGATTGTAAAATACTGTGTCCATAATATGTATAAGCTGGAAGTAGAGGGCTAAGCATTGTTGTTCACTAGCTCTCACTCCAATCAGGAGAGGTAGGGTTAGAAAGTAAGAAAGAAAAAAGATAAGTACCAGTCAAAAGTTTGGACACACCTACTCAGTCAAGGGTTTTCTATATTTTGAAGGAGTTCCCACATATGCTGAGCACTGCTTTTCCTTCACTCTGTGGTCCAACTCATCCCAAACCATCTCAAATTGGTTTGAGGTCGGGTGATTGTGGAAGCCAGGTCATCTGATGCAGCACAAATAGCCCTAACACAGCCTGGAGGTGTGTTGGGTTATTGCCCTATTGAAAAACAAATGATCATCCCACTAAGCACAAACCAGATGGGATGGAGTATCGCTGCAGAATGCTATGGTAGCCATGTTGGTTAAGTGTGCCTTAAATTCTAAATAAATCACAGTGTCACCAGCAAAGCATCGACACACCTCCACGCTTCATGGGGGGAAGCACAAATGCGGAAATCATCCATTCACCTACTCTTCGTCTCACAAAGACATGGAGGTTGGAAACAAAAATCTCAAATTTGGACTCAGACAAAAGGACAGACTTCCACTGGTCAAATGTCCATTGCTCGTGTTTCTTTACCCAAGCAAGTCTCTTCTTCTTATTGGTGTCCTTTAGTGGTTTCTTTGCAGCAAATTAACCATGAAGGCCTGATTCATGCAGTCTCCTCTGAACAGTATCCTCTGAACAGTTGATGTTGAGATGTCTATGTTACTTAAAAGCTGTGAAGCATTTACTTGGGCTGCAATTCGAGGTGCAGTTAATTAGTTAACTTATCCTCTGCAGGAGAGGTACCTCTGGGTCTTCCTTTCCTGTGGTGGTCATGAGAGCCAGTTTCATCATAGCGCTTGGTAGTCTTTGCGACTGCACTTGAAGAAACTTTCAAAGTTCTTGAAATTTCCAGATTGACTGACCTTCATGCCTTAAAGTAACGGACTGTCGTTTATCTTTGCTTATTTGTGTTTCTTGCCATACTATGGACTTGGTCTTTTACCAAATAGGGATGTCTTCTGTATTCCACCCCTACCTTGTCACAACACAACTGATTGGCTCAAACGCATTTTGAAAGAAATTCCACAATTTAACTTTTAACATGGCACACCTGTTAATTATAATGCATTCCAGGTGAATACCTCATGAAGCTGGTTGAGAGAATGCCAAGAGTGTGCAAAGCTGTCATCAAAGCAAAGGGTGGCTACTTTGAAGAATCTCAAAAAATATATATATTTTATAACACTTTTTTGGTTACTATATGATTCCAGGTGTTTCATAGTTTTGATGTCTTCACTATTATTCTAAAATTATCTCTCTCAAGAAAAGCAAAAATAATTTATCAAATTGATCAGAAATACAGTGCAGACATTGTCAACTAGTATAAAGGCCGGTTTTATTGTTTCTTTAAATCAGAACAGTTTTCAGCTGTGCTAACATAATTGCAAAAGGCTTTTCTAATGATCAATTAGCCTTTTAAAATGATAGACTTGGATTAGCTAACACAATGTGCCATTGGAACACAGGAGTGATGGTTGCTGATAAATGGGCCTCTGTACGCCTATGTAGATATTCCATAAAAAATTATATATCTGCCGTTTCCAGCTACAATAGTAATTTACAACATTAACAATGTCTACACTTTATTTCTGATCAATTTGATGTTATTTTAAATTGACCAAAAAAAAAGGCTTTTCAAACAAAAACATGGACTCATAATCCACACAACCCAGATGAAGTGAAATGTGTTGTGTAAGAATTAGAGGATGCCGGTTGCAAATGCATGTCATTGAAAGGGAGGGCTGTTTCCACTGTATGTCATTCTGGGTCTATAACTTACTGGTCAGAATAGTCAACAGGAACAGGTACTCTGTGTAGGATATCAGACCTGCAAGACAAAACATGCCTTCTCCATCACACAAACATTTCAGTGAGTGTTCATTTATCCTGTTTAGATTGACACTCCCACATAGTGATCAAATACATATGTCCTGCCTGAAGTATAACTATCCTGCATCTTTTTACATTGATGAAGCACATAGCACCAGTGAGGCTGTTTGACCATGGCATGAAAACGTACCATCGTCTCCGAAGTGTCTGAACAGACTGTTACCTGCCTGGACCCGTGAGGCAGCATCCAGCATCTTATCCACCTCCTGCAAGTAACATATATTATACAAGGAGAAACAACCAATAGTATTCTCTTGCTGTAAAGCTCATATCATAAACGATATCATAACCGCCATCGATAAAAGACAGTACTGTGCAGCAATCTTCATCGACCTTGCCAAGGCTTTCGACTCTGTCAATCACCATATTCTTATCGGCAGACTCAGTAGCCTCGGTTTTTCTGATGACTGCCTTGCCTGGTTCACCAACTACTTTGCAGACAGAGTTCAGTGTGTCAAATCGGAGGGCATGCTGTCCGGTCCTCTGGCAGTCTCTATGGGGGTGCCACAGGGTTCAATTCTCGGGCCAACTCTTTTCTCTGTATATATCAATGATGTTGCTCTTGCTGCGGGCGATTCCCTGATCCACCTCTACACAGACGACACCATTCTGTATACTTCCGTCCCGTCCTTGGACACTGTGCTATCTAACCTCCAAACGAGCTTCAATGCCATACAGCACTCCTTCCGTGGCATCCAACTGCTCTTAAACGCTAGTAAAACCAAATGCATGCTTTTCAACCGTTCGCTGCCTGCACCCGCACGCCCGACTAGCATCACCACCCTGGATGGTTCCGACCAAGAATATGTGGACATCTATAAGTACCTAGGTGTCTGGCTAGACTGTAAACTCTCCTTCCAGACTCATATCAAACATCTCCAATCTAAAATCAAATCTAGAGTCGGCTTTCTATTCCACAACAAAGCCTCCTTCACTCACGCCGCCAAACTTACCCTAGTAAAACTGACTATCCTACCGATCCTCGACTTCGGCGATGTCATCTACAAAATAGCTTCCAACACTCTACTCAGCAAACTGGATGCAGTTTATCACAGTGCCATCCGTTTTGTTACTAAAGCACCTTATACCACCCACCACTGCAACCTGTATGCGCTAGTCGGCTGGCCCTCGCTACATATTCGTCGCCAGACCCACTGGCTCCAGGTCATCTACAAGTCCATGCTAGGTAAAGCTCCGCCTTATCTCAGTTCACTGGTCACGATGGCAACACCCACCCGTAGCATGCGCTCCAGCAGGTGTATCTCACTGATCATCCCTAAACCCAACACCTCATTTGGCCGCCTTTCGTTCCAGTTCTTTGCTGCCTGTGACTGGAACGAATTGCAAAATTCGCTGAAGTTGGAGACTTATCTCCCTCACCAACTTCAAACATCTGCTATCTGAGCAGCTAACCGATCGCTGCAGCTGTACATAGTCTATCGGTAAATAGCCCACCCAATTTTACCTACCTCATCCCCATACTGTTTATATTGATTTACTTTTCTGCTTTTTTGCACACCAATATCTCTACCTGTAAATGACCATCTGATCATTTATCACTCCAGTGTTAATCTGCAAAATTGTAATTATTCGCCTACCTCCTCATGCCTTTTGCACACAATGTATATAGACTCTTTGTTTTTCTACTGTGTTATTGACTTGTTAATTGTTTACTCCATGTGTAACTCTGTGTTGTCTGTTCACACTGCTATGCTTTATCTTGGCCAGGTCGCAGTTGCAAATGAGAACTTGTTCTCAACTAGCCTATCTGGTTAAATAAAGGTGAAATAAAATTTAAAAAATTGCACGATAGGACTAAAATCCCAAACCTATTCTGACAATGAGTTAACCCAATCACAACTCACCTTTTTGGTTAGAGCTTTCTTTGGTAATTTACCTAATGGCAGATGAAAGGAAAATTATGTCAAGTGCAGTTCTTGCCTGTAAAAAAATGGAATACCCTTACAGAGGGAGCTTATGTAGCCATATACCAATCAATTCAATTCATTACATCATGAAGTATTCCCTTTTCTACCAGCTAGGCCATTTTACAACATGGACACTATCATTTGATACAACTGTACTTACGGTCGACATTCTCCAACATGATTGAGAAGAGGAAATCCCTTGGTGTCATGTAGAGTTCCTTATTGTACGTCATGGAAGCAAACTGGTTGAAGCACATCCGTCTGGCAGACAGCTGGAACACTGGAAGCAACTATAATATGGAAAGAAGCATTAGCACTAAAAGAAAGACAAGGTCTAAAATACAAGGGCAGTGCAAAGCTGAAAATTGGATAAGGTAATGACTATAGAAGAATTGTCAGTACTCCTGACCAACTATTGTGGCACATTGCATGAATGTCTGTTATTTGTCTAACATCAACTAGTTAATACATTTCACTTGCTTCAGCTATCAATTTATCAAGGCTACTGATTGCACAATTTCCCCATAGATAGAAAACATAGGTCTAACAACTGGATTGAATAGTTTATTGTGCACTGCTCGGTGTGGTGATGTAAAGGATGCCGATTTAGTAAGAACTGTCTACCTACTATGGATATACAGTGGGGTCCCAAATTAATGACACCCTTGATAAAGATGAGCAAAAATTACTGTATCAAATAAATCATTCAAGTACTGACCTATATTGTATGCTCCCCCAAAAATTGGGAAATTATATTATTTTATACAAATAAAATTGCTCAGAGAAAAAGTAATACTTTTATTCCCTAAAAAAGGAAGGGGTCAGCGTCAACGAGCAGCGACGTCATCTGGTCATCCAAAAACAAGGAAGACATTGGATGAATATAAAAAAGTGATGAAAAAAATAATTGATAATAATAATAATCCACCTCAGCAACAATTATTTGAATAATTCAATGGATGTTTTGTGCACAAAGTTGATGACTAAAGTGTCTTATTAGGAATTTTCAAATCTGATTTCTGTATGTGACCGTCTATGGAAATTGTGTTTCTGGGCCGGGCGTCAGTTAAACTGCAGTACCGAAGCAAAACTGTAGGAGCAGTCAAACCAGTGCTTCTAGACCAGAAGCCTGGCCCCTTGGTGTGTGAAGAGTTGGTGATAGCTAACTTACAGAAGTCAAGAGAGGACATATGAATAAAATAAATCCCTCGTTATGTCGAGATCACAACTTATTTATCTCATGATCACTACATAAAAGTTGTTTAATTGTGATCACGAGAACATTTTGTCGAGATGAGATAAATCCAAAGTACCACGTATTATCCATTCATTTGTCCAGATGCACGAGAACCACCTCATCAAGGAAACCTGTGACTGCTTTGATTGCAATGCGCTCACTCACAAGATTCGGCAAGTTAGTGGCATTGTTGCTCGCATGCGATTGGCTGTGGTCTTTTGGGTGGCACACAGCCTAGGAGAAAAAGAGCTGGCTTACAGGCATCGTAAAGTGCTTATATGCCCCACAAGCTCTTAGCTCAAGGTAAGAGGCAATTTGGCTTCCTAACATTCTAACTTATAAACTGATACTGAGCTCCAAAACACAAATGGAAGCATGATGTTAGCATGGAAGGTACCATCCCTTCGTTTTTAAAAATGGATTGCTACACTATGCGCTGACCCATCATGGGCTCTGCCGCCTCAGCCATACTTTTAATCTATCATCAATATGTCCACTCCTATATATAGAGCTTATCATGATCTCAACAAAACAACTTTTGTTATGTCATGATCATGAAATAAATCAATTGTGATCAACATGAGATAAAATGTTTATTTTTATGTCCTCTCTGGACTTTCATACTAAATAGCTAGTCTCCCTCAGCATAAGAGTTGGCTTATTTAAGCTACTGTGTGTCAGTCGGAGTTATTTAACAGTGTGTATTTAGTGAATGGGCAGGCCAACATGCTGACTAGATCATGCGTTCGCGCATGTTGATTTTGTCCATCCACACCAGACACGATCAGGACACGTAGGTTGAAGTATCAAAATGAACTCTGAAGCAACTATATTACAATTATGTTAATAATTTGGGGACAAGTCGAAAAGCATGAAACATTCATGGGAATTTAGCTAGCTAGC
This sequence comes from Oncorhynchus kisutch, assembly GCF_002021735.2. NCBI lineage: Eukaryota > Metazoa > Chordata > Actinopteri > Salmoniformes > Salmonidae > Oncorhynchus > Oncorhynchus kisutch. The sequence continues at coordinate 31,665,049 of NC_034201.2, read as the reverse complement.
TTGCTGTTAGCTAATTTGTCCTGCGATTTAAAAATGGTGTTGTTATTTTTAATTAATCCACAGATAAAAGGGTAAACCGAGTTTGTTTCTAGTTATATCTCCTCCTTCAGGCTTCTTCTTCTTTGGACTTTATATGGCGGTTGGCAACCAACTTTAAGGTGCATTACCACCACCAACTGGGCTGGAGTGTGGACCTTAGTTCATCTTTCAATCACCCACATGGGAATATATTCCCAAAAACCAATGAGGAGATGGGAGAGGCAGGACTTTCAGCTCGTCAAGCATCACAAATAGAACCTAGTTATATCTTAGAGCCTGGCTACGCAGACGCTCGTTGACACGCGCAAGCTGTTTGGATGCAATGATCGAATAACATGCATGTTTACATTCATTTTGTAACGCGAGCGGAGTGGTCACCATGTAAGGATGTTGATCACAGGAAGTTGGTGGCACCTTAATTGGGGAGAATGGGCTCGTGGTAATGGCTAGAGGGGAATAGTATCAAATACATTATTTCTATGTGTTTGATGCCATTCTATTCACTCCATTTCAGGCATTATTATGACCCGTCCTCCCTTCAGCAGCCTCAACTGATGTTGATATAAGTCACGATAACAGGAAAAGTGTTTATTTCCAGTGAGTGCATTTGATTGGTTTCGTTTCTGTAGCTAGCTTGGCTGGCTGGCTGGCTGGCTGAGACCAAAGAGATAAGATAAACTTTTTCTGACTGAAGCACACATCTTCTGACAGTGACACAGTGCCCTCCTGTGGACTGAAGCTGAACTGTACTACAACCTTTAACCTTGTTAAAAATGAGCAATTCAGTGGTAGAACAGACTAAATTAAATGAATCAGGGGTCTTATAACCCATTCTCTACTTGGCCCATGTCTGTTAGCCTATTGTCTGTTATCCCTTTATAGGCTATGTAACTTTCAGCTAAGCCCCCAATGTCTTAAAAACCTTTTAAGGAGGCAGCGAATTTGTAACTTTTTGTTAAAAATCGCACAAAATTTCAACGTCCTGCTACTCATGCCAGGAATATAGTATATGCATATGATTAGTATGTGTGGATAGAAAACACTCTGAAGTTTATAAAACTGGTTAAATCATGTCTGTGACTATAACAGAACGTGTTTAGCAGGCAAAATCCCAAGGAAAACTGTTCACAAAAAAAAACAAAAAAATATCCCTCCGCCAGTCTCTGTATTGTCTATGGCAAGGGAAAATAGATAGCGACCAGTTTCCAATGCCTACAGCTTCCACAAGATGTCGCCAGTACTGGCATTTAGATTGAAGTTAATCCTTGGTCAGATGAGAAATAGGCACTTCCTGTTATCGAGTACACAGCAGGAAGTTTTGAGAGAGAGAAAATGGACCATCATTTCAAAACGTGCTGCTATTGAATACAGATCGCCCCGTGATCAATTTGATCGATTATTAACGTTTACTAATACCTAAAGTTGGATTACAAAAGTAGTTTGAAGTGTTTTGTCAAAGTTTATAGGCAACATTTTTTATTTAAAAAAATGACGTTGCGTTTTGGAAAGGTGCTTTTTCATGGATCAGACGGGCCTCATAAATGGACATTTTGGGTATACATGGACGGATTTAATCGGAAAAAAGACCCAATTGTGATGTTTATGGGACACATAGGAGTGCCAACAAAGAAGCTCGTCAAAGGTAATTAATGTTTTATATTTTATTTCTGCGTTTTGTGTAGCGCCGGCTACGCTAATTCTTTTGTTTGCGTCCCCTTTAGGTATTTCGGGGGTTGCATGCTATCAGATAATAGCTTCTCATGCTTTCGCCGAAAAGCATTTTAAAAATCTGACATGTTGGCTAGATTCACAACGAGTGTAGCTTTAATTGAGTACCCTGCATGTGTGTTTTAATGAAAGTTTGAGTTGTATCGAGTACTATTAGTTGTCACTCAAAAAATTCCCCTGATGTTGATCCCTGTACAGGGACAGCAGCCATAAAAGGTGTCGCAATTTCATTTTTTTTTACCCCAAAAGTAGTGGGAAGGAATGATGGGGTGTGTTGGGGATAGTGGTATATACAGTGCCTTGCGAAAGTATTCGGCCCCCTTGAACTTTGCGACCTTTTGCCACATTTCAGGCTTCAAACATAAAGATATAAAACTGTATTTTTTTGTGAAGAATCAACAACAAGTGGGACACAATCATGAAGTGGAACGACATTTATTGGATATTTCAAACTTTTTTAACAAATCAAAAACTGAAGAATTGGGCGTGCAAAATTATTCAGCCCCTTTACTTTCAGTGCAGCAAACTCTCTCCAGAAGTTCAGTGAGGATCTCTGAATGATCCAATGTTGACCTAAATGACTAATGATGATAAATACAATCCACCTGTGTGTAATCAAGTCTCCGTATCAATGCACCTGCACTGTGATAGTCTCAGAGGTCCGTTAAAAGCGCAGAGAGCATCATGAAGAACAAGGAACACACCAGGCAGGTCCGAGATACTGTTGTGAAGAAGTTTAAAGCCGGATTTGGATACAAAAAGATTTCCCAAGCTTTAAACATCCCAAGGAGCACTGTGCAAGCGATAATATTGAAATGGAAGGAGTGTCAGACCACTGCAAATCTACCAAGACCTGGCCGTCCCTCTAAACTTTCAGCTCATACAAGGAGAAGACTGATCAGAGATGCAGCCAAGAGGCCCATGATCACTCTGGATGAACTGCAGAGATCTACAGCTGATGTGGGAGACTCTGTCCATAGGACAACAATCAGTCATATATTGCACAAATCTGGCCTTTATGGAAGAGTGGCAAGAAGATAGCCATTTCTTAAAGATATCCATAAAAAGTGTTGTTTAAAGTTTGCCACAAGCCACCTGGGAGACACACCACACATGTGGAAGAAGGTGCTCTGGTCAGATGAAACCAAAATTGAACTTTTTGGCAACAAAGCAACACAGCTCATCACCCTGAACACTCCATCCCCACTGTCAAACATGGTGGTGGCAGCATCATGGTTTGGGCCTGCTTTTCTTCAGCAGGGACAGGGAAGATGGTTAAAATTGATGGGAAGATGGATGGAGCCAAATACAGGACCATTCTGGAAGAAAACCTGATGGAGTCTGCAAAAGACCTGAGACTGGGACGGAGATTTGTCTTCCAACAAGACAATGATCCAAAACATAAAGCAAAATCTACAATGGAATGGTTCAAAAATAAACATATCCAAGTGTTAGAATGGCCAAGTCAAAGTCCAGACCTGAATCCAATCGAGAATCTGTGGAAAGAATTGAAAACTGCTGTTCACAAATGCTCTCCAACAAACCTCACTGAGCTCGAGCTGTTTTGCAAGGAGGAATGGGAAAAAATTTCAGTCTCTCGATGTGCAAAACTGATAGAGACATACCCCAAGTGACTTACAGCTGTAATCGCAGCAAAAGGTGGCGCTACAAAGTATTAACTTAAGGGGGCTGAATAATTTTGCACGCCCAATTTTTCAGTTTTTGATTTGTTAAAAAAGTTTGAAATATCCAATAAATGTCGTTCCACTTCATGATTGTGTCCCACTTGTTGTTGATTCTTCACAAAAAAAATACAGTTTTATATCTTTATGTTTGAAGCCTGAAATGTGGCAAAAGGTCGCAAAGTTCAAGGGGGCCGAATACTTTCGCAAGGCACTGTATAAGCAATAAGTCCTGAGGGGGGTGGTATAGGACCAATCTACTACAGCTAAGGGCTGTGGTATATTGGCCATATATCATAGTAGCCTTATTGCTATTATAAACTGGTTACCAACTTAACTAGTGCAGTAAAAATACTTGTGGTATACGGTCTGATATACCATGGCTGTCAGCCAATCAGCATTCCGGGCTCGAATGCTGATTGGGGCTAGTTCGCTAGCTAGCTTGTTGTTCAGTAGCATTTTGGGCAGATTGCTCACGTTTGAGGTGAAGGGAGTACAGGGCTTAGCATATCTCTCGAGGAGGCTAAAACGAGATTGTCTTGGAAAAGTTGAATATTTTCAAAAGGAGTCGGGTAATTGGTTAAGGGAGAAGGATTGGAGGGAAAGAGAGAGGAGGTTGAAAAGACTGAGGGGGGCAGAGTATGGGTTTGAATCTGTTGAAGCTAACAATAACAAGGGAGAGGGTATGTAGAGGACGATTGGTGTCAAGTTCAAACAGAGTAAGCCAGATGCCATTTTTTAGTTCTGGAGGTGAAATGGAAGGGGTAGAAGGTGTTGTGAGGAGCTCGGAGCCAGAGCCTTGCATTGCATTAACAGACATGGTTGTGATAAAGATACGTTTGGTCCAGAGGGAGTGTGATTTTTGAATAGGGTGGTACCAGGCCTTTTGGCTGATCCATGGATGGTTTCAGGTTGGGTGGAAAAGATGGTGGGTGCTGTTGAGTCGGTGAAGGTAACCCGAAGCAGACTTGTGATGTTTGTGTTTTTTCCGATCAGAAGGAGCATGTGGCAACTTGAGGAAAGACCAGTATCTTGCTTTGCACTTAGGTACAGGGCACCATTGAAGGGAGTGATTTCTGGGGTAGCATTAAGTGTGGAGGTGGAATTTAAGTTCCCTGGTGTTTGCGACGCCTGCCATATGGTGTAAAGTAGATCCGGTGGGGAGCATGGTGAAACAGAGGTGGCAGTCTGTTCTTTTGAGCTTTGATTCAGAGTCTTTACCTGAAAAAGTAATGTTAGGATATACAGTTGAAGTTGGAAGTTTACATATACTTAGGTTGGAGCCACAGTAAAATGAGTCTTCTTTCCGACATAACCTGAAAGGCCACTCAGCAAGGAAGATGCCACTGCTCCAAAACCGCCATAAAAAAGCCAGACTACAGTTTGCAACTGCACATGGGGACAAAGATGGTACTTTTTAGAGAAATGTCCTCTGCTCTGATGAAACAAAAATAGAACTGTTAGGCCATAATGACCATTGTTATGTTAGGAGGAAAACGGGGGAGGCTTGCAAGGCGAAGAACACCATCCCAACCATGAAGCACGGGGGTGGCAGCATCATACTGTGGGGATCCTTTGCTGCAGGAGGGACTGGTGCATTTCACATGACATCATGAGGATGGAAAATGATTTGGAAATATTGAAGCAACATCTCAAGACATCAGTTAAAGCTTGATTGCAAATGGGTCTTCTAAATGGACAATGACCCCAAGCGTACTTCCAAAGTTGTGGCAAAATGGTTTAAGGACAACAAAGTCAAGGTATTGGAGTGGCCATCACAAAGCCCTGACCTCAATCCTATAGAAAATGTGGGGGCAGAACTGAAAAAGCGTGTGGGAGCTTGGAGGCCGATAAACCTGACTCAGTTACACCAGCTCTGTCAGGAGGAATGGGACAAAATTCACCCATCCTATTGTGGGAAGCTTGTGGAAGGCTACTCGAAACATTTGACCCAAGTTAAACAACTTAAAGGCAATGCTACCAAATACTAATTGAGTGTATGTAAACTTCTGACCCACTGGGAATGTGATGAAAGAAATAAAAGCTGAAATAAATAACTCTATTATTCTGACATTTCACATTCTTAAAATAATGTGGTGATCCTAACTGACATAAAACAGGGAATTTTTACTAGGATTAAATGTCAGGAATTGTGAAAAACTGAGTTGAAATGTATTTGGCTAGGGTGTATGTAAACTTCCGACTTCAACTGTAGGAGTGATGCTGTTAAAAGATTTTGTGACGAATACACTAGTGTTATAGCCATCATGAGCATGTCACAGCAGTGTGTAGGAGGGAGATTCCAAGATGTGGGAAGTATGTAGGAGGACATGGGACAGAGGAATGTGTAGTTCTGGTGAAAAAAAGCTGTGTGTGTCAACTGTAGGGGTGCCCACATTGCTGGGGATTGGAGGTGTCCAGTGCGAGAGAGACAGGTTGAGGTGGCCAGGGTCAGAGTAGTGCAGAAGATGTTGTATGGTGAGGCAGTGATGAAAGGAGGAGGGTAGATCAATGGTGATGGATTCTGAGAGGATCCCTGTGAATAGTAAATCTGTGCAAGAACACAGGGAGACCAATGAGTGAAATTTAAGTAAGGTTGTCCTCTAAGCGTTCATAGCAATGTTTATCAACTGTACAGCAGAGATGGAACATAAGTCACAGAAAATAGATGCATTGGCAGTTGCAGAGAAGTACTTGGAGGGAGTAGAGTTGACTTCAGGAGAGTTACAGGGTGTGTTGAGTAGTAGTCCTGTCCTCTCAGGTCATTGGCCTGGAGTAGGATCAGATCCAGTTTGATTTCTATTTGCAACAGTGCTATTTCACAAAGTTCTGATATCTTAATATGCAGCTGTTTAAAGGGCAAATCCTCAGATGAAGCAATAACAAAACGGTTGCCCGCCTCTGTTTTGGTAAAGAAACTGAGCGATGGGCCTGAAGAAATGTAACCACTCAGATTAATAGACAGAGCTATGGATTGACCATCCATGATATTAACATTATAGTTTTAACAATATTATGAGGCTATAAAGTGTTTGTTTAGACTTACAATGTTTACAAACATTGGTGAAAAACAGGCTTATATTTTGGGTTCTCGTGGAGTGTGACAGTTGAACTAAGCTCATGAGGCATTTATAATTAAACAATCAATGGAGATTATTGATATATTGATATATTGATAAGTCCTAATATGGATGTAGCAACTACAGATTGTCCTTTTAAGTCTATCAAAAGTGTGCCAGTTTGAGCATTAGGCCTATGGATTTGTTGTATTTATTTATCAGAATTAATTAGATTGAGCAATAAAATACCACTTGTATCCCATAGGCTAGGTTCCGCACTGTCCGCTGGCTTCAATTGATCGGCAGTTTAAGCTTCTTGAATTCAACCATTATTGGGTTCAACAGCCATCCACAACAACCTCAATCCGTAAGGCGCAAATAGCTAATGACAGCGCAACAGTATGATTCACGTCAATGCGCTATTTAGATCTCAATAATAAATTATATCCGTATCCCCGTAGGCTACACCACTGCTGCCACCCTTACCTCCATTTATTCGAGTTGGAACATCTTTTGATGCCGATATTAGTCGAACCATTGGAAGACATGGCTTGAACTGTAGCCTGCAAAAGCCTATTCCTGATATTTTCCCGCGATCCATCAAACACATTTGGTGTGTCATCATTGTGGCCAGACTCGCTCAGGTGGAACAAATGTAAACATGCGCCGTTTTTCAATGCGTATTTGAATGTCATTTAGTAAACAGAGAAGTGTCAAATATTGTTTTTCTTCAACATCCTTTCAGAATTCAAAATTAATCCTCGAAGTAATCTAGTTTTTCAAAACTATAGGTAATCTGATAACAATATATATATTTTTAAATGTAACGGATTACAGTTTTAAAAATGTAATCCCTTACATGTAACAGATTATATGTAATCAGTTACTCCTCAACCCTGACTAACGTTACTTGTTTACTTTAGCCCTATATAGGACTCCGCGAATCGTCCTATGTAGGGCTGTTTACTTGTGCACTGTAATATTCAGTTGTGATCATGGTAGACGAGTGTAGCGAACAAACACTGATTCACCAGGTAACTGACAGGTAACTAACTAGCAAGAAAATGTCAAACATCGTGGCTGACTAGCTAACTTTAGCTAGCTAACATAGATCAATCCAGCTAACGTTAGTTACTGCTGCGCCAAATATACGTTACCTTTTCTTCCTCGGCATGAACCGTGAAGGGAAAAAACCTCTTACTCGGTTCATAGTGATAATATATCAGTCCGCTTCCAACGAGAGACCCCAAAATGCCAGGTCCAAAGGCACGATGCAGCGCTCTGTACGACCAAGGTCTAGTCAAAAAGTTTCTCAAAACTCCAGCAGCCCTTCCCCAGCTAGCCATTTTCCATAAACTGCCACACCCACTGGTCAGGTTCCAACATTCTTAATAATTTTCTTCTTCGATGAGGTTTAACGGCGTCTGACATCCAATATGTTGCATTACCGCCACCTACTAGACTGAATTACAGCTCCCTTACACCTCGCTTGAAAATAAAAAATATATCAATATAAGCAAATACCCTACCCTTCTAACACCACACTTTTTATACAATCAAAATAATACCACCCTACTCGACTATTTAAATCTATTTAGACTTTCCTCAGGCCAACAACCTGAAAGGATGGGACATCACCACTTAACACACCCTCTAACTCTTCTGATGTCAAGTCTCTCACACCCAAATACCTCTCTGCAGCTGCCACCACAACCTCAATTTTCTGCAACTTACGTTCCATCCCTGCAGTAGAGTTGATAACCATTGCTATAAATGCTAAAAATCCAATCTTACTGAAACATATATGTACTGGTAGAGATCTACTACTCACACCACTCCTCTCAGGGTCCCTCACACTTGACCCATCTTCCTTTACTTTCTTCACTGCATCAACATATGACAACTTCTGCACTACTCTAACCCTGAAACCTCAACCTGCCTCTCTCGTACATTTCTGATCCCCAGCCCCATCGGCACCCCTACAATTAACACTACTTTCCTCAATGCTACACATTCCTTTATCTCATGGCCTTCTGCACACTTCTCACACCTAGGAACCTCCCTCCTACACACATGCCCATAAGCTTGACACCTATAACAACGTAATGTATTCTGCACAAAAGCTCGTACAGGATAACTTATATATCCTAACATCACTTTGTCGAGCAAAGACTCAACATCAACACTCAAAAGAACAGACAATGACCATATTTGACCATGAAGTCCTGATTCACACAGTCTCTGAACAGTTGATGTTGAGATATGTCTGTTACTTGAACTCTGTGAAGCATTTATTTGGGCTGCTATTTCTGATGCTGGTAACTCTTTTTTTTGTTTGTTTGTTTTGTTAGTAGTAACTATCTTGTCTCATCGCTACAAGTCCCGTATGGGCTCGGGAGAGACGAAGGTCAAAAGCCATGCGTCCTCCGAAACACAACCCAACCCAACCGCACCAGCGACTCCTGTGGCGGGCCGGGCGCAGTGCGTGCTAACCAAGGTTGCCAGGTGCACGGTGTTTCCTCCGACACATTGGTGCGGCTGGCTTCCGGGTTGGATGCGCGCTGTGTTAAGAAGCAGTGCGGCTTGGTTGGATTGTGTATCGGAGGACGCATGACTTTCGACCTTCGTCTCTCCCGAGCCCATACGGGAGTTGTAGCGCTGAGACAGGATAGTAGCTACTAAAACAATTGGATACCACGAAATTGGGGAGAAAAAGGGGGTGAAAAAATAATCAATAAAAGTGTTCATTGTTAATTCAGTATTGTTGTAATTGTGATTTTTACAAATATATATATAAAAATCGGCCTATTAATCGATAGTGGCTTTTTTTGGTCCTCCAATAATCGGTATAGGTATTGGCGTTGAAAAATCATAATCGGTCGACCTCTAGTAACTAGTTGTCTTCCATTCCTGTGGCGGTCCTCATGAGAGCCAGTTTCATCATAGCGCTTGATGGTTTTTGTGACTGCACTTGAAGAAACTTTCAAAGTTCTTTAAATTTTCAGTATTGATTGACCTTCATGTCTTAAAGCAAGGATGGACTGTCATTTCACTTTGCTTATTTGAGCTGTTCTTGCCCTAACATGGACTATCTTCTGTATACCACCCCTACCTTGTCGCACACAACTGATTGGCTCAAATGCATTAAGAAGGAAATAAATTCCACAAATAAACTTTGAACAAGGCACACCTGTTAATTGAAATGCATTCCAGGTGACTACCTCATGAAGCTGGTTGAGAGAATGCCAAGAGGCTGCAAAGCTGTCATCAAGGCAAAGGGCTACTTAGGGCTACTTAGGTGTTAGATCCCTCACTTCAAAGGCAGTTATAGTCAATGAACTAATCACTGATCATAATCTTGATGTGATTGGCCTGACTGAAACAAGACTTAACCCTGATGAATTTACTGTGTTAAATGAGGCCTCACCTCCTGGTTACACTAGTGACCATATTCCCCACGCATCCCGCAAAGACGGAGGTGTTGCTAACATTTACGATAGCAAATTTCAATTTTTTCGTCTTTTTATCTTCTAGTCATGAAATCTATGCAGCCTACTCAATCACTTTGTATAGCTACTGTTTACAGGCCTCCTGGGCCATATACAGCATTCTTCGCTGAGTTCCCTGAATTCCTATCGGACCTTGTAGTTATAGCAGATAATATGAACATTTTTGGTGACTTTAATATTTACATGGAAAAGTCCACAGACCCACTACAAAAGGCTTTCGGAGCCATCATCGACTCAGTGGATTTTGTCCAACATGTCTCCGGACCTACTCACTGCCACAGTCATACTCTGGACCTAGTTTTGTCCCATGGAATAAATGTTGTGGATCTTAATGTTTTTCCTTATTATCCTGGACTATCGGACCACCATTTTATTACGTTTGCAATCGCAACAAATAATCTGCTCAGACCCCAACCAAGGAGCATCAAAAGTAGTGCTATAAATTCTCAGACAACACAAAGATTCATTGATGCCCTTCCAGACTCCCTCTGCCTACCCAAGGACGTCAGAGGACAAAAATCAGTTAACCACCCAACTGAGGAACTCAATTTAACCTTGCGCTATACCCTAGATGCAGTTGCACCCCTAAAAACTAAAAACATTTGTCATAAGAAACTAGCTCCCTGGTATACAGAAAATACCAGAGTACTTAAATGGCCCACACCAAACTGGAAGTCTTCCGACTAGCTTGGAAAGACAGTACCGTGCAGTATCGAAGAGCCCTCACTGCTGCTCGATCATCCTATTTTTCCAACTTAATTGAGGACAATCCTACATTTATTTTTGATCATGTCGCAAAGCTAACTAAAAAGCAACATTCCCCAAGAGAGGATGGCTTTCACTTCAGCAGTAATAAATTCATGAACTTCTTTGAGGAAAATATCATTTTTATTTGACCAGGTAAGTTGACTGAGAACACGTTCTCATTTGCAGCAACGACCTGAGGAAAAGTTACAGGGGAGAGGAGGGGGATGAATGAGCCAATTATAAAGTGACCGTGATGTTTTGAGGGCCAGATTGGGAGTTTAGTCAAGACACCAGGGTTAACACCCCTACTCGTACAATAAGTGCCATGGGATCTTTAATGACCTCAGAGTGCCAGGACACCCATTTAACATCCCATCTGAAAGACAGCACCCTACACAGGGCAGTGTCCCCAGTCACTGCCCTGGGGTATTGGGATATTTTTTTTAATTTTTTTAGACCAGAGGAAAGAGTGCCTCCTACTGGCCCTCCAACACCTCTTCCAGCAGGATCTGGTCTCCCATCCAGGAACTGACCAGGACCAACCCTGCTTAGCTTCAGAAGCAAGCCAGCAGTGGTATGCAGGGTGGTATGCTGTTGGCAATCATGATCATTAGAAAGCAAATTATGGACTCCTCTTTATTCTGCGTATTCCTCCAAAGCTCAGTTGTCCTGAGTCTGCACAACTCTGCCAGGACCGAGGAGCAAGGAAGACACTCAAGTGTTTTAGTACTATCTCTCTTGACACAATGATGAAAATAACCATGGCCTCTAAACCTTCAAGCTGCATACTGGACTCTATTCCAACTAAACTACTGAAAGAGCTGCTTCCTGTGCTTGGCCCTCCTATGTTGAACATAATAAATGCCTCTCTATCCACCGGATGTGTACCAAACTCACTAAAAGTGGCAGTAATAAAGCCTCTCTTGAAAAAGTCAAACTTGACCCAAAAAAATATAAAAAACTATGGGCCTATATCGAATCTCCCATTCCTCTCAAAGATTTTAGAAAAAGCTGTTGCGCAGCAACTCACTGCCTTCCTGAAGACAAACAATGTATACGAAATGCTTCAGTCTGGTTTTAGACCCCATCATAGCACTGAGACTGCACTTGTGAAGGTGGTAAATTATCAAGGCTCTGCATCTGTCCTCGTGCTCCTGGACTTTAGTGCTGCTTTTGATACCATCAATCACCACATTCTTTTGGAGAGATTGGAAACCCAAATTGATCTACACGGACAAGTTCTGGCCTGGTTTAGATCTTATCTGTCGGAAAGATATCAGTTTGTCTCTGTGAATGGTTTGTCCTCTGACAAATCAACTGTAAATTTCGGTGTTCCTCAAGGTTCCGTTTTAGGACGACTATTGTTTTCACTATAGATTTTACCTCTTGGGGATGTAATTTGAAAACATAATGTTAACTTTCACTGCTATGCGGATAACACACAGCTGTACATTTCAATGAAACATGGTGAAGCCACAAAATTGCCCTCACTAGAAGCCTGTGTTTCAGACATAAGGAAGTGGATGGCTGCAAACGTTCTACTTTTAAACTTGGACAAAACAAAGATGCTTGTTCTAGGTCCCAAGAAACAAAGACATCTTCTGTTGAATCTGACAATTAATCTTGATGGTTGTACAGTCGTCTCAAATAAAACTGTGAAGGACCTTGGCGTTACTCTGGACCCTGATCTCTCTTTTGACGAACATATCAAGACTGTTTCAAGGACAGCTTATTTCCATTTACGTAACATTGCAAAAATCAGACATTTTCTGTTAAAAAATTATGCAGAAAAATTAATCCATGCTTTTGTTACTTCTAGGTTAGACTACTGCAATGCTCTACTTTCCGGCTACCCGGATAAAGCACTGAATAAACTTCAGTTAGTGCTAAATACGGCTGCTAGAATCCTGACTAGAACCAAAAGATTTGATCATAATACTCCAGTACTAGGCTCCCTACACTGGCTTCCTGTTAAGGCAAGGGCTGACTTCAAGGTTTTACTGCTAACCTACAAAGCATTACATGGGCTTGCTCCTACCTATCTTTCCAATTTGGTCCTGCCGTACATACCTACACGTACGCTACGGTCACAAGAAGCAGATCTCCTAATTGTACCTAGAATTTCTAAGCAAACAGCTGGAGGCAGGGCTTTCTCCTATAGAGCTCCATTTTTATGGAATGGTCTGCCTACCCATGTGAGAGAAGCAGACTCGGTTTCAACCTTTAACAACCTCTTTGGGCAGGTGGGCAATATTTCACGTGCTGATGAAAAGCGTGCCTAAAGTAAACTGCCTGCTACTCAGGCCCATAAGCTAGGATATGCATATAATTGGTAGATTTAATAAATAAATAATGTCTGTGAGTATAACAGAACTGATATAGCAGGCGATAGCCTGATAAATACCCATCCAGGATTTTTGTTGTTGTTGAGGTAACTGTGTTTTCAATAGGTTTCTATGTGGATCTAGATTTCTAAGGCACTTGCTTGCAGGTCCCATCGCTTCCACTAGATGTCAACAGTCTTTAGAAATTGGTTGATGTTTTTCCTTTGAGAAATGAAGTAGCCATTTCCTATCTGGGTGGATAGCCAAGTGTACTGTTGTGGTTGGGGCACGCGACCTGAAAGCTCGCTCCACTTTGTTTTTGTCCGGTATTGAACACAGTTTATCCCGTCTTAAATTTGATTGATTATTTACGTAAAAAAATACCTAAAGTTGTATTGAAATGTTTGGAACAAGTTTACAGGTAACTTATTAGATATTTTGTAGTAATGTTGCGTGAGTTGGAACCAGTGTTTTTCTGCATCAAACGTGCCAAATAAATGGGTATTTTGGAGATATAAAGATGGAATTTATCGAACAAAAGGACCGTTTGTGATGTTTATGGGACATTTTGGAGTGCCAACAAAAGAAGATCTTCAAAGGTAAGGCATGAATTGTATCGTTATTTCTGAATTTTGTGTCACGCCTGGCTGGTTGAAATATTAATGTCATGTGTTTGTTTGGTGGGGTGCTATCCTCAGATAATCGTATAGTTTGCTTTTGCCGTAAAGCCTTTTTGAAATCTGATACATTGGCTGGATTAACAACAAGTGTAGCTTTAATTTGGTGTATTGCATGTGTGATTTCATGAAGGTTCAATATTTATAGTAATTTAATTTGAATTTGGCGCTCTGCCATTTCATCAGATGTTGTCGAGGGGTTCCGCTAGCGGAACGTCTAGCCGTAACAGGTTTTAAGTCTTTATTGAAGACTCATCTCTTCAGTAGGTCCTATGATTGAGTGTAGTCTGGCCCAGGAGTGTGAAGGTGAATGGAAAGGCACTGGAGCAATGAACCGCCCTTGCTGTCTCTGCCTGGCCGGTTCCTTTCTCTCCACTGGGATTCTCTGCCTCTAACCTTGTTACAGGGGCTGAGTGTCTAGCTTACTGGTGCTCTTCCACGCCGTCCCTAGGAGTGATGCGTCACTTGAGTGGGTTGGTCTTCTGGGTTGGCGCCCCCCCCGGCCTTGTCTCAGGATGGTAAGTTGATGGTTAAAGATATCCCTCTAGTGGTGCGGGGGCTGTGCCATGGCAAAGTGAGTGGGGTTATATCCTGCCTGTTTGGCCCTGTCCGGGGGTATCATCGGATGGCCCACAGTGTCTCCTGACCCCTCCTGTCTCAGCCTCCAGTATTTATGCTGCAGTACTTTATGTGTCGGGGGCTAGGGTCAGTCTATTTTATCTGGAGTATTTCTTCTGTCTTATCCGGTGTCCTGTGTAAATTTAAGTATGCTCTCTCTAATTCTCTTTCTTTCTCTCTCTCGGAGGACCTGAGCTCTAGGACCATGCCTCAGGAATACCTGGCATGATGACTCCTTGTTGTCCACTTGGCCGTGCTGCTGCTCCAGTTTCAACTGTTCTGCCTGTGGTTATGGAACCCTGACCTGTTCACTGTGATTACTATTATTTGACCATGCTGGTCATTTATGAACATTTAAACATCTTGGTCATGTTCTGTTATAATCTTCACCCGGCACAGACAGAAGAGGACTGGCCACCCCTCATGCCTGGTTCCTCTCTAGGTGTCTTCCTAGGTTTTGGCATAGCCACCGTGCTTCTACACCTGCTTTGCTTGCTGTTTGGGGTTTTAGGCTGGGTTTCTGTACAGCACTTTGATATATCAGCTGATGTAAGAAGGGCTATATAAATATCATTTGATTTGCTTTTGATTTGATATTTGGTAAAATATTTTGATAAAATATTTGAATTTGTTTAACATTGTTTTGGTTACTACATGATTCCATATGTGTTATTTCATAGGTTTGATGTCTTCACTATTATTCTATAATGTAGAAAATAGTAAAAAAGAAAAGAAAAACTCTTGAATGAGTAGGTCTTCTAAAACCTTTGAACGGTCCCTTTACAAGGGTGTAACGCTCGTCGTTGGGAGATAGAGAGGAGGACTCGTATTCATATTCTCTTTTAATGAAAACGAATACTCGAACGAAAACAACAAAACACGAGAAGGAAACGAAAACAGTCCTGAACGGTGAAATACAAACACAGAACAGAAAATAAACACCCACGAAACACAAGTGGGAAAAGTATGACAACTAACGACATCTGCCTCTGATTGAGAACCATACCAGGCCAAACGCAAACACAACATAGAAAACGGAACATAGACCACCCACCCAACTCACGCCCTGATCATACTAAAACAAAGACAAAACCGAGGAACTAAGGTCAGACCATGACAGAACCCCCCCCCCAAAGGTGCGGACTCCGGCCGCAAAACCTGAACCCATAGGGGACGGTCTGGGTGGGTGTCTGTCCGCGGTGGCGGCTCTGGCGCGGGACATGGACCCCACTCCACCATAGTCTTTGTCCGCCTCCTCAACTGCCTCCGTGGCCTCTTTTGAGCGGCGACCCTCGCCGCCGACCCTCGCCGCCGACCTCGGACTGGGGACCCTAGCAATGGATACCGAATGGACAGGAGATTCCGGCAGCACCGGACAGGCGGGAGACTCCGGCAGCACCGGAATGAAGGATGACTCCGGCAGCACCGGAGTGACGGGCGATTCCGGCAGCTCCTGGCTGACGCATGGCTCTGGCAGCTCCTGGCTGATGGACGGCTCTGGCAGCTCTTGCCTGACGGACGGCTCTGGCAGCTCCTGGCTGACGAGCGGCTCTGGCAGCTCCTGACTGACGAGTGGCTCTGGTATCCCCTGACTGACCGGCAACTCTGGCAGCTCTGGACAGACAAGCGACTCTGGCAGCTCAGGACAGACGGGAGACTCTGGCAGCTCAGGATAGACGGGAGACTCTGGCAGCTCAGGACAGACGGGAGACTCTGGCAGCTCAGGACAGACGGGCGACTCTGGCAGCTCAGGACAGATGGGAGACTCTGGCAGCTCAGGACAGACGGGAGACTCTGGCAGCGCTGGGCAGGAGGAAGGCTCTGGCAGCGCTGGGCAGGAGGAAGGCTCTGGCAGCGCTGGACAGGCGGGAGCACTTGTAGGGAGGGCTGGTGCGTGGAGTTGGCACCGGATAGACCGGACCGTGAAGGCGCACTGGAGGTCTTGAGCACCGAGCCTGCACAACCCTACCTGGCTGGATGCTCCCCGTAGCCAGGCCAGTGCGGCGAGGTGGAATAGCCCGCACTGGGTTGTGCTGGCGAACCGGGGACACCATGCGTAGGGTTGGTGCCATGTACCCCGGCCCGAGGAGACGTACTGGAGACCAGATGCGCTGAGCCGGCTTCATGGCACCTGGCTCGATGCCCGACCTAGCCCGGCCGATACGAGGCGCTGCTATGTACCGCACCGGGCTATGCCTGCACACCGGGGACACCGTGCGCCTCACGGCATAACACGTTGCCTGCCAGGTCCCTCTCTCTCCACGGTAAGCACGGGGAGTTGGTGTGCCGCCCCCAAGACATTTTTGGGGCTGCCTCACGGGCTTACAACCGCGATGCCGATATTCTCCAGCCTGAGCCCAGGGTCCTTCTCCGTTCAAAATCTTCTCCCATGTCCAGGAGTCCTGAGATTTCGGCCGCTGCTGCTGCTGCTGCTGCTGCTGCTGCTGCCCGTTACCACGCTGCTTGGTCCTTTGGTGGTGGGTGTTTCTGTAATGCTCGTCGTTGGGAGATAGAGAGGAGGACCAAGGTGCAGCGTGGTAGGTGTTCATATTCTCTTTTAATGAAAAGGAATACTCGAACGAAAACAACAAAACACGAGAACGAAACTAAAACAGTCCAGAACGGTGAAATACAAACACAGAACAGAAAATAAACACCCACGAAACACAAGTGGGAAAAGGCTACCTAAATATGATTCTCAATCAGAGACAACTAACGACACCTGCCTCTGATTGAGAAACATACCAGGCCAAACGCAAACACAACATGGAAAATGGAACATAGACCACCCACCCAACTCACGCCCTGACCATACTAAAACAAAGACAAATCAAAGGAACTAAGGTCAGAACGTGACAAATGGACGCCATTTAACTGATTGTCACAATCTCCGTACAATCAGCACAAACCCCTCGGGATGTAGTGCTCAACAGTGCATCCCACTTGTAAAACAGCTGCTTCGTCTTGATGTTATTCTTTATCAAAAGATACCCCAACGCTTTTCCATTTCAAACAAGCACTCTCTTCTAACCACCATCCTAGTAGCCAACGTTGTTGTTGTTGTTGTTCTTCTTCTTCTTCTTCTTCTGTGGGTTTTATAGCGGACTACAACCCCAAAAGGTGTATTGCCGCCACCAACTGGACGGGTTGAAAAAAAAAGGTACAAAATCTAATCCATACGTGATAGGGAAACTAACTTAATCCACCCAAATAAAAATAGTAAATGGACAAAAACAAAACAAAACTCCCACTTCTCCATATCTCCTTCTCAGGCTCTAGGGCCTGAGAGTACGGCTTGTGACAATATTCCCTGTTCCTCCGCCGACAAATCTTTCACTCCCAGGAAATGCTCCGCCGCATCCACAATAATATATTTTTTCCTGCACCTTCTCTCCACCTTGGCAATGCCATCGATCACCATAGCTATAAAGGCCACCTTCTTAAAAATATCAAGGTCCTGCTAGTGAAAGGCAAACCCCTGCAGCATGTAGTGAAGCCTATCCACCAGCATGGACTTTTCAGGAGCACCATTCAAACCCTCAACACTTTAAACAACTGCTGCATATGAAATGCTCTGGACAAGCCTAACTTTGGCCACCTAATTTTCTTTCACCCTTGTCGGGCATTGAAATGACGTGGCTTCATGGTTCCCAGCACAATCGCAACATGTCACATTTTCATCACTTTTAATAAACATGATGTGATGTTTTCCACAACTTGGATATCTCGGTTTCTCCCGTCTGCAAACACTTGAAATAATGACCAAAAGCTTTACAGTGATCCCACTGCATTGGTCTTGGGATAAATGCTCTGACTGTGTAGTTTATATACCCCAACTGCATTTAAGTAGGGAGAAACATCAAATCAAAAAACAAAAGAACAGAAAAATTCTTCACTTCATCATCATTCACCACACGATTCATCCGATGTGCATCAATCACTCCAGGAATATTTTTCATCTCTTCAACATCGACTTTCAACGTAATGTCAGATATTACCATCTTGAGGGGTGCCCTGTTCCAAAGAGACACACACAACACGTCAAACTTATCAAATTGGTTGAAACGCAGCACACGTTCCTTCTGATCCGCAGAAGTACAAAAATAAAAACAAGCCCGCCTCTTGTGATCCTCACAGCCTTCACTTTACCCATAACACACTCCACCAGTGTGGATAGCTCAAATGGATTCTTCAAGATTGGTATTTCGATCAGCTGCTGCTCATTAACAAACCACACTCCTACAAGATTTGAAGAGACATTCTCAGCACTGTACAATACTTTGCTCTGTTTTCCATTCTTTTGGACAATACTCCAATTCTCCTTCATTCTACCACCATTAGATTCACAATCCACTTCAGCGTCCGCCTCCGCCACCTTTCCACATTGTGGCCTCTCCATGTTCCAACAGGTGGTTCTTCTTCTTCTTCTTCTTATTCTATGCTATATTGGCGATCACCCAATTTAATATGCCTTCCGCCACCTACTGTGCGGGATGGAAACATGATTCCAAAATATGGAAGAAAATAAAACAAAAAAATACCAAACTACCAAAATATAAATAAATAAACTAAATCAAACAACTTTTCAAAAAAATAAAGAAATAAAACACAAATCTGATCCCTACACAGGCTCAAGGGGAACCTGGGAGGACGGGCCACCTTTTTAACACCCAGGATATCAAACATTAACTGCAGGCTGTGGTGTGTCCACCACCATGTCTTTACTAGCATCAATTGTTTTCTCAATTCTTTTAATCGCCTCCACATAGGAGATTCGATTGACCACTCTAACTTTTGCCACCTCAATCTCCGTCACCCTTACAGGGCACTTCAGGTAATTGGGATCATGATCCCCACCACAATTGCAACACTGTCGTCCTTCTACACACCATTCTTCAATATACTCTGTCTGTCTGCACACACTTGAAACATGGCCAAATCCTTTACAATTCTACAACTGCAATGGTTTGGGGACAAAAGCTCTTACAGTGTATCTTACATAACCAAGCTTCACATGCGTAGGTACTTGCTCTTTATTAAAAAAAAAACAGGACATACAGCATTTCTTCTCTTTCTCCATTTAACCGGTGAGTCAGACGCTGGGCACCAACCACACCAGGAATTCTCTTCAGGGATTTAACCTGAACATCCGTCGTCACCCCTGAGATGACTCCTTTGACCGGTGCTCTACTGCGAAGTTAAAACCACAAAACTTCTGTTGTCCCGATTCTTTTGAGGCTCACTGCAATCTTCCTCTGTTCTTCAGAAATACAATTCATCAAAATAAGACCACTCCTGGTCACTCTGACAGACTCCACTTTTCCCAATGAGTACTTCACCATTTTCGACACCTAAAACGGGTCTTCCACATATGCACCCCTACTCAATAAACACATCCCAACAAGAAGTTATTCATTATAATTCATACAAGTATCATCCACTCCAATTTTAGACAATTTCCTTTTTTTTCTTCAGTTTTCAAAACTACTGTTGTCCATTCAGAACATTCATCTTCACCAACTTTGCTCAATGCTCTGCTTGATTCAAACTCTTCATCCATCTTTCCCCAACCATTATCGAACCCTGCTTCTTCTTTTTCTTCTTCTTCTTCTTCTTCTTCGGGATTGGGTTGGTGGATCGCATCTGACTTAAAGGTTCATACACCGCCACCTTCTGTACTGAAGTGTGAGGCCAGTCATGGCTGACCTACATTAAATTCTCTTCATTATTCCTGTTTCTAAAAGGAAAAACATGCACCACCTAACCCTACACCTATATACCACTATAAATTTGTGATTCCAAATTTAAATCACCACCCCATTTACCCTAACCCTAATCCTAAAATTGCATACACCCAGGTACTTCTCTGCAGCTGCCACCTAAACTCATGAAAACCCCACTAACCCATTCCACTACTTTGACCCTATTAGCTCCTGCTCTATGCCAATGGCCTGGGAGGACCTGACACCACCCCTCAACACACCCTGTAACCATTCTGAAGTCAAATATCGTATACCCAAATACTTCTCTGCAGCTGCCACCACAACATCTATTCTCTGTGATTTACGTTCCATTTCTGCTGTACAGTTAATAACCATTGCTATGAACGCTAAGAAGCCAACCTTACTGAAGCATAACTCACTTGTTGCCCTAACTGTTAGGACTTTTAGGAATAAATGACGAAACAATATTCCCATTATAAATATAACTATAACTAAGTAAACTTATGCTCTGTTTTATTATATCTGATTAACAATATGAATTCATAAGTGAGGGATTGTGGAGCCTGAAACAGGGGGTAATTAAATTAAATAAATACCATTCCAGCCAGGTTGGAGAAGATTGGAAGTTGGGGTTTTTAAGTAAGCAGACAAGGTCATTAACCTATGGTTGAACCGACGCAACTTAGCTCTGGGAGGTTTAGATAAGGCAGTGAGTGCTTTCCCAGGTTTTCCGTTAACTGGAACTGTCAGCTAAGTGGTGATGGATAATGGTGAGGAGTCAAGAGTTAATTCAGTTATATTGTGTGTCATGTGTGTGCGCTAGTACGTCGGAATGAACTTTTAAACCTGCTTTGTCTTGGTCGAGAGGAGGAGATTCATTCTAGAACCAATGACGTCATATTTTGTATATAAACTGTTGTTCGTGGTTACATGGCAGCGCGCTCCGAGAATAAATACTATTATCTATTTTTGATAAGACTGGTCTCCGTCTATTTTATGCAAATAAGAATCTTACAAATTCTCATAAAATAGACTAAGTGAATTCAATTAATGAAAACATATTGGAATAATGAAATTATACCAACACTAACCCTCTGTGCTGGCACAAATCTACTACTATCCCTCACCCTTGACCCATCCTCCTCCACTCTCTTCATTACCTCAGCATACACCCTCTGCACTATTCTGACTCTGGCCACATCAACCTGCCTCTCTCGCACCTTACACCGCCGATCCGCCGGCAAGATGAGCACCCCTACCATTGACACACAACTTTATCCACCAAAACTATACCTCTGTCCCATGCCCTCCTGCACAATTCACACATCTTGGAATCTCCTTCCTACACACTGCTGCAACATGACCATGAAACTCTAACAGGATAACTGATATATCCTAACATGACTTTGTCTGGTAGAGGCTCTGACAGGCTTGGGTTACCGGTGGGGAGCGTAGTAAAATGATTCCTCTGTTTTACTACGCTCCCCACCGGTTCTACGTCGCACCAAACGGCGGGCATCACAAACACCAGGAATTTTCAACTTAAATTGCTCCACCTCCAAACTTAACGCTACTCCTTTCCATGATGCCCTGTTCCTAAGAGCAAAGCAAGAAACAGATATTGACCCAAGTTACGTAACCCAAGCCTGTTCCCTCTGTTTAGAAGAAACACAAACAAATATCACAAGTCCACTACAGGCTACCTTCACTGATTCAACTGCCCCCAACTCCTTTCTCACCCACCCTGAAACCACAAATAGATCAGCCAAAAAGCAAGGGTCCACTTTCTCCAAAAATGTAACTCCTACTGGTCCAGATTCTTCTTTATCATGTCTGATGCCATTCTTCCTAAACATTCATCTTCCCAATTACACTTGGCTCTTCATCTTCCTCGCTGTCTATAAACACATCTATCCGTTCTCCACGCTCTTGCTGTACCTTCATCCACTACATTGCTTGTAGAGCACGCATTGATGGCGTTCCTCCAAACCCAACTTCTGTTAATTAGCCCACTTAACAAGTCTGGCTATCGCTGACCTCTCCATGCTTCCTTCACCTTACAAACATTTACCATACCGACGACTGACTACGTTACCCCAACCATGCTTCTAATATGGAAATAATAATGTCCCATAAATACTTTCATATTTTAAATTCTTCAGCATTTTGCTTCGATAGGCTATCAATTTATGATGTGGAAATGTCTCAATGTATTTATTTTGTCTCAAAGAGTCTCTCTCTCACACCATCGCACAAACACACCCTTTCTGGGCGGTGCAATGCTTAATAGGCTATACTCTATCTATCCTGAGGGAGTTGCAGTGATCCTCCTAGCTACATTTTCCCCAGCAGATCCGAGCAGATTAGATGTGTTTGTCATTGGAAAGGGTTTCATTTCTATAAAGTAAGTACTGTCTATCAACAGATAACAGATTAACATATATATTTACTATTAACAGATGGTTGTTCTAAGAATAAGGAAAGCCCACAAAAGACGTTATGCACTTCTATGTTTGAGCATTGTTGGCTTCATCATGTACCGGTACCTAGGGTAAGTAAGATAATAATATTTGACTTATTATTCATTCTATGGCATGTTTTATGAGCATGAATTGATAGCCGGAAAAAATATTTTGTCTTCACTTCAATGATTAGCCCTACTCTGAAGTATTGGACTTTCACACAGTGCCCTTTTCTATCCAGTATGTAAAAAGGATGAATACAACTGTGTGTGGTTTCATGCATATCATTTCTTGATAGTGGATAACACAAAAGTACCTTATTTTATCCATATTATCTATTTATAAGATTGGAGGACTATGTCCCATCTGGAACTAGCCTAGAAAGGAGTACTACTTGTGTGACCTGTATTGTTCAATGTTTATTGACCCAAATCAACGTGACACGGACAATTCTTGCCTAGTACTGCGCCCGGAGGCAGGAGAATGAGCAGGAGAGTAGGTTTGAGTGCCAACTCGTCCCAGTTCACCTTGGAGGGAGAAACATTCCGTATTCTGGGGGGATCCGTCCACTACTTCCGGGTCCCTAGAGCCTACTGGAGAGACCGCCTGATGAAAATGAAGGCTTGTGGCATCAACACCCTCACTACGTAGGTAGCATACAATCACTAAGGCAATCACTACCTTTGACCATCTGAAATGGCATGCTATTCATAGAGCACTACTTTTGTCCAGAGTCCTATGGGTCCTATGGGTCCTATGGGTCCAAGTAGTGCACTATACTGAATAGGGTTCCAATTTGGTCATAACTTAAGCCTACAGTACAATAGTTACTCATAAAATAAAATCTAATTTTATTTGTCACATGTTTTGTAAACAACATGTGTAGACTAACAGTGAAATGCTTACTTACAGGTCCTTTTCAAACAATGCATAATTAAAGATAAAAATAAATACATTTGAAATAGTAAACCGAGGAATTGAATAACGAATAACAATAATGAGTAAAAAAACTTTGTCTGTACACAGGGAGTACCAGTACCGAGTCGATGTGCAGGGGTACAAGGTTGTTTATGTAGCTATGAATATATACAGTAGGTAGGGGTAAAGTGACTAGGCAACAGGATAGATAATAGACAGTAACTGCAGTATATGTGGTGAGTGTGAAAGTGTTTGTGTGAGTGTGTGTGTGTAGCATCAGTATGCATGTGTGTGTGTGTGTGTTCAGTGTGCCTGTGGCATCAGTATACATGTGTGCGCATGTTATGTGTGTGTGTGTGTGTTGTAATAGTTCATGACTGGTCATTTGTTGGGCGATAATGAGGAGCATTCTGTTTATCTTGCAGATATGTACCATGGAGTTTACATCAGCCAGAGAGAGGGGTTTTCCACTTTCAAACAGAGTTGGATTTAGAGTAAGGACCCCCTGTTCCTCCTCTTCACCATTTACAGTTGAACGTTTGCAGCTTTCCATTGCTCTATACAAACACAAACAATTGCCTTTCATCTTATTTATCCCCCCTGGCATTAATACTCAAACGACTGAAATGTATTGGCAATTTCATTCTACATCTTTTGGCATCAGGTGTTGTTATTACTCGAACTGCCATGCTCATGGGAGTGATTAGCAGATGCACTATCCAGACAACATCCAATGCATCTCCACAACAACAGCGCTTGCTGTGCAATTAATGGCACTGAGGTCAGGTCACATGATTTATCATGTTTCCAGGGGACTTGGGTTCACACCAATTTCATGTTTCTATGGTTCACAGAATATTTGCAAATCTGATGCTCAAGTGAAACTTACACTCCAAAATCATACCTCAGTCCAGAAGTGGGCTTATTTTTATATCTGAAAAGTACTGACAATCTTTGGTAAAGAGTGATGTCCCTGTTTTTGCCACTGGTGTTGAGGTGAAGTAATTGGTGTACCTGACTGATTATAACTCTTCATTGTGTCTTGTTTTCCCAGAGCCTACATTAACTTGGCTGCTGAGGTAGGACTCTGGGTGATCCTGCGTCCAGGGCCATACATTTGCTCTGAGCTCGACCTAGGAGGGCTGCCGAGGTCAGTCAGCTGTCGGTCTATCTATTTGTATGTTTGCCTGTCTATCTGTCTGTCTAACCTTCCATTTTTAAACCACTGCATTTGGAGTTTGGTGAAATTGAGGCCAATGGAGCCATCCATTTTGAATAGGAGACTCTGTCCTACACTACTTTACTGCTGAATTGTCTACTCTTAAGAGCCAGGACATTTCTGAGGCAACATTCCTCAGTAAATGTAATAAGGAAGTCGGAGCGTGTAAATGTGTTTTGCACAGAGGCACTTGATCTAGCAACACAAGGTACCATTTTGATTGTAATATGCGACCATGGGGACCAGGGTAAACAACTTATGCTATACCCCAGGGAGGAGTGGATTGACTGTCTTCTACCTTTCTGTCCTCCTGGGAATATGACTCAACAGTTCATGAACAGTGAGTTTCACTGACTACAACACCCCCAATTCTCTTTCTCCCTGGCAGTTCTAATAATACTTTTCCACTCTCTTTTCTTCCCTCGGTTAAGTTGGCTTCTTCGTGACGAGAGTATGAGGTTGAGGACTACTCACCCAGGATTTGCTGAGGCAGTCAACACGTTCTTTGACAAGCTCATTCCAAAAGTGGTTCCTCTACAGGTCATTACTTGGTTCCTATTCAAATAGAACCTGGCTGTAGCCAAACTAAAGCTATAGCTATGGAATACATTAACGGTATAATTGTCCTATATCATTTGAAAATGTATTTTTGCTTTTTTCAGTTCAAGAAAGGAGGGCCCATCATTGCTGTACAGTTGGAAAATGAATATGGATCATTTGCAATGGATAACACTTACATGCCTTTCATCAAGGAGGTAATCATACACACACACACACACACACACACACACACACACACACACACACACACACACACACACACACACACACACACACACACACACACACACACACACACACACACACACACACACACACACACACACAATGTAATTACGGTATGTATGGCATTATCCAATGAGGTTTTATAATGTATGGGTCATGTCCAATATTGGTACTCACTACTGTGTTTCTTCATAGGCTCTACAGTCCAGAGGAATCAATGAGCTCTTACTGACGTCAGATAACCATGAGGGATTAAAGGAAGGGGGTGTGACAGGAGGTACAGTTTATCATTACAGTTGACGCACTTACAGAGTCCTTATTTTACACCGTCCTTGTGTCCACATTCCCTGATTAAAGTTCTGCTGTCATTTTACAGTATATTCCTTTCATTCCAACCTATCTTATAGTAATCAGAACAGTGAATCTACAGAAACTAAATCAGGGGGACATCAAGTATTTGAATGCTATTCAGGTACGTCTCATCCACTCCACTTGCTCCTCATCTTCATATTAAAACATTTTCAACAAATGCTTAGCAAAGGTTACTAGGAAGATCAGCAAAGTATTTATACATTGGCCACGTTTTAAAATGACACAAGTCTGTATTGATCATGTGTATGTTGTGGACTGTGTATTTATGCATGGCAGCCCAATAGCCCCATGATGGTGATGGAGTGCTGGACAGGCTGGTTTGATGCATGGGGAGACCTCCACCATGTCCTCGCTCAAGAGGGTAGGGTTGTATTTTTAAGCTTACTTACTTACTTAGGCTTTGTCATGGTCCCTCCATTTCTCCCTGTCCTGAACCTCTTTACATGTGTTTACCTTCATCTTTCCAGTATATGCAGGATTCCGCAATGATTTAAAAGTAGTAGTCAGTGAAATGACTTATTCTGTAGTTTTTCAGACTGTGGAGTTTTTCTGAAGCTGCTATTCATGAACATATTCTTTTGCCTGTCATTTCCACATTAACATGCTTCTCCAAAATGTCAGTTATTAAATTGTTTGATATCTGCGATGAACATGAATGATCTCTTTGTTCGTCAGATATGGTTTCTGCTGTACGGGAGATTCTGAGACGCGGCATGTCCATCAACCTGTACATGTTCCACGGAGGGACTAACTTTGGCTTCATGAGTGGAGCACTGACAAACCCAATCTACAAGGCACTAATCACAAGCTATGGTATCTTATCCAGATATGTATTACAGGTTTTAGCAGCATTCCAATTTACACTAGTGGCAATGTGTTTTGAAGTTTCCTCTCACAAATGAGTTTTGTATTGTATTATCTTGTATTGCACATTGCCACCAGTGAGTGGCAGTGTGTACCAACATGTCATAAGAGATCTTCTCTGTCCCGACTGATGATTGCTGTTATCCAGATTATGATGCACCTCTGTCCGAATCGGGAGAATACACGCCAAAGTATCACCTTCTCAGGGATCTATTCAGTCAGTACCACAGTAAGTTGATCACTAAACGTAAAAATAATAATTAAATAGCCCGACTTTTGTCAACTTTAAGGGCTGGTTTTCCAGACCAATAGAGAATCCCCATTGGAAATGTGTTCAAATCCAGGGTTAGTTTTACTGTAACCTGAGTCTGGAAGACTGTGTGTGACCTCACTGTCTGATGACTCCCTTGTCCTTGTGTGTCGGAGGTGAGAAGCTCCCTGATATGCCAGCCCTGCGTTGGAAGGAGACGTATGAGCCAGCCATCATGTACCAGCACCTCTCTCTGTGGGACGCCTTGACCTTCGCTGAGGAGGTATGCGTGTACATATGTGTGTGTGTGTGCTGGTCCATGTGTAGGTCGGTCTGTGTGTGTGTGTGGGTCTGTTTGTGCCTCTGTGTGCATATGTGCATATGTGTGTATGTACTGTATTCGTGTGTATGCGTATGCATGGGTCAGATCTACACCAAACTTACGCTTCACGACTGTGTGTGTGTGTGGCTCTTTATGTCTCTCTAGCCATTTAAATCACCAACCCCAGTCAACATGGAGAATCTCCCAGTGAACAGTGGGAATGGCCAGTCCTATGGCTATACCCTCTATGAGACCATTATAACCAGCGGAGGCTCCCTCAAGTCTGGAGACAATGTACGGGACAGAGCCCTGGTGGGTCTACACATCCTATAGACACGATGTCTTGTTAAAATTTAGAGTTTATGACACAGTTCTATCACATTTTTTTTATTCAAATGGTCCTGTTAATGTGGAAATCTATTATGATTCTCTTATGATAAAGAAGCTGGTAAAATACAGTCACGTTTGAAGGCATTTATTTGACAGATATGAAGTTTGTTTTTAGGTGTTTGTGGACAGACACTACATTGGCATTTTCAAGCATCAGAATCTGGAGCTAGCGGTGCCTGATGGAAAGGTACTACAACATGAACACGAGGCCTACTGGAAGCTACTTCCAAATAGTACCTACAAGCTTTTCAAACTTTCATAATTGTCAACAACAAAAAGTATGGAGCCAAATAATGATTTAATATTCTAACTACAGGAGAAACGGACATTGAGCTTACTGGTTGAGAACTGTGGACGAGTTCACTATGGGAAAGCTCTAGATAAACAGCGCAAAGGTGCACACCTATTTTGCCTATATTATTCTACTGTAGCAGAAACCGATAACAATGTCCTTATTTTCAGCTTTGATGCCTTTTTATTGTCTGTGTTGTATTTTAGGTCTCGTAGGTGACATTCTATTGAACAACAGTCCTTTGAGGGACTTCACAATATACAGTCTGGATATGAAAACCAGCTTTATTGATAGGTTTGTATATTTTAATTTTCAACTTGTAGTACTTGTAAACAATCAAGTTCATAAAAAGTCATTTTTATGAGCTTGAGCACTACAGATACCAATCAAGTAAACCAATGTTTGCGTGTGAACATTTCATGGAACACATTTCTGATGGTGGCCCACTCTTTGATGGTATGCATGTACATATTAAACCGTGTGGCGTTAATATATTTGTGACTATACCTTGAGTAATATCTATTTCAGCCTCAACCAGGCGCCTTGGATGTCCCTTCCACACGTTCCCAGTTTCCCTGGATTCTTCCTGGGAAGAATGTTTACCTACGGCTATCCAAGTGACACCTTCGTCAAGCTACCAGTGAGTAAATACAGTCATATTATACTGTGATACTTTGGCTGTGACACTTGTTATGGTGTGTGTGCTTCTCTCTGATGCTATTGTATGTTTGTTATCGTGGAAGTGGAGCAGGGAAGTCTTGTGATTAAGGGCCTGATTTTCAGACTTAGGAAATGCACAATGAGCTCTTTGGGAGTGTCTCCCTTATGCAGACTGAATATATTGTATTAAACCGCTGAAAAACCTCCCACTTGCTGGCAAGTAGATTTCCTCATGGAGTTTTCATTCAATGGTGTTTTCAGTACATTTATCTAAAGCCATCCCTTTAAATACGGTGTACCATTAATGATACTTTTTTTATAGACTCAATATAATATATTGAGATAACGGGTTCAGAATATTAGGGATCAATGAAAGAAAGCCATCTAAACATATACATAGTCATGTCACGTTCTGACCATCGTTCGTATGTGTTTTCCTTGTTTTAGTGTTGGTCAGGACGTGAGCTGGGTTGTTGTGTGTCTGGTTTGTCTATTTCTATGTTTGGCCTGATATGGTTCTCAATCAGAGGCAGGTGTTAGTCATTGTCTCTGATTGGGAACCATATTTAGGTAGCCTGTTTTGTGTTGGGTTTGGTGGGTGATTGTTCCTGTCTCTGTGTTTTGCACAAGATATGGCTGTTTTTGGTTTTCCACATTTATTGTTTTGTAGTGTTCGTGTTGATCTTTTTTTTGTTATTAAACATGAATCAAAGAAACCACGCTGCATTTTGGTCCGCCTCTACTTCACCTAAAGAAAACCGTTACAAGTCAGAGCTTGAAAGGATCTGCAGAAAAGAATGGTAGAAACTAATAAATAATCTTTGCAGGGCTGGGGCAAAGGGGTAGTCTTCATCAATGGTTTGAACCTGGGGCGCCACTGGTATATCGGCCCCCAGCAAACACTCTACCTCCCAGGACCTTTTCTCAACAGTGGAGTAAACCAGGTAGGACTCACTACAAGCACTTAGTCAGCAACATTATGGTCAAATAAGACATTAAAAGAGATCATACATGGTCTTAGGTTCTTAGTCTTAGGTTCACAAAGTTGTGTTTACTTACAGTCTCGTTCAGTCACCCTCATGTGTTTCTTCATCATCTTCTTTTTCATCAACATCATAATCATCATCATCATGCAGGTCATTGTGTTTGAAGAGCAGGAAGCTGATTATAAAATCACGTTTGAAGAGACTCCTGATCTGGGCATGGCTGTGGACATTCAGTAACTGAATTCCCAAGCTACTGTACTTTTAATAAACAATAATACTGGATGGATCTTATTTTAAATTTTTCTCTGGGACCCAAAATGCTGTACATTGTATGGGGATAACTCACCATACATATTGTTCATCATTTTATTGACGTAAATATCATCCAAACTGGATTTTTATTGAATCTATTAATGAGAACAAAATATCACAGCCTAAAAACAAAGCTATTTTCAACTGGAATCATTGTGTTGGCTAAACAAGTCATCAACGTCTGTATGTGTCATGATGACAAGTATTTTGGTTATAACAAATGGCATGTCATGTTAATGATAGCATTCTGGTGACCCTTGCTTCCAAACAAAATGTTATACCTGTATCATCTGACCACTGATTGATAGACTACAAGAGCTTCAGCAGTTTTATTTTAGTATTCATCATGCATCAAATTGGCAAATATGAGTTAGTGTGCTGTATGTGCTTGGCACTTCAATAATGTATCTTCCCTGAGACCAGGACTGTATAGGACTGATTAATACAAAATTAAACCAATGCTATGATTTTGAACAGAAATTAAAATATCAACAAGAATAATAAACCACGTCAAAGAAGGAAAGCAAAGAGATGCTGACATACTAAGTACATTCTAAGTGCATTTTTATGATGGTATTTACATATAAATATTACAGTGGCAGTTTACAATGCAGAAGTATTCCTTCTGTTTACCTTTGAATATCAAATCAAAGGTCAATAAGTGGCGTTTGGGGTCCAGACTGGTCAGAAAATGACATACTGTATCAAGGGAAGACTATTACTGGCATGTAATCCTGTGACTGTAGTATGTGTTGTGAAATAATAATATTGCATTGACTAGCATTATAACATTTATTTTTTATTTTTTAAATAAAACGATTTCACTGGCAAACGTCCTCACCTATTTTCTGTTGGAGGTGAAACAGCATTTCACACCAAAATGAACATAGGCAGCAGAGCCTGATCTTAAAGTGCTGATACAATCAGTAGTGTTATGTGATCAGTAAAGCGGATGGACAAATGGACAAAAAACAAACAACCAAAAGTCTGTGTGCATGTGCGTCACGCATTTGTATGTCTGTACACTGTGCACGCCTATCTGTGTATGTGTATGAGACGTGTCCTAATTAGTGATTTGAGGGAGTGTAGCTGTCTGTGTCTGTTCAGTGTTTTACAGTGGAACGTGGGAAGGGTTCCTGTCCTCTCCAGATCAGTCTTTCAGTCAATGCTGACTCGAGTCAGACAAGGACCCCTTTATCCAGGTCTGCTCCACACCCTAAGAACAGTCCGCTCTACGACAAAGGGAGCCCAATCACCAGCAAACAAGGGCCATTCGGGTCCCCTGATTGGTCCGGTTTGGTCCAGTACCTAGTTTTAAGGATGTTGATTGGACAGTTGGTTTGTGTCGGCTGGGTTGACAATGCTTCTTATTGGCTACTGTAAGGAATTATTGACAGTAGTCTGAACCACCGACAGTCTTTTGTCTTAAGCTGCACTCTGGCGACTGGCTAGCTCCTCGTATACAGCTTCCATCGATGCATCAGTAAAACGCTTAGCTAGATACAGTATCACCTTCTTTGAAGCTATGCTTTGATATTCTACACCTGTATTGATACATGGCTTTGTGCTGCTTGTAGTAGACAAGGTGGCTGTCTGACTCCCTTTACAGTACTATTACTGTAAATACATGTTAAACTCCAATCCTGCCCACCTGCCTTGTCTTTTGTCAGTCCGTTTGGAATGACAGTCATATTTATTAATAACTCAATGGTGTAAAGTATATGGGCTTAGGAGATAAAGAAAATACATAATTAAGAAATAATTTCAGAGTTACATTTTCATTAATACCAAACATTGAGATAATTGTTTAGGCAACTGGTTTTGAAGAGGGGTTCATAGACATTAAACCATAAAAATAGCTTTTTAGTATGGATCATTTGTCAAGTTTTTATTTTATGAAATCATAACATCCCTGTTATACAAATTCAGACAGATTCGGCAAAGATTTACTCTATGAATAATAAAATAATGTTACATGTTTTAATATAATAATAATAAGCTCACAGAGGCTCGGATAGACAGGTTGGCCCTCAGACATAAGGTTGCAAAATTCTGTTTGAAAAACCTGGGAACTTTGGGAAAGGTACATAATCCCAGTCAATGTAAAGCGTTCTTATTACCTGTGTTGGAAGAAGTTTCATATCTCCACGTTGGAGTCGGTAAATCCTTTCTCTCCCTCATTCACCAGAACAGGTTTCTCTGTCCTAGTGTGCCATACAAGTACCTGGTGGGTTGGGGGGTGCAAGTTAAAAAGGTGGAGAAGGTACAGCTGAAAGCATGTTTGTACCAGTTCAAAGATCCACAAATCTTTGCGCACCTTTTTTATCGTGTTTTTGAAGATGTTTGTATTGTTGTAGAGAGCGGAAGTATGATTCACTTGCTAGATTCGCACTGATATTCAAACATGGTCAACATTTGGAGTGCAGAACTGTGTGTGCGAGTGTGTGAACACAGGTGAGATGCAAGGGGTCTAAAACACATGGGTTGATGAAACAACATGCATTTTCGAAAGCAGTTGATCGGAAGTACATTTCATGAGGCAAAATGTAAAAAATGTTGAGGAATAAAGGCCTTAGCAACTGAAAGCCTATTGAAATCCATACAGTAAGAGCATTATTCTCCTCCATTTACAGTGGAAAAGAACAACTAAAAGACAAGTTTGCTTCAGTGACTTCCTGTGCTGTGCATACCACTATTTGTTATGACCACATTTTCAGAGCACCAAACTAGTTGAAATAAAGTCACTACAACAAGATTATAATGTCAGTGTAATATCAGCTGTAACCAATATAATTGTCTACTTGTCTTGTAATGGTCAACAGTCACAACACACCTCTTTAATATAATAATATTATATGCCATTTAGCAGACACTTTTATCCAAAGAAACCTTACAGTAGTGAGTGCATATATTTTCTTATGGGTGGAATCAAACCCACAACCATAGCGTTGCAAGCACCATGCTCTATCAACTGAGCCACACAGAACAACTATCAGTTCCTCACCTTAGTGCAATTAGCAGCCTTGGGCTCCAGGTCATTGAGGGTGACCAGCTCCCGCAGTAAGCTGCTCTCCTGGTATCCTCCCTTGACTCCCCGCAGCTTGAAGTAGGCCTGAGGTTTAAAGAGAATGAGGTGGAGGTTCACCGCAAACCCAGCCATGTCTATGGCAAAGGGTCGGTGGGGGTCAAACACAGTCTTCCATCCATACACCTTGCCCAGGGTGTTGACCTTAGGGGACTCGTAGCGCAGGCCGCCCACAAAGGCTACAGGCCACACCGACACCTTCCTCGTTGAACGCATCTACACAAGATGAAGGAGAGAGAGGGTTGTTCCCATAGAGATTTGTATTCTATATGTAATTATATGGTTGAGTCATTGGTTAGAGAAGGATTACCATGTGATCAATAAGTATTGATTTTCCAGTATATTATATTAATTATTTTATCATGCGCAAATAGGCAGGTGTCAAGTGATGCCTATGTTTTTAGGCTGTGCATTTACCTAATGGAATACTGTAAGGATTCATGTTCTTTATGTCATTACACAGTTAGTGTGCACTGAAGCCAAAATGTAGCCTATTTTGGTAACTCAAGAGGAAACAACTCTGTACTGCACAACATCTCTCCCTGTTCCACTCACCTCCTCAAACAGCTCCAGACTGTAGGTGTTGTCATCATCTGCAAAGTAGACGATACCTGGCTGGCTGTGTCTATTATTGGAGCTGAACGTCTCTCGGAGCCAGCGCAGGGCCAGGTTCCTCTGCATGGTTCCCCGGGGTATCCTGGGGTCCCTCGTGTCCCCACGCAGCTTATAGTTCCTGGGTGTCTCCACGTTGAGGTGAGTGTAGTTCTGGCTTGTTTCCCGGAGAAGCCTGGTGACCAGCGGGGTTCGTCTCGGAGAGTCCTCCACCAGGATCCAGTGCAGGTTAGGCACGTGGAGGAAGGTGTTGGCCAGACGTGTCAGCTCTGCCTTCTGGACCGGCCGGCTGTAGGTTGGGGTGACGACGTGGAGGGTGGGGAGGACATCAGACCAGGGCGGCGGGCGGCTGTAGACGTATTCGGTGTGTACCACCTCCACAATGTCCTTGTTGTTCTCAGAGGAGCAGGGCTTCTTGAGGGTGAAGGTGTTCCGGGAGTCTCGTCGACTCTCATGTCTGTCATCTAGGAGAAGGGAAAGAAAGCTGGTATTGTTGGTATAATAAACTATTATAGACTGTTTAGGAACTGTATGTTTCCAGAAAGATGGCCTTCGTAGAGAGTAAGGCAAGATCTAGTCGTGCAAATAGTTGTACATAGTTCTACAGTTGTATAGTTGGACTTACCCATATGTTATGGAGTAAAAAATTTTAACAAACGTATCATTCTGAAATCTAATGTCATGCTCTTTTGCGCGACATGTATTCTTTTGCGCGACAATATAATATACTCATCACTAACTTATAAAGGAATGAAGTAGTTGTCAGACTAATATGAGTTAGTTTAAGGTGTGAATCCGAATAGAGAAATACACTACATGACCAAAAGTATGACATTTCATTCCAAACATTTCATTCCAAAATCCTGGGCATTAATGTGGAGTTGCCCCCCCCCCCCCCCTTTGCTGCTATAACAGCCTCTACTCTTGGGGAAGGCTTTCCAATAGATGTTGGAACATTTGCTGTGGGATTTACTTCAAATTCAGCCACAAGCGCATTAGTGAGGTTGGCACTGATTTTGGGCGATTAGGCCTTGTATTGTAACCAAGGACAGATTTGTATGCACTCCCATTCTGTGAGCTTGTGTCGCTCCTAGATTTTTCCACTTCACAATAACAGTACATACAGTGGACCGGGGCAGCTCTAGCAGGGCAGAAATTTGACGAACTGACTTGTTGGAAAGGTGGCATCCTATGATGGTGCCATGGGGGGGCTGTTCAGTAAGGCCATTCTATTGCCAATGTTTGTCTATGGAGATGGCACGGCTGTGTGCTCAATTTTATACACCTGCCAGGAACGGGTGTAGCTGAAATAGCTGAATCCACTAATTTGAAAAGGTGTTCACATACTTTTGTATATATAGTGAAATTCAATTTCGCGGACCATACATGTTGTACTGATAGAGCTCAAATTGATAGCGACCTCATACCACGGTCTCACAAAATGACAATTTTCCTTCACACACAGGTGAGATTTTCAGCTCATCATGAACAAAAACATATCCCCATTGTCTTAAAAGTCTTGCAATAGAGAATGAAGCATCTTCTGATAAAATGTTAAGTGGGGGAAAATGCCCCAAAAATCAGCTGTAAAATCAGGGACATGTGTAGACGTTGTTATTTTTAATCATGTCTCTAAAGTGTACTATATAAAGAGGAGCATCCCATAATAAGCAAAAATGGTTTCCTTTACTAGAGAGACTAACCATGAAACCCCCCTAGGTAAATGCAGGAACGACTTTTACCCTTTCGAGCAGCTAGCAAGGGGTTGATGGCACCCTGATGCCAAACAGTGATGAGTAGCGTCCAAGGCAACACGATCAACACGATGGCCAGAATGTCTCGTCTCTTCGGCATCTCCGAGGTCAAACCTGAGCCACGTCATTACCTGCAACACACAACAGATGGGGAGTGTTATGTGCTTAGTCTCCTTTACACTTTTACAGTTCCCTCTGGAAATATCGTTTTGATATTGGCAACACATTAACAGTCTACTTACAGACATGTTAACATATCGTTTTCCTCTGTTTTCACATGCAATGATTATTGTTAGCCAATTGACCTGTTAAGGCTAAGAGGTAGGGCTGTAAGCATTGGTTAAACTGCCAGTAACTGCATGATTCATGTGCTCATACTCCATGCAAGCCTCATAACTTGTCATCAGAATATATAAACTCAGCAAAAAAATAAATGTCCTCTCACTGTCAACTGCGTTTATTTTGTGTAAATATTTGTATGAACATTACTAGATTCAACAACCGAGACATAAACTGAACAAGTTCCACAGACATGTGACTAACAGAAATGTAATAATGTGTCCCTGAACAAAGGGGGGGGGTCAAAATCAAAAGTAACAGTCAGTATCTGGTGTGGCCACCAGCTGCATTAAGAACTGCAGTGCATCTCCTCCTCATGGACTGCACCAGATTTTCCAGTTCTGTGAGCCCTCACCCTCCGATCCAACAGGTCCCAGACGTTCTCAATGAGATTGAGATCCGGGCTCTTAACTGGCCATGGCAGACACTGACATTCCTGTCTTGCAGGAAATCGCGCACAAAACGAGCAGTATGGCTGGTGGCATTGTCATTTTTTTATAATAATTTTTTTACATTTTTATTTCACCTTTATTTAATCAGGTAGGCCAGTTGAGAACAAGTTTTCATTTACAACTGCGACCTGGCCAAGATAAAGCAAAGCAGTGCGACAAAAAACAACACAGTGTTACACGTGGGATTAACAAAAGTACAGTCAATAACACAATAGAAAAATCTAAATACAGTGTGGTCAAATGGCGTAAGGAGGTAAAGCAATAAATAAGCCATAGTAGCGAAGTAATTACAATTTAGCAAATTAAGACTGGAGTGCTAGATATGCAGATGATGTGCCAGTAGAAATACTGGTGTGCAAAAGAGCAAAAAAAAGGAGGAGATCCCTCAGGAGACCATCCGCCACCTCATCAGGAGCATGCCCAGGCGTTGTAGGGAGGTCATACAGGCACGTGGAGGCCACACACACTGCTGAGCCTCATTTTGACTTGTTTTAAGGACATTACATCAAAGTTGGATCAGCCTGTAGTGTGGTTTTCCACTTTAATTTTGAGTGTGACTCCAAATCCAGACCTCCATAGGTTGATAAATTTGATTTCCATTGATTATTTTTGTGTGATTTTGTTGTCAGCACATTCAACTATGTAAAGAAAAAGGTATTTAATAAGAATATTTCATTCATTCAGATCTAGGATGTGTTATTTTAGTGTTGCCTTAATTTTTTTGAGCAGTGTGTATATATATATATAGTGCCTTCGGAGAGTATTCACTTTTTCCACATTTTGTTACGTTTCAGCCATATTATAAAATGGATTAATTGAAAAAAGAATCCTCAGCAATCTACACACAATACCCCATAATGACAAAGAAAAAACTGCTTTTTAGACATTTTTGCAATTGTATTAAAAATTAAAAACAGTTCGTAAGTATTCAGATCCTTTGCTATGAGACCTGAAATTGAGCTCAGGTGCATTTTGTTTCCATTGAACATCCTTGAGGTATTTCTACAACTTTAATGAAGTCCACCTGTGGTAAAATCTATTGATTAGACATGATTTGGAAAGGCACACACTTGTCTATTTAAGGTCCCACAGTTGACAGTGCATGTCAGAGCAAAAACCAAGCCATGAGGTCGAAGGAACTGTCCGTAGAGCTCCGATACAGGATTGTGTTGAGGCACAGATCTGGGGAAGGGTACCAAAAAATGTCTACAGTTCCTCCAAGAACACAGTGGCCTCAATCATTATTTTTTTTGTGTGTTTAAAAAAATATATGTTTTTCTCCCCAATTTCGTGGTATCCAATTGTTAGTAGCTACTATCTTGTCTCATCACTACAACTCCCGTACGGGCTCGGGAGAGACGAAGGTTGAAAGTCATGCGTCCTCCGATATACAATCCAACCAAGCCGCACTTCTTAACACAGTGCGCATCCAACCCGGAAGCCAGCCGCACCAATGTGTCGGAGGAAACACCGTGCACCTGGCAACCTTGGTTAGCGTGCACTGCGCCCGGTCCGCCACAGGAGTCGCTGGTGCGCGATGAGACAAGGATATCCATACCGGCCAAGCCCTCCCTAACCCAGACAACGCTATGCCAATTGTGCGTTGCCCCATGGACCTCCCAGTCACGGCCAGTTACGAGACTGGGCGCGAACTGGGCTGAAAAAACCTTGGATCATTGTTACTCTAACTTCCACGACGCATATAAGGCCCTGCCCCGCCCTCCTTTCGGAAAAGCTGACCACGACTCCATTTTGCTGATCCCTGCCTACAGACAGAAACTAAAACAAGAAGCTCCCACGCTGAGGTCTGTCCAACGCTGGTCCGACCAAGCTGATTCCACACTCCAAGACTGCTTCCATCACGTGGACTGGGATATGTTTCGTATTGCGTCAG
Organism: Oncorhynchus kisutch; assembly: GCF_002021735.2. NCBI lineage: Eukaryota > Metazoa > Chordata > Actinopteri > Salmoniformes > Salmonidae > Oncorhynchus > Oncorhynchus kisutch. The sequence continues at coordinate 31,626,974 of NC_034201.2, read as the reverse complement.
ATAACAACATTGACGAATACGCTGATTCGGTGTGCGAGTTCATTAGAACGTGCGTTGAAGATGTCGTTCCCATAGCAACGATTAAAACATTCCCTAACCAGAAACCGTGGATTGATGGCAGCATTCGCATGAAACTGAAAGCGCGAACCACTGCTTTTAATCAGGGCAAGGTGACTGGTAACATGACCGAATACAAACAGTGCAGCTATTCCCTCCGCAAGGCTATCAAACAAGCTAAGCGTCAGTATAGAGACAAAGTAGAATCTCAATTCAACGGCTCAGACGCAAGAGGTATGTGGCAGGGTCTACAGTCAATCACGGACTACAAGAAGAAAACCAGCCCAGTCACGGACCAGGATGTCTTGATCCCAGGCAGACTAAATCACTTTTTTGCCCGCTTTGAGGACAATACAGTGCCACTGACACGGCCTGCAACGAAAACATGCGGACTCTCCTTCACTGCAGCCGAGGTGAGTAAAACATTTAAACGTGTTAACCCTTGCAAGGCTGCAGGCCCAGACGGCATCCCCAGCCGCGCCCTCAGAGCATGCGCAGACCAGCTGGCCGGTGTGTTCACGGACATATTCAATCAATCCCTATACCAGTCTGCTATCTCAAGGCCATCAGACTGTTAAACAGCCGCTGCCAACACACTGACTCAACTCCAGCCACTTTAATAATGGGAATTGATGGGAAATGATGTAAAATGATATCACTAGCCACTTTAAACAATGCTACCTAATATAATGTTTACATACCCTACATTATTAATCTCATATGTATACGTATATACTGTACTCTATATCATCTACTGCATCCTTATGTAATACATGTATCACTAGCCACTTTAACTATGCCACTTTGTTTACATACTCATCTCATATGTATATACTGTACTCGATACCATCTACTGTATCTTGCCTAAGCTGCTCTGTACCATCACTCATTCATATATCTTTATGTACATATTCTTTATCCCCTTACACTGTGTATAAGACAGTAGTTCTTTTTTTGTTGTTGGAATTGTTAGTTAGATTACTTGTTGGATTATTACTGCATTGTCGGAACTAGAAGCACAAGCATTTCACTACACTCGCATTAACATCTGCTAACCATGTGTATGTGACAAATACAATTTGATTTGATTTGATTTGAACCCAGAGTCTCTGGTGGCACCGCTGGCGCTGCAGTACAGCTCCCTTAAACACTGCGCCACCCGGGAGCCCTCTCAATCATTCTTAAATGGAAGAAGTTTGTAACCACCAAAACTATTTCTAAACTGAGCAATTGGGGGAGAAGGTGACCAAGAACCCGATGGTCACTCTGACAGAGCTCTAGAGTTCCTGTGTGGACATGGGAGAACATTCCAGAAGAACAACAGTCTCTGCAGCACTCCACTAATCAAACCTTTATGGTAGGGTGGCCAGATGGAAGCCACTCCTCAGTAAAAGGCCCATGACAGCCTGCTAGGAGTTTGGCAAAAGGCACCTAAAGATTCTCAGACTATGAGAAACAAGATTGTCTGGTCTGATGAAACCAAGATTAAACTCTTTGGCCTGAATACCAAGCATCACGTCTGGAGGAAACTTGGCACCATCCCTATGGTGAAGCATGGTGGTGGCAGCATCATGCTGTGGGGATGGTTTTCAGGAACTGGGAGACTAGTCCGGATCGAGGCAAAGATGAATGGAGCAAAATACAGAGAGATCCTTGATGAAAACCTGCTCCAGAGCGCTCAGGACCTCAGACTGGGGCGAAGGTTCACCTTTCAACAGGACAATGACCCTAAGCACACAGCCAAGACAATGCATGAGTGGCTTCGGGACAAGTCTCTGAATGTCCTTGAATGGCCCAGCCAGAGCCAGGTCTTGAACCCGATCGAACATCTCTTTAGAGAGACCTGAAAATAGCTGTGCAGTAACGCTCCCCATCCAACCTGACAGAGCTTGAGAGGATCTGCAAAGAAGAATGGGAGAAACTCCCCAAATACAGATGTGCCAAGAAGACGCTATGCTGTAATCACATCCAAAGGTGTTTCAAAAAAATTACTGAGTAGAGTAAAGGGTCTGAATACTTATGTAAATGTGATATTTAAAAATGTCTAAAAACCAGTTTTTGCTTTGTCATTATGGGATATTGTGTGTAGAAGAAGAATATTTAATTAATTTGATAATAAGGCTGTAACGTAACAATGAAGTAAAAGTAAAGGGGTCTGAATGATTTTTGAAGGCACGTTATATATATTTATTTCCCTTTGTTATTTTTAACCATTTACATTGCAGACTGAATTAAAATACACATGGTCTAAGCTCTGAATATGGATTGTTTTGTGATGCCTAGATATAGTAGATGTGCAAACTGAATCTAACTGATAGGTACTGTAGATATAACAGTCAGGCCACTTTTTCAAATGCTTGGCAGCTCTGGAGTTTGTCCTCTGAATGCCATAGATTTGGGGGACTGACAGCAAGTCTCAATGCATGCTCCATGGTGACAGAGACATCACGAAGAGCCTCGCGTGCGTGTGCGTGTCCACACACACACACACACACACACACACACACACACACACACACACACACACACACACACACACACACACACACACACAAACACAAACAAACAAACAAACAAACTCACTCACTCACTCACTCACTCACTCACACTCAGTGAAGGAGCTGGACAAGGACCAAACCATAAACCACACTGGAAGAAGCAGGGATCCTTACTAATGGAAACCACTGGGGATGGCCTTGTTACATGTGAGAATGGCCCGGTAACTGTAAGCAGGCCACCCATAAACTCTGGTTGGACCATGCGGGTGGTTCAGTCGGCAAAGCATTTGCGGGTCTTTTAATAATCAAATGCGGACGCTTATCAAGGCAGCCATATTGCCTCTGCTGTGAGCTGCTTGTTGCAATACTATACAGGCTCTCAGCCACAAAGTCAATGGGATGGGTGTAAAGTCCAATTGCCATCGACAATGGTTGTGGTACAGTAGGACACCTGGCAGTAGGACAATAGGACACCGGGCAAAAAATGCTCATTCATTAAATATGAATAAACCTTTACCATATCATTAATGGAGACATTCCCCACAACCTTGAGTTCATGTATATTACCGGTATACAATATGGGTGGATTGCACAGGAGACTGCTGAGGGGAGAATGGCTCATAATAATGGGCGGAACGGAGCAAATGGAATGGAATAAAACACCTGGAAACTGTGTTTGATTTATTTGATACCATTCACTTATTCCAGTCAATACCACGAGCCTGTTCTCCCTATTTAAGATGCCACCAACCTCCTGTGGTGGATTGCAGATTGAGGAACCAAAAGGGTCATTTTGCTGATGAATGTATCCTGATCATGAATGCATTCATGTTGTGCAGCTCAATCTCATCAACTTGAAGTCTAGACTACAACAATATTATTATATGTAAAAAAAAAATATAGAAGCCAAGATAGGACCTCAACCATTTTTTAAAGCTTCAAATTGAAATAGAGCCAATCCATCAAGTCAAGACGAAGTACAGATGTACTCTCTTAATTTGATCACAGGCAGCATAAAATGCACAATTTTGTCTATTCAAGGTTTAACAGGAGGGAAAGGGGGCTCATTTAGCACTTAAAAAGATTGAAAGCTCCTTGTCATCTATTTAATGAACAGCACCAGTTCACCCAAACTATATATACAGTTAAAGTCGGAAGTTTACATAGACCTTAGCCAAATACATTTCAACTCAGTTTTTCCACAATAATCAGAGTAAAAAATTCCCTGTTTTAGGTCAGTTAGGATCACCACTTTATTTTAAGAATGTAAAATGTCAGAATAATAGTAGAGAGAATTATTTATTTCAGCTTTTATTTCTTCTTCTTCTTCTTATTTCTTTCATCATATTCCCAGTGGGTCAGAAGTTTACATACACTCAATTAGTATTTGGTAGCGTTGCCTTTAAATTGTTGAACTTGGGTCAAACATTTTGGGTAGCCTTCCACAAGCTTCCCACAATAAGTTGGGTGAATTTTGGCCCAATCCTCCTGACAGAGCTGGTGTAACTGAGTCAGGTTTGTAGGCCTCCTTGCTCACACACGCCTTTTCAGTTCTGCCCACAAATTTTCTGTAGGATTGAGGTCAGGGCTTTGTGATGGCCACTCCAATACCTTGACTTTTTGTCCTTTAGCCATTTTGATCATAGAAATAGATGCTGCTTCAATATATCCACATAATTTTACTTCCTCATGATGCAATCTATTTTGTGAAGTGCACCAGTCCCTCCTGCAGCAAAGCACCCCCACAACATGATGCTGCGACCCCCGTACTTCACGGTTGGGATGGTGTTCTTCGGCTTGCAAGCTTCCCCTTTTTCCTCCAAACATAATGATGGTCATTATGGCCAAACAGCTCTATTTTTGTTTCATCAGACCAGAGGACATTTCTCCAAAAAGTACAATCTTTGTCCCCATGTGGAGTTGCAAACCGTAGTCTGGCTTTTTTATGGAGGTTTTGGATCAGTGGCTTCTTCCTTGCTGAGCGGCATTTCAGGTTATTTGGATATAGATCATTTTGTACCCGTTTCCTCCAGCATCTTCACAAGATCCTTTGCTGTTGTTCTGAGATTGATTTGCACTTTTCGCACCAAAGTATGTTAATCTCTAGGAGACAGAACACATCTCCTTCCTGAGTGGTATGACGGCTATGTGGTCCCATGGTGTTTATACTTGCGTACTATTGTTTGTACAGATGAACGTGGTACATTCAGGCGTTTGGAAATTGATCCCAAGGATGAACCAGACTTGTGGAGGTCTACATTTTTTTTCTGAGGTCTTGGCTGATTTATTTTAATTTTTCCATGATGTCAAGCAAAGGTAGGCCTTGAAATACATCCACAGGTACACCTCCAATGGACTCAAAATATGTACATTCTTCTAAAGCCATGACATCATTTTCTGGAATTTTCCAAGCTGTTTAAAGGCACAATCAACATAGTGTATGTAAACATCTGATCCACTGCAATTGTGATACAGTGAATTATAAGTTAAATAATCTGTCTGTAAACAATTGTTGGAAACTTTACGTGTATCATGGACAAAGTAGATGTCCTAACCGACTTGCAAAATTATAGGTTGTTAACAAGAAATTTGTGGAGTGGTTGAAAAACTAGTTTTAATGACTCCAACCTAAGTGCATGTAAACTTTCGACTTCTGATATCAAAACACTCAGACAGGGGTCTTTTTGTGTTAAATCCCAGTCTCAGTGGGGAAATCCACAATGTTGTCGGCATTAACGACCGTCACAAGGTGGGAGTAGGACAGGAAAGATGCTTTAGGTTAAGGTTATAAATATGTCAGCATGGAATACAGTGGATTGTTGTCCATTTTAAATGTTAAAGAGAAAGTAGACTAATGTATTGGTTTTAATATGTGAAGTGCAGATATTTTTTGCATGCATACAGCATGACACAGCATCATGGAGTGTTATCAGTGCCAATTATAAAATACAATAATTACTGTGATTGTTTTCAATTAAAATGGTCAAAAAGAAACAAAAATAGATGCTTAGCAAAGAGCAATTTCACTAGCAAGAATTTTGCTAGGACTGTTTGGGAATGGTCTGAGTGGGGAGGGGAAACTGAAAACTTCTGTTATTAGACAAAAGATATGGAACTCTCTTTCTTATTGGTACATTAACTAATTTACTGCATGGTGATGTCACCGTGGAAGGCCACAACTCCATCCCACAAAAACAGGCTCAATTTCAGGCAGTCTTTTCAAACAGCTCTTACACTAAACGGGCATCACAATTTCACAGTATCATTTCAACCTCATAGTATGGAAATATATATAAAACACAGGAAAATCACATTTTTGACTGCACTGGTCAGTAGGAACCAATCTTTGTGTTCCCATGAGTGGTCTGCATGGGCATCCAAGCAGGTACAGAATCATCATTATAAATACTACCTATTTGTGCCACAGGCCTACATGACATGTAGTTCTCAGGTCAATCCAATTGGATCAGTCCCTGAACCTGGACAGCAGGTTAAACATGCTTGACTTATTGAGATCATAGAAATAGAATCTCTAGAACAGACATCCCCATGTGTGTCAACACTCTATGATGGTGGTCATTATTTTCCTGTGGTTGAGATTGGGACTGATTCCAAAATAAGAGGGAAATCAAATGCCACAGCAACTCAAACATGAATGACTCGTCATACTCACAAGGACATTGGATCTGCTGCTCTTCTCAGGGAGGCAAATCCTGTAGTGTCTGGTGATGGTGCTATAGTGTGTCAGACGGGACCCATTAAGTCAGCTTCCTCCTCTCTCTCCAGTAAACTAGACAAAGTGATTTGCCCCACTGAGAAGCTATGAGTCTGAGCAGGCTGATCCGGGCTGTGCGTTCGGGCGGGAGTATTCGATCCACCGGCAGCAGGGTACTCTTCCTCAATGCCAGCCCCTGTGGAGACAGAAGAGGTCATCCCTCTGGAAGAATGCTGCTTCTCATTCCTAAAACAAAGGCTGTGATTGTTGAAAGCTGATGGAAGGAGAAGGGGGGGGGCATGGTGGGACAATGGAATAAATCACGTAAAAAATGTCACAGCCCTCTGAACGGAATTTTAGGGATGAGGCATTGAAAAACAAAGCGAGTGATGCATAACATTCAGGTCTTTCATCTGCAGTACAAGCAGCAGTCACATGGGTAGTCAGACAGACAGTTGTGTCATTTCTTTTCATTCGCTTTCATTTCCTGACTAGCGTTATGAAAGGGCCACATTCTGAGCAGAATTCCTAAAGCCCCCAAACTGCCACATATTTGACATGGTAAAAATAATCCTCTAATCGAAGGAATTTCACAGATGGTAAAAAAGAAAACCGACTATACGAGAGGCAGTACAGTGAGACATTTCTAAATTGGATCAAGATTGGATTGAAGAACATGCTGATAGTGGTAATTTAGCTGGAAATGAGCTAAATACTTTTGGCATGGGGATTAGAATACTGTTGTTTCTCTGAGGAGTGCATGCAGCAGGTGTTTTGGATGAGGAGGAACTGTCTGTGAACTCCCTTCCCTGTGACAGACTAGACCAGTCGAGATCAAAGCTACTGTATTAAAATGGCAATGTGAAATAAAAGAGTACTCAGAATGAGTGAATTAGTCATTTTAAGATAAATTGTTCATCAGTGAAGTAATATAAGATTATATTGAATGATGTGTCAAATTCTGTATATGCTTTGGACTCGATAACCTCTTCAGCAAAGAAAACATTTGTCAGATTTCTTCAGAATTTGTCACAAAAAAAAACAACAACAACAACTGTTGACATGTTTGAAATCTCACAACCCATTTATTCTTTAGTACCAGACTGGTGAGACAGACAGCATCAACTTCTTGAAAAGGCATGCACCCCGTCTCAGTCTCCTTTTTTGAAGAAGATATTTGTTAGGGTATTTTACTTTAAGGGCCATGACAGAAGACGATGGAAGGCATCTCACAAAATAAGATTACAGGATGACAGAGAGAAGGGTATCCTTGAAAAACTCCAAAATCTGATTCTGGCAGTTGGCTCCTGTTGAATGACAAGTCTGTCTTATTTCCTAACAAATGTTATAATTTCATTTTATTCAAAAAAAGGCTTTGTTAACCTCATTGTGCGAGAAAGTCTTCTCTTGAATGATGATTTATTTAACCAGTGTTGGGGAGTAATTTCCTAAGTGTAATTCAACTAGCAATTGAACTCCATTTTGCAGTAGCTTGGTGGTAGTTTAACTAAATTTAAATCTTTGTAGTGTTTTCTTTGTAGTAACTTGTAACTTGTTTGTCATGTAGTGTAGTACATATTTGGCAAATTTGACATGGTAAAAATATTTTTCTCTCTCCCTGACCACTGGACTAACTTGATGCACTCACTCTCTGACTGTTATACAGATCTCACTGCACTGTTATCATCTGACTCCAGAGAGTGATGTGTTCTTGCAGTCATGTTTCTTACCTTTGTATTATGACAATCAGATACTACTTTTTCTAAGAACTTTAGTTGAACAAACTATATTTCTCTTAAGGGTTTCTTAACTGTAGCTCAACTTCTTCCAGTGTGAAGTACTTGGTAGCTTGATAAACTATATTTTCAAAGTAGATTTCCTAAAACTGATTTAAAACACACATGAATCACTAGAATTTGTTTGTTTTTCTCATCCAATTGCCTTGGGTCAATTCACTCAAGTCTTCTAATTAAAGCAGTTGGATGCTCTTAAAACAAGCTCTGTTCATAGTAAAGGGCCAGTTTCAGGGAGAGATAACAAACCCATCACTACACTGCCGATACCACCCATTCTTCGCTCTTAGTTGGAAAAGACTTAAAAGTGTGTTTCTGCATTCCTGTTTCAGTGAAACTCCTAATTTTGATCGTAGCAAATAGAATGTTTTGACAACAATTGCTTTCTCCAATATTGCCAAGTTAGAAGGAACAAAAATGTTGCACAACTGGCAAAAAAGTGGGTATGTGGTAGCATTGGCTTCTACCACCTCTGTCCACTCTGCCATTCTCCCATTGCTTGTTCATTACAGCTCTTCCTTCGCCCAACAGTCTGTATCCCTGGTATTATTCCTCCCATTGTAAAGGGATATAGCCACGGTCAGCTGGTCTTGTGCCCGCTCTGTGGTCCCAGTTGCAATAAAACATCTGCAATTTATCCAGAAGGAGCAGCATCTACACATGCTCAAACTACTTTCCTATTAGAGCACTAGTGTGCTGCACTGAATGTAATGCTTTAGGTCTGGGTGTTTGAGTACTCTATCATGCTACACGATACCAGAAATACATTCCATAGAAATGACTCATATCTTCTATTCTTTTGTAGTTGGAGACAATTTAAACAATTGTTCAGGATATAAAATGAGTCATTGTTTTCTGACTTTTTTTTTAGAGCCACTGAGTATGTGAAACCTACTCTTGAGTTGAGACCAAGTGGAAAAAAGCTTAGGTACAGAGAACAAAATATTCTATATATGTGGCATTTCTCAAGATAGAATATCCTAAACACAATTTACAGTATGATTTAAGAGAACTGGAAAATCAACTGCTACACATAAAATTGTATTTGGAGCCATATTGGAATTCCAACATTTCCAACGTTTATCTTCTTCCATCTGTCTCAGCCCAATAATACAAATACAGTATCTCTTCCTCTGATAAATATCTCTCCATGCTCTATTTAATTATTCAGGTAGGATATGAGAATACAACCATAAATGAACCATGATCAATGTCTGCCTTCTGTCAAGGTTTCTGAATGAGGCAACACATTGGTAGCTGAGTACTGTAGTGATATATAAATAATAGTAATCATCTTCATTACTTGGATTAACTGAAAGGTATAGTATATATATATGCACACAGTGGGGAGAACAAGTATTTGATACCCTGCCGATTTAGCAGGTTTTCCGACTTAGAAAATACAGTGCCTTGCGAAAGTATTCGGCCCCCTTGAACTTTGCGACCTTTTGCCACATTTCAGGCTTCAAACATAAAGATATAAAACTGTATTTTTTTGTGAAGAATCAACAACAAGTGGGACACAATCATGAAGTGGAACGACATTTATTGGATATTTCAAACTTTTTTAACAAATCAAAAACTGAAAAATTGGGCGTGCAAAATTATTCAGCCCCTTTACTTTCAGTGCAGCAAACTCTCTCCAGAAGTTCAGTGAGGATCTCTGAATGATCCAATGTTGACCTAAATGACTAATGATGATAAATACAATCCACCTGTGTGTAATCAAGTCTCCGTATCAATGCACCTGCACTGTGATGTGAGAGATGCAAACTCGATCCCAACCTTTAAGTCTTTACTGAAGACTCATCTCTTCGGTGGGTCATATGATTGAGTGTAGTCTGGCCCAGGAGTGTGAAGGTGAACGGAAAGGCTTCTCTGCCTCTAACCCTATTACAGGGGCTGAGTCACTGGCTTACTAGGGCTCTTTCATATCCCTAGGAGGGGTGCATCACTTGAGTGGGTTGAGTCACTGATGTGATCATCCTGTCTGGGTTGGCACCCCCTTGGGTTGTGACGTGGCGGAGATCTTTGTGGGCTATACTCGGCCTTGTCTCAGGATGGTAAGTTGGTGGTTGAAGATATCCCTCTAGTGGTGTGGGGGCTGTGCTTTGGCAAAGTGGGTGGGGTTATATCCTTCCTGTTTGGCCCTGTCCGGGGGTATCATCGGATGGGGCCACAGTGTCTCCTGACCCCTCCTGTCTCAACCTCCAGTATTTATGCTGCAGTAGTTTATGTGTCGGGGGGCTAGGGTCAGTCTGTTTTATCTGGAGTATTTCTCCTGTCTTATCCGGTGTCCTGTGTGAATTTAAGTATGCTCTCTCTAATTCTGTTTTTTTCTCTCTCTCGGGGGACCTGAGCACTAGGACCATGCCTCAGGAATACCTGGCATGATGACTCCTTGTTGTCCCCAGTCCACCTGGCCGTGCTGCTTCTCCAGTTTCAACTATTCTGCCCGCGGCTATGGCACCCTGACCTGTTCACTGTGATTACTATTATTTGACCATGCTGGTCAATTATGAACATTTGAATATCTTGGACATGTTCTGTTATAATCTCCACCTGGCACAGCCAGAAGAGGACTGGCCACCCCTCATGCCTGGTTCCTCTCTAGGTTTCTTCCTAGGTTTTGGCCATTCTAGTGACTTTTTACGAGCCACCGTGCTTCTACACCTGCATTGCTTGCTGTTTGGGGTTTTAGGCTGGGGTTCTGTACAGCACTTTGATATATCAGCTGATGTAAGAAGGGCTGAATACATTTGATTTAGACTGGTGGAAATCTGTCCTTTGGTCTGATGAGTCCAAATTCGAGATTTTGTGCTCCAACTGCAGTGTATTTGTGAGACGCAGAGTAGGTGGACAGATGATCTCCGAATGTGTGGTTCCCACCGTGAAGCATGGAGGAGGAGGTTTGATGGTATGGGGGAGCTTTGCTGGTGACACTGTCTGATTTATTTAGAATTCAAGGCACAGCATTCTCAGCAATACGCTTAGTGGGACTATTATTTGTGATTCAAAAGTACAATGACCCAACATACCTATTTCACCAAGAAATAGATTGATGGATTGCTGCATCAGATGACCTGGCCTCCACAATCACCCAAACTCAACCCAATTGAGATGGCTTCGGATGAGTAGGACCGCAGAGTGAAGGAAAAGCAGCCAACAAGTGCTCAGGTTAGGTCGGAACTCCTTCAAGACTTTTGGAAAAGCATTCCAGGTGAAGCTGGTTGAGAGAATGCCAAGCGTGTGCAAAGCTGTCATCAAGGCAAAGGCTGACTATTTTGAAGAATCTCAAATATAAAATATGTTCTGATTTGTTTAACACTTTTTTGGTTACTACATGATTCCATATGTGTTATTTCAACATGTTGATGTCTTCACTATTATTCTACAATGTAGAAAATAGTAAAAATAAAGAAAAACCCTTGAATGAGTAGATGTGTCCAATCTTGACTTGTCCAAACTTGACTTGTACAATATATATATATATATATATATATCGTACATATATATATATCGTACATATACAGTGCCTTCAGAAAGTATTCATACCCCATAACTTATTCCACATTTAGTTGTTACAGACTGAATTCAAAAGGGATCAAATGTATATTTTTTCTACACAGACTATAGGGCAGGGTAGCCTAGTGGTTAGAGCGTTGGACTAGTAACTGGCTCACCACCTGGTATGGCAACTGCACCGCCCTCAACCGTAAGGCTCTCCAGAGGGTAGTGAGGTCTGCACAACGCATCACCGGGGGCAAACTACCTGCCCTCCAGGACACCTACACCACCCGATGCTACAGGAAGGCCATAAAGATCATCAAGGACATCAACCACCCGAGCCACTGCCTGTTCACCCCGCTGTCATCCAGAAGGCGAGGTCAGTACAGGTGCATCAAAGCTGGGACCGAGAGACTGAAAAACAGCTTCTATCTCAAGGCCATCAGACTGTTAAACAGCCACCACTAACATTGAGTGGCTACTGCCAACACACTGTCAATGACACTGACTCTACTCCAGCCACTTTAATAATGGGAATTGATGGGAAATGATGTAAATATATCACTAGCCACTTTAAACAATGCTACCTTATATAATGTTACTTACCCTACATTATTCATCTCATATGCATACGTAGATACTGTACTCTATATCATCGACTGCATCCTTATGTAATACATGTATCACTAGCCACTTTAACTATGCCACTTGGTTTACATACTCATCTCATATGTATATACTGTACTCGATATCACCTACTGTATCTTGCCTATGCTGCTCTGTACCATCACTCATTCATATATCCTTATGTACATATTCTTTATCCCCTTACACTGTGTATAAGACAGTAGTTTTTTGGAATTGTTAGTTAGATTACTTGTTCGTTATTACTGCATTGTCGGAACTAGAAGCACAAGCATTTCGCTACACTCGCATTAACATCTGCTAACCATGTGTATGTGACAAATAAAATTTGATTTGATTTGATTTGGAAAGTTGTAAGTTCAAACCCCCGAGCTGACAAAGTACATATCTGTTGTTCTGCCCCTGAACAGGCCGTTAACCCACTGTTCCTAGGCTGTCATTGAAAATAAGAATTTGTTCTTAACTGACTTGGCTGGTAAAATAGCAAAGTGAAAACATGTTTTCAGACTTTAAAAAAAAAATGAAATACAGAAATATCTCATTTACATAAATATTCACACCCCTGAGTCAATACATGTTAGAATCACCTTTGGCAGCTGAGAGTCTTTCTGGGTAAGGCTCTAAGAGCCTGGATTGTACAATATTTGCCCATCATCTTTCAAGCTCAGTCAAATTGGTTGTTGATTATTGCTAGACAACCATTTTCAAATATTGCCATAGACTTATTTTCAAGCAGATTTAAGTCGAAAATGTAACTTTGGCACTCAGGAACAGTCACTGTCTTCTTGGTAAGCAACTCCAGTGTAGATTTGGCCTTGTGTTTCAGGTTATTGTCCTGCTGAAAGGTGAATTAATCTCTAAGTGTCTGGTGGAAAGCAGACTGATCCAGGTATTCCTTTAGGAATTTGCCTGCTTAGCTCCATTCCATTTATTTTTTATCCTGAAAAACTACCCTGTCCTTAATGATTACAATCATACCCATAACATGATGCAGCCACCACAATACTTGAAAATACGGACAGTGGTACTCAGTAATGTGTTGTATTGGATTTCCCCCCAAAAAACACATTGTATTCAGGACAGAAAGTGAGTTGCTTTACCACATTTTTTTTGTGGTATTACTTTTGTGCTTTGTTGCAAACAGGATGCATGCTTTGGAATATATATTCTGTGCAGGTTTCCTTCCTTTCACTCTGTCAATTAAGTTAGGATTGTGGAGTAACTACAATGTTGTTGATCCATCCTAATTTTTCTCCTATCACAGCCATTAAACTCTGTAACTGGCCTCATGGTGAATTCCCTGAACTGTTTCCTTCCTCTCTGGCAACTGAGTTAGGAAGGACACCTGCATCTTTGTAGTGACTGGATGTATTGCATCCAAAGTGTAATTAATAACTTCACCATGCTCAAAAGGATATTCAATGTCTGCTTTTTAAAATATATACCCATAGGTGCCCTTCTTTCCAAGGCTTTGGATAACCTCCCTGGTCTTCGTGGTTGAGTCTGTGTTTGAAATTCACTGCTGAACTCAGGGACCTTGCAGATACATTCCCGTTCAAAAGTTTGGGGTAATTTCCTTGTTTTTGAAAGAAAGGCACATTTAAAAAAAAAAGAACATTAAAGTGATCAGAAATACGGTGTAGACATTGTAAATGACTACTGTAGCTTGAAACGGCAGATTTTTTATGGAATATCTACGTGCATAGGCGAGCAGAGGCCCATTATCAGCAACCATCACTCCTGTATTCCAATGGCACGTTGTGTTAGCTAATCCAAGTCAATCATTTTAAAAGGCTAATTGATCACTGGAAAACCTTTTTGCAATTATGTTAATGAAGCTGCCACTTGAGAACTTGTGAGGAATCTGTTTCTCAAACCAGATACTCTAAATTACTTGTCCTCTTGCTCAGTTGTGCACCGGGGCCTCCCACTCCTCTTTCTATTCTGGTTAGGGCCAGTTTGCGCTGTTCTGTGAAGGGAAAAGTACACAGCGTTGTACGAGATCTTCAGTTTCCTGGCAATTTCTCGCATGGAATAGCTTTAGTTTCTCAGAACAAAAATAGACTGATGAATTTCAGAAGAACGCTCTTTGTTTCCGGCCATTTTGAGCCTGTAATCGAACCCACAAATGCTAATGCTTCAGATACTCAACTAGTCTAAAGAAGGCCAGTTTTATTGCTTCTTTAATTAGCACAACAGTTTTCAGCTGTGCTATCATGAACGCTAAAGGGTTTTCTAATGATCAATTAGCCCTTTAAAATGATTAACTTGGATTAGCTAACACTGCATTCCATTGGAACACAGGAGTGATGGTTGCTGATTATGGGCCTTTTTTTTATTTTTATCAGCCGTTTACAGCTATAATAGTCATTTACAAAATAAACAATGTCTACACTGTATTTCTGACCAATTTCATGTTATTTTTAAAAATACCCCAAAAATGGCTTTTCTTTCAAAAACAAGGACATTTCTAAGTGACCCAAAACGGTAGTATGTGGGGTACAGATGAGGTCATCATTCAAAAATCATGTTAAAGTTGAACTGACAAAAGTTATGTATTTACAGTGCCTTGAAACAGTATTTGCCCGCTTTCTGATTTTCTCTGTTTTTTGCATATTATTCTATATTTTTTTACCCTCTTTTCCTTCCCTACTTCATGATTAAGATCTCGTCTTATCTCTGCAACTCCCCAACGGGCTTGGGAGAGGCAAAGGTCAAGTCATGCGTCGTCTGAAACATGACACACCAAGCCACGCTTCTTAACACCTGTTGGCTTAACCCAGAAGTCATCTGCACCAATGTGTCGGAGAAAACACTGTTCAACTGACGACCAAAGTCAGCCTGCAGCCCGCTACAATGAGTCACTAGAGTGCGATGAGCCAAGTAAAGCCCCTCCGGCTAAACCCTCCCCCAACCCAGACAACGCTGGGCCAATTGTGCGCCACCCTATGGGACTCTCGGTCATGGCCAGGGTGTGACACATCGAACCCCAGGCTGTAGTGACACCGCAACAATGCGATGCAGTGCCTTAGACCGCTGCGCCACTCAGGAAGCCACTTTTTGCAAATTTTGCAAATTGAATGTTATCAGATCTTCAACCAAAACCTAATATTAGATAACGGGAACCTGAGTTTACAAATATAAATGTGTGAAAAAGTAATTGCCCCCTTATAATCAATAACTGGTTGTGCTGGTTGTTGCAACCAAATGCTTCATGTAGTTGTTGATCAGTTTCTCACATCGCTGTGGAGGAATTTTGGCTCACTCTTGCAGTCATAACTGCTATAACTCAGTGACATTTGTGGGTTTTCAAGCATGAACTGCTCTTTTCAAGTCCTGCCACAATATTTCAATTGGGATTAGGTCTGGACTTTCCAAAATGTCAAATGTGTTGCTTTTTAACACATTTTGGATGACCCATCTGTTATTCAGCTTCAGCTCACAGACGGATGGCCTGACATTCTCCTGTAGAATTCTCTGATACAGGGAAGAATTCATGGTTCCTTCTATTAAACCAAGTGGTCCAGGTCCTGAAGCAGTAAAGCATCCCAAAACCATCACACGACCACCATCATGCTTGACCGTTGGAATGAGGTTGTCACGTTCTGACCTTAGTTCCTTTGTTTATTCTTTGTTTTAGTATGGTCAGGGCATGAGTTGGGGTGGGCAGTCTGTTTGTTTTTCTATGTTGGTTTTTGTGTTCGGTTCTCAATCAGAGGCAGGTGTTGTTAGTTGTCTCTGATTGAGAATCATACTTAGGTAGCCTGGGTTTCACTTTTGTTTGTTTCCGTGTGAGTGTTTTGGCCACACGGTACTGTTTCAGTTTTGTAAATTCACATTGTTATTTTCTGTTTAGTGTTCTGAGTTTGAATAAAAAATCATCATGAACACTTACCACGCTGTGCTTTGGTCCGATCCTTACTCCTCCTCAGACGAAGAGGAGGAAATCCGTTACAGAGGTTCTTACAGTGGAATGCAGTGTTAGGTTTTCACCAGACATAATGGGACCATTTTCAACAGACATAATGAGACCATTTTCAACCAAAAAGTGATTAAAGTTTGCCCAAAAACTCCTGGAAGCATCTGGATGATCATCAAGAATCTTTTATGAATGTTCTATGGTCAGATTAGTCAAAAGGATAACTTTTTGGATGACATGGGTCCCATATTTGTGCTCCCGAGTGGCGCAGCGGTCTAAGGTACTGCATTTCAGTGCTAAATGCGCCACTACAGGCCCTGGTTCGATTCCAGGCTTTATCACAACTGACCATGATTGTGAGTCCCACAGGGAGGCGGACAATAAGCCCAGCATCGTCCTCGTTAGGGTTTGGCTGGGGTAGGCAGTCATTGTAAATAAGAATTGGTTCTGAACTGACTTGTCTAGTGAAATAATAAATAAGTTATGCTTGGCGAAAACCATCACTGCATTC
This sequence comes from Oncorhynchus kisutch, assembly GCF_002021735.2. Classification (NCBI taxonomy): domain Eukaryota; kingdom Metazoa; phylum Chordata; class Actinopteri; order Salmoniformes; family Salmonidae; genus Oncorhynchus; species Oncorhynchus kisutch. The sequence continues at coordinate 31,610,329 of NC_034201.2, read as the reverse complement.
CACAGTAAGAACCTAATACCAACGGTCAAGCATTTTGGTGATGGTTTAGGGATGCTTTGCTGCCTCCACAGTGACGTGAGATACTCAACAACTGCAAGTGTTTGGTTGGAGTCATTGCAGCTAAAGATGGCACAACCACTTATTAAAGGCAATTACTTTTTCACACAGGGGTATTGGGTGTTGCATAACTTTGTTTATGAAATAAATTAAATTAGTACGTAATTGTTGTTATTTTTTCACTCAGGTTCCCTTTAGCTAATATTAGTTTTGGTTTACAAAATATGTAAAAGTAAAGAAAATTAGATAATACCTTTACACAGTAAAATCGATTGATCCTCCTGATCAAGACAAATTCAGCGATTGCTTTGCCATATCTGTCCCGTGAAGCATTTGAGTTGGATAAATGTCTTTCTAAGGACTGCCCCTTTGACGTAACGCTGCAGTGAAGTGATATAAAACGATGTCACGATGCAGCCGAGAACCAGAGGGAGGCGAATAGAAGTTGATTCAACAGAGGACATTTACATGGTCCTAGGAATGGACTCCACAAGTAATTGGTGCAGATGTAACAAGTTGCATTAACACAAAACTGTAATGAACACGATGTGAGACAAAGAGATGGTTTCAAGCGCAGGATGCAGCAGGTGTTTATTTGTAAAGGACCACAGGAGGAGAAAAGTAGCAGGGTCTAGGGGCAGGCAGAAGTTCATACACAGGGGGTCAAAAAAGGCAACAGTACAGGCAGGGAAAAGGCTAGTAACGTCATCTGGGAGATCAGGCAATAGGTTGATTACAGGAAATCCAATAGGTTAAGGTATAGGCAGGGAATAGGCAAAAACTATGATATACGGGAGGATTAAATTACGGGCAAACCAGAGCTCTGACTAGAAGTGTGTCACAAAACAAATAATGCCTCGCAAAGAACTGAACTAAATAGTGTGTGATAATGACATACAGGTGTGTGAACAGGTGATCAGAATTCAGGTGATTGGAATCTGGAGAGTGAGCTGCGTTCAGGAGATCTATGTGTTTCAGAGTGTAAGCTGGAAAGTGAGCTGCGTTCAGGGGATCTACATGTTTGAGAGTGCGAGTTGGAAGCAGACTTTACAAAAACTGCATGTGTTGTCCCCGAACCCATATTAACATGATTGTTCTGTACCCCTCTGGATAGTACACAGTATATTATACAGTATGTCTTTCAAAATATCAAATCAAACAAAACTAAACCCACGTGATGATTAATCAAACTGATGTCCTTATTATTGGAGGCGTGATAGGAATGTGCCCTTTTCATTGACTTATGAATAATAAGTGCCTTTTTCTGTACATCATGCTTCAGGAGTTAGTGTTTTAGTCACAGGCACAGAGGATGTTTATACCAACTTGCTGTACTTAATTACAGCACTGTATATTGAAAGACAAAGAAATGATAGAGCCCACAGACAGACAAAGGAGCCGACTTGTCTTTGTTGATTGAAACCCCCCTTGTGACTCCAATACAAACCACACTATTACACTTAATGACAGTTGCTATGGCAACAAAGGCACCACAGCTCCAGGCAATGAGTGGGGGTTCTGGGTACCGGCTTGTTGTGTTCCTCTCTGCTCCCAACTCCTGCTGCTCCTCCTCCCTTTGTGTTTCAAAAGTAATGTCTGATTTGTGATCACACATGGGTTCATGGGTTCAAATAGTAGCCAAGGCTTTCGACTCTGTCAATCACCATATTCTTATCGGCAGACTCAGTAGCCTCGGTTTTTCGGATGACTGCCTTGCCTGGTTCACCAATTACTTTGCAGACAGAGTTCAGTGTGTCAAATCGGAGGGCATGCTGTCCGGTCCTCTGGCAGTCTCTATGGGGGTGCCACAGGGTTCAATTCTCGGGCCGACTCTTTTCTCTGTGTATATCAATGATGTTGCTCTTGCTGCGGGCGATTCCCTGATCCACCTCTACGCAGACGACACCATTCTATATACTTTCGGCCCGTCTTTGGACACTGTGCTATCTAACCTCCAAACAAGCTTCAATGCCATACAACACTCCTTCCGTGGCCTCCAACTGCTCTTAAACGCTAGTAAGACCAAATGCATGCTTTTCAACCGGTCGCTGCCTGCACCTGCATGCCCGACTAGCATCACCACCCTGGATGGTTCCGACCTAGAATATGTGGACGTCTATAAGTACCTAGGTGTCTGGCTAGACTGCAAACTCTCCTTCCAGACTCATATCAAACATCTCCAATCGAAAATCAAATCAAGAGTCGGCTTTCTATTCCGCAACAAAGCCTCCTTCACTCAAGCCGCCAAGCTTACCCTAGTAAAACTGACTATCCTACCGATCCTCGACTTCGGCGATGTCATCTACAAAATGGCTTCCAACACTCTACTCAGCAAACTGGATGCAGTCTATCACAGTGCCATCCGTTTTGTCACTAAAGCACCTTATACTACCCACCACTGCGACTTGTATGCTCTAGTCGGCTGGCCCTCGCTACATATTCGTCGCCAGACCCACTGGCTCCAGGTCATCTACAAGTCTATGCTAGGTAAAGCTCCGCCTTATCTCAGCTCACTGGTCACGATGGCAACACCCATCCGTAGCACGCGCTCCAGCAGGTGTATCTCACTGATCATCCCTAAAGCCAACACCTCATTTGGCCGCCTTTCGTTCCAGTACTCTGCTGCCTGTGACTGGAACGAATTGCAAAAATCGCTGAAGTTGGAGACTTTTATCTCCCTCACCAACTTCAAACATCAGCTATCTGAGCAGCTAACCGATCGCTGCAGCTGTACATAGTCTATTGGTAAATAGCCCACCCTTTTCACCTACCTCATCCCCGTACTGTTTCTATTTATTTACTTTTCTGCTCTTCTGCACACCAATATCTCTACCTGTACATGACCATCTGATCTTTTATCACTCCAGTGTTAATCTGCAAAATTGTAATTATTTGCCTACCTCCTCATGCCTTTTGCACACATTGTATATAGACCCCCCCTTCGTTTTCTACTGTGTTATTGACTTGTTAATTGTTTACTCCATGTGTAACTCTTTGTTGTATGCTCACACTGCTATGCTTTATCTTGGCCAGGTCGCAGTTGCAAATGAGAACTTGTTCTCAACTAGCCTACCTGGTTAAATAAAGGTGAAATAAAATAAAATAAAAAAAATACTTTGACTGTTTGATTGAACATGCCTGGAGTGAACGATGGGTGTGGGGTTTTTACTTTTGGCACTATTCCATTGTTCCATTTGTTTTGATACTTGGTCTATTCAGAGCGCTGTTTATTTCAGTAGTAGTCCTCCCATGTATCGTAGTTTTTGGCCATCCTCACTAACGACGCCTTTTTGCCTATTACCTGCCAGTACTTTTGCCTATCAGATTTCCTGTCGTCAGCCTCTTGCCTGATCTCCTGCTACATTATTAGCCTTTTCCCTGCCTGTACTGTTACGTTTTTGGAGTCCCTATGTATGACCTTCTGCCTGTCCCTGTCCCTGGACCCAGCTACCTGCCTCCTCCTGTGGTCTTTTACTAATAATCACCTGCTGCGCCCTGCGCTTGAAACCAGCACACTGTCTCCCATCATACTCATTACAATAATATACAGGAGAAAGATCGCCTTAGGGTAAAGATAGCCATGCTACAAGCCCAGCTTCAGACGCAATTGTTAGGCAAGGGTAATTTAAGTGTAGGAAAGGATGAAACGGTGTCTGTGCCACAAATAAGTACAGATAGTAGTATAAATCCCCTCGCACACAGTCCCCGCAGCCGGACAACTTTCTCATGGCTTCTTGAAGGAAGTGCTGTAGGAATGGTCAACCGGTGTCGCTCATTCAGCCGACAGAAACTTTCAACCGGTTCTCCCCATTAAGCAACTAGTCAGAGGCCGAGGCTTCTCTGATCTCTCCTCCACCCGTTATGGGGTCTGAGACGCTGAAGCTTCCCACCATTAGCTCTGACAAATTGAATACTCTAGTAATTGGCGACTCCATTACCCGCAGTATTAGACTTAAAAATAATCATCCAGCGATCATAGGCTGTTTACCAGGGGGCAGGGCTACTGACGTTAAGGCTAATCTGAAGATGGTGCTGGCTAAGGCGAGTGTAGAGAGTATAAGGATATTGTTATCCATGTCGGCACCAACGATGTTAGGATGGAACAGTCAGAGGTCATCAAGCGCAACATAGCCTCAGCGTGTAAATCAGCTAAAGATGTGTCGGCATTGAGTAATTGTCTCTGGACCCCTCCCAGTTAGGGGGAGTGATGAGCACTTCAGCAGAGTCTCACAACTAAATCACTGGTTGAAAACTGTTTTCTGTCCCTCCCAAAAGATAGAATTTGTTGATTATTGGCCCGCTTTCTGGGACTCACCCACAAACAGGACCAAGCCTGGCCTGCTGAGGAGTGACGGACTCCATCCTAGCTGGGGGGATGCTCTCATCTTATCTATGAACAGGGCTCTAACTCCCCTAGCTCCACAATGAAATAGGGTGCAGGCCAAGCAGCAGGCTGTTAGCCAGCCAGCCTGCCAGCTTAGTGGAGTCTGCCACTAGCACAGTCAGTGTAGTCAGCTCAGCTATCCCCATTGAGACCGTGTCTGTGTCTCGATCTAGGTTGGGCAAAACTAAACATGGCGGTGCTCGCCTTAGCAATCTCACTGGAATAAAGACCTCTATTCCTGTCATTATTGAAAGAGATTGTAATATCTTACATCTCAAAATAGGGCTACTAAATGTCAGATCCCTCACTTCCAAGGCAGTTATAGTCAATTAACTAATCACTGATCATTATGTTGATGTGATTGGCCTGACTAAAACATGGCTTAAGCCTGATGAATTTACTGTGTTAAATGATGCCTCTCCTCCTGGTTACATTAGTGACCATATCCCCTGCGCATCCCGCAAAGGCGGAGGTGTTGCTAACATTTCGATACCAAATTTCAATTTACAAAAAAAAGGGAAAAAAAGACTTTTCGTCTATTGAGCTTCTAGTCAAGAAATCTATGCAGCTTATTCAATCACTTTTTACAGCTACTGTCTCCTGGGACGTATACAACGTTCCTCACTGAGTTCCTTGAATTCCTATCAGACCTCGTATTCATAGCAGATAATATTCTAATTTTTGGTGACTTTAATATTCACATGGTAAAGTCCACAGACCCACTCCAAAGGGCTTTCAGAGCCATACTCGACTCAGTGGGTTTTGTCCAACATGTCTCTGGACCTACTCACTGTTACAGTCATACTCTGGACCTAGTTTTGTCCCAAAAAAATTCCAGATGCAGCCGCACCCCTAAAAACAAAAAACATTTGTTTTAACAAACTAGCTCCCTGGTATACAGAAAATACCCGAGCCCTGAAGCAAGCTTCCAGAAAACTGGAACGGAAATGGCGCTTCACCAAACTGGAGGTCTTCCGACTAGCTTGGAAAGACAGTACAGTGCAGTATCGAAGAGCTTGATCATCCTATTTTTCCAACTTAATTAAGGAGAATAAGAACAATCCAAAATATATTTTTGATATTGTTGCAAAGCTAACTAAAAAGCAGCATTCCCCAAGAGAGGATGGCTTTCACTTCAGCAGTGAAATTCATTAACTTCTTTGACGAAAAGATTATGATCATTAGACAGCAAATTACGGACTCATCTTTAAATCTTCGTATTTCTCCAAAGGTTAGTTGTCCTGAGTCTGTAGATGCGGTAAGGTCATGGCCAGTCCCATCCACCATCAAGAGGTTACAACGGTTTTGGGGTTTTTCCAACTTTTACCGCTGCTTCATCAGGATCTTCAGTGCCATCACCGCCCCTCACCTGCCTCCTCAAGGGTGGGCCTCATAGGTTGGTTTGGTCTGTCTCCAAAAGCCGACGAGGCCTTTCATCTTCAAGGGGCGTTTTACCTCCGCCACTTGCTACAACACACAAACTTTTGGTTGAGGTAGACGCATCGGAGGTGGGTGTAGGGGCAATTTTGTCACAAAGACAGTGACACTGAAATTGTATCCTATGTTTTCTTCTGCAAGAAATTGCCCCCCGCAGAGAGGAATTACGACGTTGGCGATAAGGAAGCTCTTGGGGGTGAATTTGGCATTAGAGGAGTGGAGACACTGGCTGGAGGGTGCCAAGGAACCATTCGTCACCCTCACCGACCATCGGAACCTTGAGTACATATGGACAGTTAGGAGACTGAATCCGTGCCAAGCCAGGGGGGCCCTCTTCTTCACCAGGTTCGACTTCACGCTGACATATCGCCCTTCCAGAGGGCACCCATAATAGCGTCCTCCCGAGTCATGGGTCCAGTGGTTTTGGACGTAGCTGTGGACATCCGCCAGGTCCTAGAGAGGGAGCCCGCACCCCGGAATTGTCCTCGCACACGCATCTACATTCCCACAAAGATAAGGGATCGACTGCTGACCTGGGCACACACAGCTGTCGTTGCTGGACATCCAGGTATTTCTCGCACCATCCATTCCATCACTGAGAAATACTGGTGGCCCACCTTGGTGCAGGATGTTACGCGGTATGTCAACTCCTGTTCCGTGTGTGCTCAAAACAAGTCCCCCCAGATTGCTCCATCCAGCAGGGAAGCTCCTGCCACTTCCCATGCCTCAGCAACCTTGGTCCCATCTGTCCATTGACTTTGTTACTGATCTTCCCCCTTCTGATGGTTTCACCGTGGTAGTGGTAACATTTTCCAAGTCATGTTGTTTAATCCCTCTTCCTGGTCTCCTACTGCTCTCCAGGTCACTGAGGCACTCTTCCAGGAGGTCTTCCGGCATTATGGCCTTCCGGGGGACATCGTCTCGGACCGTAGCCACCAATTCACACCCAGAGTATGGAGGGCCTTCTTGGAGAACTTGGGGTCACGGTTAGTCTCACATCCGGGTATTGGCCTCAGTCTAACGGGCAGGTGGAGAGACGAATCAGGAGCTGGGGAGGTTCCTGAGGAGTCACTGTCAGGAGCGGCAGGTGAGTGGGCACATTTCCTTCCTTGGGCAGAGTACGCCCAGAACTCTCTATGTCACTCCTCCACTGGGTTGACCCCCTTCCAGTGTGTGTGTTGGGTTTCCAGCCGGCCCTAGCCCCGTGGACCCCGGGCCAGACCACAGCGGAGGTGGAACAATGCACACGTGAGACTCCAGCATGCTGTCCATCGTCAGAAGGAGCAGGCAGACCATCACCACAGCGAGACCCCTGTGTTCCACCCTGGGGATTGCGTCTGGCTCTCTGCCTGCAAGAAACTGAACCCCCGGTTTGTGGGGCCGTTCAAGGTTCTCCAGAGGGTCAATGAGGTGACATACGGTAGTGACTTGGTAATTGGAACCTGTATCTCACCCTCTTTTCATGTCTCCCTTCTCAGGCCGGTGGTTCCTTGTCCCCTAGTTGATGCTGTCCCCCACGACACCCCCACGCCCCTGGACATCAAGGGGAGCCCGGCGTACTTTGTCAAATCCCTACTTGTCTCCCGACGTCATGGGGGTCAGCTCCAGTATCTGGTGGACTGGGAGGGGTATGGCCCTGAGGAGCGGTGTTGGGTTCAGGTGGAGGACATTCTGGATCCCAACATCATCCGTGATTCCCACCTTTGCAGCCGGGATTGACTCCTCCCCCTCGGGGTCATCCCCCTGGTCAGTGTCATACTGCGGCTGGAGCCGCACATCAGAGGGGGGTTACTGTTACTTCTGCTCCTGCTCCTCTCCTTCGGCTTACAACGTTGCCAGAGTACTAACCACCGGGCCTGGGATTCATCAATACGCACATCTGGTACTCATTATTACACGCACTTATGATTCATACCTGGACTCCATTACCTTCATAATTTCCTCCGCTTTATATGTCACTCTCCCAGGGTCACTCACCAGTTGGTATTGTTCTTGTGTATTGGTGTTCTGTCTTATGTTTGTGTTGTGTTCTTGGTTTTGTTGTTTTATTAAAACATTTCACCTGCACCTACTTCCGACTCACCACCCCTCTGCGTTACTCTGGACCCTGATCTGTTTTGACGAACATATCAAGACTGTTTCAAGGACAGCTTTTTTCCATTTAAGTAACATTGCAAAAATCAGAAACCTTCTGTACAAAAATGCAGAAAAATGAATCCATGCTTTTGTCACTTCCAGATTAGACTAATGCTCTACTTTCCGGCTACCCGTATAGAGCACTAAACAAACTTCAGTTAGTGCTAAATACGGCTGCTATTTTTTTAATCATATTACCCCAGTGCTAGCCTCTCTACACTGGCTTCCTGTTAAGGCTAGGTTTGATTTCAAGGTTTTACTGCTAACCTACAAAGCATTACATGGGCTTGCGCCTATCTTTCTGAGTTGGTCCTGCCGTACATACCTACATGTCCGCTTCTGTCACAAGACGCAGGCCTCCTTATTGCCCGTAGAATTTCTAAGCAAACAGCTGGAGGCAGGGCTTTCTCCTATAGAGCTCCATTTTTATGGAATGGTCTGCCTATCCATGTGTGAGACGCAGACTCGGTCTCGACATTTAAGTATTTATGGAAGACTCATCTCTTCAGTAGGTCCTATGATTGAGTGTAGTCTGGCCCAGGGGTGTGAAGGTGAACGGAAAAGCACTGGAGCAACGAACCACCCTTGCTGTCTCTGCCTGGCCGGTTCCCCTCTTTCCACTGGGATTCTCTTTCTCTAACCCTATTACAGGGGCTGGGTCACTGGCTTACTGGTGCTCCTCCATGCCGTCCCTAGGAGGGGTGTGTCACTTGAGTGGGTTGAGTCTGATATGGTCTTTCTGTTCGGGTTGGCACCCCCCTCTGGTTCGTGCCATGGGTGAGATCTTCGTGGGGCTATACTTGGCCTTGTCTCAAGGTAGTAAGTTGGTGGTTGAAGATATCCCTTTCGTGGTGTGGGGGCTGTGCTTTGGCCCTGTCCGGGGGTATCGTCGGACGGGGCCACAGTGTCTCCAGACTCCTCCGGTCTCAGCCTCCAGTAATTATGCTGCAATACTTTGTCTCGGGGCTAGGGTCAGTCTGTTATATCTGGAGTATTTCTCCTGTGTTATCTGGGGGTCCTGTGTGAATTTATGTATGCTCCCTCTAAATGTCTCTCTTTCTCTTCTCTCGGAGGACCTGAGCCCTAGGACCATGCCTCAGGACTACCTGGCCTGATGACTCCTTGCTGTCCCCAGTCCACCTGGTCGTACTTCTGCTCCAGTTTCAACTGTTCTTCCTGCGGCTATGGAACCCTGACCTGTTCACCGGACGTTCTATCTTGTTCCGGACCTGCTGTTTTCGACTCTCTCTCTCTACCGGACATACTGTCTCGAACTCTGAATGATAGGCTATGAAAAGTCAACTGACATTTACGCCTGAGGTGCTGACCTGTTGCACCCTCTACAACCACTGTGATTATTATTATTTGACCATGCTGGTCATCTATGAATGTTTGAACATGTACTGTACTGTTATAATCTCCACCCGGCACAGCCAGAAGAGGACTGGCCACCCCTCAGACCCTGGTTCCTCTCTAGGTTTCTTCCTAGGTTCCTGCCTTTCTAGGGAGTTTTTCCCTAGCCACCGTGCTTCTAAATCTGCATTGCTTGCTGTTTGGGGTTTTAGGCTGGGTGTCTGTATAGCACTTTGTGACATCGATGTAAAAAGGGCTTTATAAATTAATTTGATTGATTGCTTAATGTATCGGTTATTTTGATCGATTACACATGTTCTATGACTGAAGATGAGGGCGAGAAAATGTTCCATGGGTGTAATCATACAAATTCTTTATGGTGAAGTCTGATTCATTTAAACATATGAGGGGTTGGGGATATATTTAAGTCCCATATGATTGTGAAGGCTGATATTGTGTGGCTATTGGCACGAGTTATTTGTTAACTAGTAATTGAAACAGAAATCCATTTCCTAGACTTATTTTCACTTTCTCCTGGGTAAATGGTGCAATATTCCTTCAAGGAATGTATATGCAATGTGTCATATACTTTGAAACTTAACTCTTAACTGAACTCACACAAACAGTATGTAAAAGATTGGAATAATTCTTCAGGTGTGTGACAAAGCATCAATTCAGGAGACAACAATTTCCCCTGCCAATCACCATTGAATCCTATAGCCACTCCAAAAACTGTGATAATGTCCGTTTGTACTATTACTGTTACTATTATTGTTACTCTTACTGCTACTATTATTGTTACTCTTACTGTTTATGCTTGATAAATAAGGAAAAAATAACTAGCTGGACCAGTTTAGCATAATTTTTAATCACATGTGTTTCGCTCTCCTACTTATTTCACTTTATAACAGAAGCAAAATAGTACATTTCAGACTCAGGACAGGTCATTGAACAAGAATTTCCAAAGTAAAATAAACACAATTCCATCCATAACACCAAGACCAAAAAATACAATAATTACACAGATTTGAGAAAATATCTTGTTTTAATTCTACAAATTTTCCACATTCTTGGTGGAGCTGCAAAGGGCTGCAGATAGGATGATTGTGTTTGTGCAATCTGAGCAAACATTTTCTTTCTCATGAGCAGAACAGCGTGGCGGATTAGTGGTGTTTCACCGATGCTCAGAAACATAACCACCTGGGCAGATGGATTCTGAATGAATAAGTCAAAACAGTGCAGCCTTGACATACCCCTGAAATCGATAGTGAAGTGTGTGCAATTGTACTAAAATCAGTCATGTTTAACTTGGTTTGGAGCATACAAAGGAGCCAGCAAACCCAGGCAGGAAGATGACAGCACATAGACATTTGATTATTATCAAGCTTGAGCAGTATGACAGCTCATCTCACCTCTACAATGGTGTGTAATACCATGAGTTTATTGCAGATATCATGCATTTCTAATCATATCATAATGTATTATTGAACTAGTCATTTAAACAGTAAATAAACGCAGGGAATTGAATTCTCTCACTACAATTTGAGTTCATCATGGAAGATATTATTAGATATGGATTTTCAACTCTGTAATTGAGCTGTCGGAGAGTTTCGAAAGCTACATTTTCAATGAAAACATCAAATCTTAGACCTCAAAGTCGGAGTCAAAATGAAAGATCGTCTCTGCTCCTTTCTCTCAAAAGAGAAGCAAAGCTCCAAACCACACCTCCATGCACCTTTGATTTAACTAGGCAAGTCAGTTAAGAAAAAAATATTATTTTCGATGACAGCCTAGGAACAGTGGATTAACTGCCTTGTTCAGAACAACAGATTTTTACCTTGTCAGCTCAGGGATTCTGAACTTGCAACCCTTTTGGTTACTAGTCCAACGCTCCAACCACTAGGCTACCGGCCACACCGCAACTTTCAAGGTTCTGACTGTTGATTTATATCAGGAGTGTCAAACTCATTACATGTATTTGCTTTCAATTAATAACCTTTTAGGGATAGGGGGCAGCATTTTCACTTTGGATGAATTGCGTGCCCATAGTGAACTGCCTCCTACTCTGTCCCAGATGCTAATATATGCATATTATCATTACTATTGGATAGAAAACACTCTGAAGTTTCTAAAACGGTTTGAATTATGTCTGTGAGTATAACAGAACTCATAGGGCAGGCAAACTTCCAAACAGGAAGTGGAAATTCTGGGGCTGGTTGATTTTCATCTCATCGCCTATTCACATCCAAATAAGATATGGATCTGTTCGCACTTCCTACGCCTTCCACTAGATGTCAACAGTCAGTAGAATGATGTAGTGTGATGTGGGACCAGATGGCAGCTATTTGAATCACTGGTCTGGCAGAATGCCAGTTCCTGGTTACGCGCAGTAGTCATTATATTGTCTTGCGTTCCATTACCCTGTAGACAAAAACGAATGCTCCGGTTGGCACGTTATAGGATATATATGATAATAACATCCTGAAGATTGATTCTCTACTTAGTTTGACCAGTTTATTCGACCTGGAATATAACTTTTTGAAGTTTTCGTCCCAGTTCGCCTGGACCAGTGCTGGCTTTTGGACATGTGAACTAAACGTGCTAGCAAAAGTATCTAATTGGACACTAGTAATGGACATTATGGAACAAAACGATTTATTGCGGAACTAGGATTCCTTGCACTGCATTCTGATGAAAGATCATCAAAGGTAAGGGAATATTTATGATGTAATTTCGTATTTCTGTTGAAACATGGCGGAGAAATATATTTACGTCTTAGCGCCGTCTCAGATTATTGCATGGTATGCTTTTTTCTTAACGTTTAAAAAAAATCTGACACAGCGGTTGCAATTAAGAACCAGTGTATCTTTAATTATTTAAAAAACAGGTGAAAACCAGGTGAGGGGAGTATTTGAATAATTAGTTTCCTTAATTCATCAAACAAGTACAAAGGAGGAGCGAAAACCTGCAGACACTTGGCCCTCCGTGGAATAAGTTTGACATGTAATTTACTTAATGACCGAAAACCGGTTCAAAAACGTCTGCAAATTTATAATGAATAAAAAACAAAAACACCTTATTTACTGTATTCAGACCCTTTGCTATGCGACTCGAAATTGAGCTCAGGTGCATCCTGTTTCCGTTGATCATCCTTGAGATGTTTCTGCAACTTGATTGGAGTCCGCCTGTGGTAAATTCAATTGATTAGACATGATTTGGAAAGGCACACACACACACTTGTCTATTTAAGGTTCCACAGTTGACAGTGCAGGGCAGAGCAAAAAACAAGCCAAGAGGTCGAAGGAACTGTCCGTAGAGCCTGGTCAAACTGAGCAATCGGGGTAGAAGGGCCTTGTTCAAATCGGGTTCAAGTCTGGGCTCTGGCTGGGCCACTCAAGGACATTCAGACACTTGTCCCGAAGCCACTTCTGCATTGTCTTGGCTGTGTGCTTAGGGTCGTTGTTCTGTTGGAAGGTGAACCGTCGCCCCAGTCTGAGGTCCTGAGAGCTCTGGAACAGGTTTTCACCAAGAATCTCTGTACTTTGCTCTGTTCATCTGTGCCTCGATCCTGACCTATCTCCCAGTCCCTACCCCCGAAAAACACCCTCACAGCATGATGCTGCCACCACCATGCTTCACCGTAGGGATGGTGCCAGGTTTCCTCCAGATGTAACGCTTGGCATTCAGGTCAAAGATTTTGGTTTCATCAGACCAGAGAATCTTGTTTCTCATGGTCTGAGAGTCTTTAGGTGCCTTTTGGCAAACTCCAAGCGGGCTATCGCAAGGAGTGGCTTCCTTATGGCCAGTCAACCATAAAGGCTTGATTGGTGGAGTGCTGCAGAGATGGTTGTCCTTCTGGAAGGTTCTCCCATCTCCACAGAGAAACTCTAGATTTCTGTCAGTGAACATCGGGTTCTTGGCCATCTCCCTCACCAAGGCCCTTCTGCCCCGATTGCTCAGTTTGGCCAGTCTTGGTGGTTCCAAACTTCTTCCATTTCAGAATGATGGAGGCCACTGTTTTCTTGAGAACTTTCAATGCTGCAGATTTTTTTTGGAACGCTTCTTCAGATCTGCGCCCCAACACAAACCTGTCTCAGAGAGCCACAGACAATTCCTTCGACCTCATGGTTTTGTTTTTGCTCTGACATGCACTGTCAATTTTGGGACCTTATATAGACAGGTGTTTGCCTTTCCAAATCATGTCCAATCAATTGAATTTACCATAGGTGGACACCAATCAAGTTGTAGAAATCTTTCAAGGATGGTTAATGGAAACAGGATGCACCTGAGCTCAATTTTGAGTCTCATAGCAAAGGGTCTAAATATTTATATAAATAAGGTATGTTTAAGTAATTTGCCAACATTTCTAAAAACCTGTTTTCACTTTGTCATTATGGGGTATTGTGTGTTGTAGATTGCTGAGGATTTTTTATTTTATTTAATCAATTTTAGAATAAGGCTGTAACATAACAAAATGTGGAAAAGTGAAGAGGTCTGAATACTTTCCGAAGGGATTGTACATACAGAAGTTAATTCATATGGAACAATCCATCAAAGATCACTAGCTTTGCGTCTATCCTATGTCTCAGAACCTGAATATGAGACAGAATATGAGTGAAATGTGTGAAAGAAGGAGACAAACCCATGTCACACACAATCAATTAAATTAGATCTTACACAAGGAGTGTCACATGTCTTGCCATGGACGTGATGAGATTAGTGATGGTTGGATATGGGATGAATGATTACATACCTACAGATTACCTCCAGTAAACTGTACAACAAAACCCTAATACATAAAGAGTATGTAGACATTTCATAGCCCATGTTTTTAATCCACAGCATGCAGTACTGCCTCTCTCTTGCTGTGTAGAGATTACAGTCACAGGAGAGTTCCTATAAATGTAAACATAGCATGGAACCTGTCAGTCTCTAACAGGCGATTAAATTGGGTTCAGAAGCCCCTGCAGTTGAACGTTTCTTTCTGACATTGAAGGATAACTGGTTAGTGTGTTTCAATCCAAGACTAGACTTAATGTGTTTTAACTGGGAAAATAAAACCAATACAAGAGAGAAGGACAAAATAAGGAGCACTTCCTTACTTATAGTAGTCACTTCTTATAAATTTGCTCAGTGGTTTTAAGGCAGGTTAACGTAGATAACACAAATTAAATATAGATTTATGCAGTTGGATTCCATTAGTGTTTTGGCTGTGAAAAACTACACAGAGAAAGATGGTGAGAGAGCGAGAGTGAGAGAAAGAGAGATTTAAGAGTCTACTTGCTACTGTGGTAGTATGACAAAAGTAGCTAAGCACAACCCTTGCTCTGTGTATTGCTTATGCAGTATTCCCTCTGCTTAAGGCTGGCGATACCTCTCTGATCATCCTCAGAAAGATGGCTTTGAACTTCAGGCAGCACTACCTCAGTAGAACAGAATCAAACGCACTTGTTTTGAACACACATCAATAGCTCATTGTACAGTAGCCTTACAATAGCCTGGAGAGAAGGAGTTAAGAAAGTCCATGATGCTTCTAATCTAAAGCAATAGCGTAACCAAGTTCTAGTTTCTTATCCTCCAAAAGTATTTTACCTTCCATTAAAACACAGTTTTTGCACGAGGAGATATGGGAACACGTGTTTGTGGGAAAGAATATAGTTTCTGTTCATCAAACCTCGGCTCTGATTAAGGTCAATGCATATTTAAATATTAGATCATAGCGGTTTGCATATGCGCATATATGATGATCTTAATGTGACTGTGCTGGCTTTCAGTAAATTATGTTGATTTAAAAAGGGACTACCTGCGGCTACATTACCAATAGCCCTTTATGATGTATTATCTGTTGGCTTTGCTTTTTGTTGACATTGCAAATGAACACCAGATAATGAATATCATTATCAAGTCTATTACTCTGAGACCCCTCCAGCATTGGTGCAATGGCATGTTGGCCTATACATTAGTTAGGCCTATGACAAAAACAATATGGGGAGGTTTCCTGGACACAGATTAAGCCTAGTCCTGGACTAAAAAGCACTTTCAATGGAGATTCTTGCGGAGGGAAAGGTTTCTACCAAGAACCGTTTTCATCTGAAGAACCCTTTTTGGAAGACGAGCGTTCTTTGTAAGGCAAAAGGTTCTACCTAGAGGCTTTTTCATCCTAAGAACTGTTTGATAGAAAGTGGTCTTTGATGATTCTTTGGAAGTCAAGAAGGATTCTACATAGATCCCTTCTGAATCTGAATAAGCTTTTTAATTGTATTTGTTATTGCTACCATGATTACGGATAATCATGAATGAATCGTGAATAATGAGAAAGTGAAAAAGTTGAGAAAGTTAGAGGCATACATATCATACCCCCCAATGTTACTTCCCCTGTTATTGGTAACAGGGGTACGATCTTTGTGCCTCTAACTTTCTAACTCGTAATTCATTTATGATTATCTCTAATCATGGTAGCATCCACTTCAATGTAGAATTGTTCAGAAACATTATATTCTTATTTACAAAACAAGTGACTATAAAAAGGTTCAACCTGCAAAGTGTTCTACCTAGCACCAATAAGGGTTCCCCTATGGAGACAAGCTGAAGAACCCAATATGGTTCTACTTAGCAACTTTTTTTACAAAGAGTGTAGTAGGCAGAGTTTACAGAGGATTGACACCAATACAAAATTCTGATAACTGCTTCTGGAACACCTGAACAAGAAAGACCAATCCGTTTGCATGTAGGATTGTAGGGCTTATGATGTTCCTTACAAAAATGGATGCTCGGTTTAAATAATGTTCATCCATCTTAACAAAAGGTCCACAGAAAGTTTAAAATTGACTGGGGAAGGAAAAACATAACAATTCCGTTCCATCAGAAGTTAGGAACTTAAATAAACTGATAGACCTTATTAACTGACTAAGGGCACGGGCTGTGTTTCTACGAAGCTAACATATGACAAAACACATATGGAATCATGTAGTAACCAAAAAAGTTTTAAAACAAATCAAAATATAATTTATATTTTAAATTCTTCAAAGTAGCCACCACTTGCCTTGATGAAAGCTTTGCACACTCATGGCATGCTCGCAACCAGCTTCATGAGCTAGTCACCTGGAATGCATTTCAATTAATCTGTCTGGGAGTGGAACCCCTCGCCAACAGCCAATGAAATTGCAGGGCGCCAAATTCAAAACAGAAATCTCATAAATCAAATTTCTCAAACATACAAGTATTAGGCACAATTTTAAAGATAAAATTATCGTTAATCCAGTCACAGTGTCTGATTCCAAAAAGGCTTTACAGCGAAAGCTCCACAAACATGCAGTGATTTTGCAGAGAGCCACATGAATTCACAGAAATACTCATAATAAACATTGATAATAGATACAACTATTATACAAGGAACATTAGATAAACTTCTCCTTAATGCAACCGCTGTGTCAGATTTCAAAAGAACTTTACGGAAAAAGCATAATCTGAGTACGGCACTCAGACGACAAATCAAGCCAAACAGATATACGCCATGTTGGAGTCAATATTAGTCAGAAATAGCATTATAAATATTAACTTACCTTTGATGATCTTCATCAGAATGCACTCCCAGGAATCCCAGTTCCACAATAAATGTTTGATTTGTTCGATAAAGTTCATAATCAATTCCGTTGTGTTGTGACAGGTTATGGGTGGTATACAGAAGATAGCCCTATTTGGTAAATGACCAAGTTCAAATTATGACAAGAACAGCTCAATTAAGCAAAGAAAAACGACAGTCCATCATTACTTTAAGACATGAGGTTCAGTCAATGGGGAAAATTTAAAGAACTTTGAATGTTTCTTCAAGTGAGGTTGCAAAAAACATCAAGCGCTATGATGAAACTGGCTCTCATGAGGACCGCCATTGGAAAGGAAGACCCAGAGTTACCTCTGCTGCAGAGGATAAGTTCATTAGAGTTAACTGCACCTCAGATTGCAGCACAAATAAATGCTTCACACAGTTCAAGTAACAGACATATCTCAACATCTGTTCAGAGAAGACTGCGTGAATCAGGCCTTCATGGTCAAATTGCGGCAAAGAAACCACTACTAAAGGACATCAATAAAAAGAAGAGACTTGCTTGGGCCAAGAAACATGAGCAACGGACATTAGACTGGTGGAAATCTGTCCTTTGGTCTGATGAGTCCAAATTTGAGATTTTTGGTTCCAACTGCTGTGTCTATGAGATGCAGAGTAGGTGAACGAATGATATCTGCATGTGTGGTTCCCACCGTGAAGCTTGGAGGAGTGCTTTAAGCTTGGAGGAGTGTGATGGTGCTTTAATGGTGACACTGTCAGCAATGTATTTAGAATTCAAGGCACAATTAACAAGCATGGCTACCACAGCATTCTGCACTGATACGCCATCCATCTGGATTGCATTTAGTGGGACTATCATTTGTGTTTCATCAGGACAATGACTCAACACACTTCCAGGCTGTGTAAGAGATATTTGACCAAGAAGGAGAGAGATGAAGTGCTGCATCAGATGACCTGGCCTCCACAATCACCCAACGTCAACCCAATTGAGATGGTTTGGGATGAGTTGGACTGCAGAGTGAAGAAAAAGCAGCCAACAAGTGCTCAGCATATGTGGGAACTCCTTCAAGACTGTTGGAAAATCATTCCAAGTGAAGCTGGTTGAGAGAATGCCAAGAGTGTGCAAAGCTGTCATCAAGGCTAAAGATGGCTACTTTGAAAAACCTCAAATATAAAGTATATCTTGATTTGTTTAACACTTTTTTGGTTACTATGTGATTCCATATGTGTTATTGCATAGTTTTGATGTCTTCACTATTATTCTACAATGTAGAAAATAGTACAAATAAAGAAAAACCCTTGAATAAGTAGTTGTGTCCGAACTTTTGACTGGTACGGTTTATATTTAGCACTTTTTTAAAAACGAATGTACTTTCATATAAAATTCAATATTTTTTTTAAACTGGTACCACCTTTCGATGGTGGGTTCATATTAGTTTGTAACCTAAACCATTCGGACGCTACAAATGTTTTCGTGAGAAGACAGATTTCTGGGATGCCTCCTGGTCTGACAAACTCCACTGTAGCTCTGCCACCTTCCATCGCAGAGGCGGAAGGCTGACTTCGGCAGAGTCAATAAAAAAAAACATGCATATATCTCTCGCTTAAACAGGCAGATTTTTTAATGGGGATTTTTTTATTATGCTAGTAATTGACTATAGGGGGTTGTTGTCCAGTAGTCACCAAGCATGGCTGTAACTCTTGATGAGAGCAAGTTAGCTCTGGTAATAACTTTAGATTCATTCCCTGGAGTAGATTTACAGGTTAGAATGTCTAGATAACCGAGAACAACATGATTAATTACCCCTAAGCAAAGCAAATACGTTCTGTTGACTACAGTCTACACAGCTACTACAACTCATTAATCCTAATCTGTTTCTGTATAGCTCTTATCAAGCAGTAAATATATTGATCAAAGTAACATGAAATCAGGTTTAATGAAGGCTGATATGGTTTCAAATCTATCCTACAATGTAGGTACATTTTGTACAAAAATACTTTCAAAGGATTAATTCTAATTAACTCAAGAAATGTCCTCTCACTGTCAACTGCATTTATTTTTAGCAAAGTTAACGTGTAAATATTTGTGTGAACACAACCAGATTCAACAACTGAGACAAACTGAACAAGTTCCACAGACATGTGACTAACATAAATGGAATAATGTATCCCTGAACAAAGGGGGGGATCCAAATAAAAAGTAACAGTCGGTATCTGGTGTGGCCACCATTTGCCAGTTCTTGCTGTGAGATGTTACCCCACTCTTCCACCAAGGCACCTGCAAGTTCCTGGACATTTCTGGGGGGGTGGGGGGCGGCCCTAGCCCTCACCCTCCGATCCAACAGGTCCCAGACGTGCTCAATGGGATTGAGATCCGGGCTCTTCGCTGGCAATGGCAGAACACTGACATTCCTGTCTTGCAGGAAATCACGCACAGACCGAGCAGTATAGCTGGTGGCATTGTCATGCTGGAGGGTCATGTCAGGATGAGCCTGCAGGAAGGGTACCACGTGAGGGAGGAGGATGTCTTCCCGGTAACGCACAGCATTGAGATTGCCTGCAATGACAACAAGCTCAGTCCAATGATGCTGTGACACACCGCCCCAGACTATGACGGGCCCTCCACCTCCAAATCGATCCCGCTCCAGAGTACAGGCCTCGGTGTAACGCTCATTCCTTCGACGTTAAACACGTATCCAACCATCACCCGTGGTGAGACAAAACCGCCTCTCGTCAGTGAAGAGCACTTTTTGCCAGTCCTGTCTGGTCCATAGGCGACGTTGTTGCCTGTGATGTCTGGTGAGGACCTGCCTTACAACAGGCCTACAAGCCCTCAGTCCAGCCTCTTTCAGCCTTTTTGCGGACGGTCTGAGCACTGATGGAGGGATTGTGCGTTCCTGGTGTAACTCGGGCAGTTGTTGTCGCCATCTTGCACATGTCCCACAGTGTTGTTCGGATGTACCAATCCTGTGCAGGTGTTGTTACATGTGGTTTGCCACAGCGAGGACGATCAGCTGTCCGTAGCGCTGTCTTAGGTGTCTCACAGTACAGACATTGCAATTTATTGCCCTGGCCACATCTGCAGGCCTCATGCTTCCTTGCAGCATGCCTAAGGTGCGTTCACACAGATGAGCAGGGACCCTGGCCATCTTTCTTTTGGTGTTTTTCAGAGCCAGTAGAAAATCCTCTTTAGTGTCCTAAGTTTTCTTTACTGTGACCTTAATTGCCTACCCCATTGAGCACGTCTGGGACACTGTTAGTGTCTTAAAGACAGTTCCACAGGTGCATGTTCATTAATTATATGGGAAACAGTGTTTAAACCCTTTAAAATGAAGATCTGTGAAGTTATTTGATTTTGAAAGACACGGCCCTGAAAAAAGGGACTTTTTTTTTTGTTGCTGAGTTTGTTAAAAACACTAAATCTATATTTTCAATCTATTTGCAATAAACTTGCTGAAACTGAAAATGCATTTTAAACAAGTTTAGCTCTAAATGTGTTTGTAGTGTTATTACAAAGAAACACAATATTTAGAATAAAAAAAATCTACATTTTCAGTAGGGAAATAGTTTATTCTGTTTAGAACATGACACTTTGGATGCTAACTGTAGACCCATGACACATAATATTTTTGTCTTCAACATGTCCTTTGGTGACGGCAACAAAATAACACAGAAGACATGGAGGAGTTCAGCACCTGTACATGGTTGTGTCCCTCTTCACTGTGAGACAACACACTATAGCTCACTCCCGTCAATGAACACAAGACTGAAAAACTGACTAGATTAACCACTAGCATCTCCAAGTGATAAAGGACTTGGACAAAGGAGGCATCAATGAAGAAAGAGAGACGATTAGAACTTACTTTAAGTCTTAATTGTAACTCCAGTCTGACAGCGTTCCTCTTGCTGCGTAGAATCCAATTCAGTCCATGAAATCCAGTTCACTCTCCTATGTTTCCAAGCTCTGTTCCACCTCCAAGACAGACTCAAAGCCTTTTTACATTTCATTTCATGCCAACACTGTAGCTGACATTCCTATTGAAATGTTCAACCCCGCAAAACACCTGGCTGAAAGGAGAAGCAGGAAATACTCCCAATGCTCACTCTGGCTGAAAGGAGAAGCAGAAAATACTCCCAATGCTCACTCTGGCTGAAAGGAGAAGCAGAAAATACTCCCAATGCTCACTCTGGCTGAAAGGAGAAGCAGAAAATACTCCCAATGCTCACTCTGGCTGAAAGGAGAAGCAGAAAATACTCCCAATGCTCACTCTGGCTGAAAGGAGAAGCAGAAAATACTCCCAATGCTCACTCTGGCTGAAAGGAGAAGCAGAAAATACTCCCAATGCTCACTTCTTGCTTCGGTTCACACGCATACAGATGTGGGAATAGATAAGGCAGCGCATCCTATAGTATACAGTACGCACTCTCTTGCTTACTCTCTTATCCTCTCTCTCAGCTCTCTCCCTTTCTAGCTTGCTCTCTCTCAGCTCTTTCCCTCTCTTGCTTGCTCTCTCAGCTCTCTCCCTCTAATGCTTGACCTCTCTCAGCTCTCTCGGAGCTCTCTGTCTCTCTCTCGCTTGCTCTCTCCCCTCTGTCCATCTCTCCCGCTCTCTTTCTCTCTTAGTGCTGGTGCTTTACTGAATCTGGCAGAGGGAGAGAGAGAGAGAGGCAGACACCTTGGAGTGAGACATTTGTGAGTGTGTTTATAAGGGACTAACAGAGTATCTCTTTCCAGGCAAAGACCACCCCCCACACCTTGAAGAAATGAGTTAGCTGATTGCATGTACTACTGGAGCACAAAGTGGCTGGATGGCCTGGCAAAAAAAGAGAAAGAAAAAAATGAAAAAGCTAAGGTTTCTCTTGACAGGTTTTTCAATAATAATTTCAGAAGCACTTGTGTAATATGTGTCTGTTTTAAAATGTGTTAAAACAGACATAATATACTGTAGCGGTATTTATTAGAGAGGGGTAAAGATAAAGATTTTGTTCAGGCGGCAGGCAGGTATTAACTATGCCGAAAGGAAAAGAGTAGAATAGGCGGAGTACCACTACCAGACCCACACACATCAGCAGAAGAGACTGCCCAGAGTGTAGCCTGTTGACCAGATAGTCAGTGGAGAGAAAAGGGAATTACACACCCTATAAAACCCACATCACAGCACAGGGGTAACCCCACCAGAATACCTCATATTATAATAATAATTATAATAATAATTATAATAATGGCAGCGCAATTGAACAGCAACTTCATAGAAACAATTTACAAGAAAGAACCCAGTCAGAGGATTTGCAATAATCTGAATTATCTTCCAGTGGAGGAGTGCAGAGGGTATGAATGTGGGGGGTGTTCACAGACAACAAAGGAGGCTTGCCGGTGTACTGTCTGACCATCTGATGTTTTGTTGGTTTGTATGTCAAAGCTTTGCATCAATGTTGCTACTAATCCATGCGATCCATAACCGGTGTGGTCCCAAACGATAACAACCACGACCTAGAGCGGTCACACTGATGATTGAGTTAAATACTTTATAAACTACACACGCTGAAAATAAACAAGGGCATCTGCAGCATAGCACACACAATTAAACTGCCGCGCCAACCAAGAGCTCCTCCCCAAAGAGCTGAAAGAGCTGTCTTTATTTCCTCCTTCCTTACTGCTGATGTGCTCTTAAAGTGGCAGCGCACGGTGAAGGCTCCTTGCAGGATTTCACCACAATACAGTTGAAGTCGGAAGTTTACAAACACCTTAGCTAAATACATTTCAACTCAGTTTTTCACAATTCCTGACATTTAATCCTAGTAAAAATTGTCTTAGGTCAGTTAGGATCACCACTTTATTTTAAGGATGTGAAATGTCAGAATAATAGTAGAGAGAATGATTTATTTCAGCTTTTATTTCTTTCCACAAGCTTCCCACAATAAGTTGATTAAATGTTGGCCCATTCCTCCTGACAGAGCTGGTGTAACTGAGTCGGGTTTGTAGGCCTCCTTGCTAGCACACGCTTTTTCAGTTCTCCCTACACATTATAGGATTCCGGTCAGGGCTTTGTGATGGCCACTCCAATACCTTGACTTTGTTGTCCTTAAGCCATTTTGCCACAACTTTGGAAGTATGCTTGGGGTCAGTGTCCATTTGGAAGACCCATTTCTGATCAAGCTTTAACCTGTCTAGGACTGGGGTTCCGCTCGCCAACAGCCAATGAAATTGCAGGGCGCCAAATACAAATCAACAGAAAGCTCATAAATCAAATTTCTCAAACATACAAGTATTTTACACAATTCTAAAGATAACATTCTCGTTAATCCAGCCACAGTGTCTGATTTAAAAAATGCTTTACAGTGAAAGCTCCACAAACGATTATGTTAGGTCACCACCAAGTCACAGAAAAACACAGCCATTTTTCCAGCCAAAGAGAGGAGTCACAAAAAGCACAAATAGATATAAAATTAATCACTAACCTTTGATGATCTTCATCAGATGACACTCATAGGAGTTCATGTTACACAATACATGTATGTTTTGTTTTATAAAGTTCATATTTATATAAAAAAATCTCATTTTACATTGGCGCATTACGTTCAGTAGTTCTAAAACATGCAGTGATTGTGCAGAGAGCCACATGAATTCACAGAAATACTCAATATAAAGGTTGATGAAAATTCAAGTGTTATGCATGGAACTTTAGATACACTTCTCCTTAATGCAACCGCTGTGTCAGATTTCCAAAAAACTTTAGGGAAAAAGCATAATCTGAGTACGGCGCTCAGAGCCCAAACCGGCCAAAATAAATATCCGCCATGTTGCGCAGTCAACATGAGTCAAAAATGGCATTATAAATATTCACTTACCTTTGATGATCTTCGTCAGAATGCACTCCCAGGAATCCCAGTTCCACAATAAATGTTTGATTTGTTTGATAAAGTTAATAATTTATGTCCAAACACCTCCTTTTGTTTGCGTGTTTAGTGAACATATCCAAAAGCGTGTTCAGGTCCAGTAGGATGAAAAGTTCAAAAAGTTATATTACAGGTCGAAGAAACTTGTCAAACTAAGTATAGAATCAATCTTTAGGATGTTTTTATCAAAAATGTTCAATAATGTTCCAACCGGAGAATTGCATTGTCTGTAGAAAAGCAATGGAACGAGAGCTACCTCTCATGTGAAATGCGCGTGACTGAGAACGAGGCTGCTACCAGACCCCTTAGTCAAACAGCTCTCATCCGGCCCCCCCTTCGCTGTAGAAGCCTGAAACAATGTACTAAAGACGGTTGACATCTAGTGGAAGCCTTAGAAAGTGCAACATAACCAATATCCCACTGTGAATTCGATAGGGGCTGAGTTAAAAAACTACAAACCTCAGATTTCCCACTTCCTGTTTGGATTTTTCTCAGGTTGTTGCCTGCCATATGAGTTCTGTTATACTCACAGACATCATTCAAACAGTTTTCAAAACTTTAGAGGGTTTTCTATCCAATAATAATAATAATATGCATATATTAGCATCTGGGACTGAGTAGGAGGCAGTTTACTCTGGGCACGCTATTCATCCAAACGTGTAAATGCTGCCCCTATCCCAAAGAAGTTTTAACTTGCTGACTGATGTCTTGAGATGTTGCTTCAATATATCCACATAATTTTACATCCTCATGATGCCATCTATTTTGTGAAGTGCACCAGTCCCTCCTGCAGCAAAGCACCCCCACAACATGATGCTGCCACCCCCATGCTTCACGGTTGGGATGGTGTTCTTCGGCTTGCAAGCCTCCCCCTTTTTCCTCCAAACATAAAGATGGTTATTATGAACAAAATGTTATATTTTTGTTTCATCAGACCAGAGGACATTTCTCCAAAAAGTACAACTTTTTCCCATGTGTAATTGCAAACCGTAGTCTGGCTATTACATCTGCTCCTGCTCTTCCCTCCCACTGGCGCTTGAGGGTGCCAGGTTGCCCTGCATCACGCACTTCTGCCATCCATTACACACACCTGCCTTCCCTTGTCACGCTCATCAGCGTTATTGGTCTCACCTGGACTCACTTATCACCTGTTCATTTCCTCCCCTATATTTGTCAGATCCCCAGCTCTGTTCCCCGCTGCTGCAATGTATTTGACATGTATTTGTTTTTGGTCTTTAGTATTAGTTTGCTGATGCTGTTTCTGACTCGTTCCATGTCCATCTTTATTAAATGTTTTACTCCCCGTACCTGCTTCGTCTCTCCAGCGTCATCTCATTTATGGCGGTTTTGGAGCATCCTTGCTGAGCGGCCTTTCAGGTTATATCGATATGTGACTAGTTTTACTATGGATATAGATACTTTTGTACCTGTTTCCTCCAGAATCTTCACAAGGTCCTTTGCTATTGTTGTGGGATTGATTTTCCACCATAATTTGCAAATAAATTCATAAAAAATCCTACAATGTGATTTTCTGGATTGTTTTTCTCATTTTACTGTCATAGTTGAAGTGTACCTATGATGAAAATTACAGGCCTCTCTCATCTTTTTAAGTGGGAGAACTTGCACAATTGGTGGCTGACTAAATACTTTTTTGCCCCACTGTAGATGTCATAACCAACTTGCCTAAACTATAGTTTTAACAAGAAATTTTTGGAGTGGTTGAAAAACGAATTTTAAAGACTCCAACCTAAGTGTATGCAAACTTCCGACTTCAACTGTATAATGATTAGGTCAATACTGCTCTGCAGTGTACTCTATGTTCTTATAGTATATCATACAGCAAGTGAAGCATTTATTTAATGTATAGCATTCAGTTATCCTTTGAAATATCACACATTTAAAATCATTCAGGTACAGCCTATTTATTTGTCTGCCCACTTTTGACAGGGGTGACATTTAGAAGAAATACAACATCTAACAAATTCAAACCTAACCTTTACAAATACTGTGCAGTGGCCATACATCAAGAGACTCATATGAATTGGAAACTGGTTCAAGGTATTCAAATATTGAGCTTGTGTGATGGTCTAATCTAAAATCTCTCACATTTTGAGCTTCACAGATGATGGCAGGGTGTTAGCTTTCCGTTTGAGCCGATTTGAAGTTCTATGAACATGCTCTACGTTTCACTTATTTGTATTTATTTAACCTGTATTTATAAAGGGAGTCAATATTGAGAGCATCTTGACTGGCTGCATCACTGCTTGGTATGGCAATAGCACCGCCCTCGATCACATGGCACTACAGAGGGTGGTGCGGACAGTCCAGTACATCACTGGGGCGCGGGCTCCCTGCCATCCCTTTACATGAGGCGGTGTGATATAGTCACCCAAGCCATAATGTTCTCTCTGCTTCCGCACGACAAGCGGTACCGGTGCATCAAGTCTGACACCAACAGCCTCCTGAATCATTTCTATCCCAGAGACATAAGATGGCTTAACAGCTAACTATATAAATAACTAACAAAATGGCTACAAGGACTATCTGAGTTACCCCTTTATTTGCATTTTATGCAAACTCACAGTTCACAATTTGCTCACACACACATATGCACATACATTCATACTGACTACACACACGCACACCCACTCACATACAATCATCATATACCCTGCTGCTACTCTGTTTATCATATATCCTGTTGCCTGGTCACCTTATCTCTATACATATCTACTTCTATCACTCCAGTATCCCTGCAGATTGTAAATTTGGTACTAGAACTGACTGACCATGTATATAGTATGCTTACTTACTTTCTCTTGTTCGTATTATTTCTTATTTGTATTTCTTGTGTGTTTTTGTTCTACCTTATATTATTTTTAGTATTACATTGCTATTGATTACTGATTACTTACCTTTACTGGTATAGCCCATACAAACGCATTGAATAGCCCATTCATAAATGGCAACAAATAAAATCAACAAATAAATCATAAGGAATAAGGTTTTGAAGTGTCTGTCCTAAAAATGGGAGATAAAAGAAAGTTCAGGAAATATTTAAGTGTTTTGGACACATATTTAAACCTTTTTTTTGTTGCCACAAAACTACCTCAATCAAATTTCAATCCATCAAATGTATTCATAAAGCCCTTATTACATCAGCCGATGTCACAAAGTGCTGTACAGAAACCCAGCCTAAAACCCAAAGCAGCAAGCATTGCAGGTGTGGAAGCACGGTGGCTAGGAAAAACTCCCTAGAAAGGCCAGAACCTAGGAAGCAACCTAGAGAAGAACCAGGCTATGAGGGGTGTCCAGTCCTCTTCTGGCTGTGCCGGGTGGAGATTATAACAGAACATGGCCAAGATGTTCAAATGTTCATTGATGACCAGCAGGGTCAAATAATAGTAATCACAGTGGTTGTCGAGTGTGCAACAGGTCAACACCTCAGAAGTAATATTATATTGACAAAGTCTTGGTGTATTGATAATTGCTACTTTTTTTAAATACACATCAGTATTGTGGATGAGATCTTAACATTGACAACCACATGAACAATGTTGTAAAACAGTCAATTTGGCTTTTTTTGTCAGCGTTCCAACCAAAGGAAGAGAGAGGCTGTGCCCCGAGGCTTGCCATACTTCCTGCGAGAAGACCCGACCAATTTTTTGAAGACATGTGAGGTATACAACCCTACAACATAACCTTATGCTTTCTCACAGGAGTGAAATTTCCTATGAATTGAATATCTGTCTCCATCTGAAGTTATTATAACACAAAGGCCAAATCAAATGTGAACCAACTACAGTATATAAGGACATCTCTTTTAGCGATGTTTTATTTGTTTTACTTTTACTCAACCTTTCTCCCTTGCTAGACATTCAGGTGAGATTGTACAGAAGAAAATAAATCTTTATCTTGGACTGCAAAGCAAAAATCAGGACCATACATTAAACACAATACTAGGTTTGGGCGATAATACCTAACTACCATGTAAACAACTATTGATAGCTGTTGTCGACGGTTGTGAAATGTACAGTACAGTAGCTCAGGATTGTGAGGGTAGAATGGCTTCTCAATCCTATAGCTTTGATTACGTTCAGCAAATGGCTAAAAAGCAGAAGTTATGGTGGGAGTTGTGTATTCTTTTCATTTGTGTATCCACTGTGTATTTCAGGTAGTGTTTTTGCAATGCGAAAGCATGTCCAAGTTCAGCGATGTTCCTTTTGGATACCCACCATACACCATGTCATTCCCCAGTTACCATAGGATTGGTGAAAATAGTGTTAGTGAAAAGGAATAGAAGGGCGATCAAGGCAGGGTACGTTGCAATGAGAGGGATAAGAAGCTCAGCCAAGCTGAATGCTACAGTATTTTGTCTCTGAGTGTCTCAGGGGGCAGCCTAAAGTTTGTGTTAATTCACCCTTCACAAAAGGCCTTGAAGGAAGGCTCTCCCTGACAGCCAACAAATTGCTTTTCCAGCTCAATTGGTATTCTCAGAGGGTGACTCTCCAGCCTTATTTGTCGTAAAAATGGACAAGAGAGAACTTGAACACACACATCAAATCGGATCAAATTGTATTCATGCTTCGTAAACAACAGGTGGAGACTAACAGTGAAATGCTTACTTACGGGCCTTTCCCAACAATGCAGATAGAAAGAAAATAGAGAAATAACATAAGTAAAACACGTAATAATACATGTAATAATAAGTACACAATGAGTAACAATAACGTGGCTAAATACACATGATTTCACCTGTGTTCGTTTCTCACCTGGTCTCATCAACTCCCTATTTAGTTATTTCTATTTGAATGGTTGTGAGGTATTGTTAGTTTTTGACTGCCTACCTGTGTTTAACCATTGCCTGCCTGTGACCACGATTCCTGCCTTCTGCGTAGGCTCAATAAACATCTGTCGCGCTCTGCGCATGAATCTATACTTTTTTCTCCCTGAGTATTGGTTACACCAACAGGACAACGACCCTAAACATTGGTTTGTCATTATGGGGTATTGTAGCAAAATGCACTGTGTGTACAAAAAAGTGCTGTAATTTCTAAATGGTTCACTCGATATGGATGAAAATACCCTCAAATTAAAGCTGACAGTCTTCACATTAACCTCATAGTTGTATCATTTCAAATCCAAAGTGTTGGAGTACAGAGCTAAAAAAAATAGGTGTCACTGTCCCAATACTTTTGGAGCTCACTGTATGTACATATAACGCCAAATAAAGTGACAGATAGTAAACAGTAGCAGCAGCGTGTGTGATGGGTCAAAAAAGTTTGTGCAAAAAGGGTCAATGCAGATAGTCCTGGTTGCTATTTGGTTCACTATTTAACGAACTACACTGAACAAAAATATAAACGCAATATGCAACAATTTTAAAGATTTTTCTGAGTTACAGTTCCATAGAAGGAAACATGCTGTCATACACGTCCATCCAGAGCATCCCAAACATGTTCAATGGGTGACATTTCTAATGAGTATGCAGGCCTGGGACATTTTCAGCTTCCAGGAATTGTGTACAGGTCCTTGCAACATGGGGCCATGCATTATCATGCTGAAACATGGGGTGATGGTGGCAGATGAATGGCACAACAATGGGCCTCAGGATCTCATCACGGTATCTCTGTGCATTCAAATTGCCATCTGCCATGGAAAAGTTGAAACCAGGATTCATCCGTGAAGAGCACACTTCTCCAGCATGCCAATGACCATTGAAAGTGAGTGTTTTCCCACTGAAGTTGGATATAACGCTGAACTGCAGTCAAGTCAAGACCCTTGTGAGAACAACGAGCATACCTATGAGGTACTGCCTGTCATATTGTAGCAGAGAGAACCGTCTATAACTTGGGTGGCTGGAGTCCTCAGCAATTTTTAGGGCTTTCCTCTGACACCACCTGGATTTTTATTTATTTTTCACCTTTATTTAACCAGGTAGGCTAGTTGAGAACAAGTTCTCATTTACAACTGTGACCTGGCCAAGATTAAGCAAAACAGAACGACACAAGCAACAACACAGAGTTACACATGGAATAAACAAACATACAGTCAATAATACAGTACAAAAAGTATATATACAGTGTGTGCAAATGAGGTAAGATAAGGGAGGAAAGGCAATAAATAGGCCATGGTGGCAAAGTAATTACAATATACCAATTCAACACTGGAGTGATTGATGTGCAGAAGATGAATGTGCAAGTAGAGATACTGGGGTGCAAAGGAGCAAGATAAATAAATACAGTCAGGGGATAAGGTAGTTGGATGGGCTGTTTACAGATGGGCTATGTTCAAGTGAAGTGAACTATGAGCTGCTCTGACAGCTGGTGCTTACAGGTAGTGAGGGAGATTGATTGAGTGATTTTTGCAGTTCGTTCCAGTCATTGGCAGCAGAGAACTGGAAGGAAAGGCGGCCAAAGTAGGAATTGGCTTTGGGGGTGACCAGTGAGATATACCTGCTGGAGCGCGTGCTACGAGTGGGTGCTGCTATGGTGACCAGTGAGCTGAGATAAGGCGGGGCTTTACCTAGCAAAGACTTGTAGATGACCTGAAGCCAGTGGGTTTGGCAACGAGTATGAAGCGAGGGCCAGCCAACGAGAGTGTAGAGGTTGCAGTGGTGGGCAGTAAATGGGGCATTGGTGACAAAACGGATGGCACTGTGATAGACTGCATCCAATTTGATGAGTAGAGTGTTGGAGGCTATTTTGTAAATGACATCGCCAAAGTCGAGGATCGGTAGGATGGTCAGTTTTACGAGGGTGTTTGGCAGCGTGAGTGAAGGATGCTTTGTTGCAAAATAGGAGGCCGATTCTAGATTTAATTTTGGATTGGAGATGCTTAATGTGAGTCTGGAAGGAGAGTTTACAGTCTAGCCAGACTTCTAGGTATTTGTAGTTGTCCACATATTCTAAGTCAGAACCGTCCAGAGTAGTGATGCTGGACGGGAGGGCAGGTGTGGGCAACGATCGGTTGAAGAGAATGCATTTAGTTTTACTTGCATTTAAGAGCAGTTGGAGGCATTGAAGCTTGTCTGGAGTTTAGTTAAGACAGTGTCCAAAGAAGCGGCAGAAGTATACAGAATGGGCTCGTCTGCGTAGAGGTGGATCAGAGAATCACCAGCAGCAAGAGCGACATCATTGATGTATACAGAGAAGAAAGTTGGCCTGAGAATTGAACCCTGTGGCACCCCCATAGAGACTGCCAGAGGTCCAGACAACAGGCCCTCCAATTTGATACACTGAACTCTATCAGAGAAGTAGTTGGTGAACCAGGCTGGGCAGTCATTTGAGAAACCAAGGCTGCTGAGTCTGCCGATAAGAATGTGGTGATTGAGAGTTGAAAGCCTTGGCCAGGTCGATGAATATGGCTGCACAGTAATGTCTCTTATCGATGGCGGTTATGATATTATTTAGGACCTTGAGCGTGGCTGAGGTGCACCCATGACCAGCTCTGAAACCAGATTGCATAGCGGAGAAGGTACAGTGGGATTCAAAATTGTCAGTAATATGTTTGTTAACTTGGCTTTCAAAGACCTTAGAAAAGCAGGGTAGGATAGATATAGGTCTGTAGCAGTTTGGGTCTAGAGAGCCTCCCCCTTTGAAGAGGGGGATGACCGCGGCAGCTTTCCAATCTTTGGAAATCTCAGACGATACGAAAGAGAGGTTGAACAGGCTAGTAATAGGGTTTGCAATAATTTTGGCAGATCATTTTATAAAGAGAGGGTCCAGATTGTCTAGCCCGGCTGATTTGTAGGGGTCCAGATTTTTCAGCTCCTTCAGTACATCAGTTATCTGGATTTGGGTGAAGGAGAAATGGGGAGGCTTGGGCGAGTTGGAAATCATGGCCAGCCGTAGAAAAATGCTTATTGAAATTCTCAATTTATCAGTGGTGACAGTGTTTCCTAGCCTCAGTGCAGTGGGCAGCTGGGCGAAGGTGATCTTATTCTCCATGGACTTTACAGTGTCCCAGAACTTGTTTGAGTTTGTGCTACAGGATGCAAATTTCTGTTTGAATTAGCTAGCCTTAGCTTTCCCAACTGCATGTGTATATTGGTTCCTAACTTGGAAAGTTACATATCACGGGGGCTATTCGATGCTAATGCAGTACGCCACAGGATGTTTTTGTGCTGGTCAAGGGCAGTCAGGTCTGGAGTGAACCAAGTGCTCTATCCGTTCCTGGTTCTTAATTTTTTGAATGTGGCATGCTTATTTAAGATGGTGAAGAAGGTTCTTTTAAAGAATAACAAGGCATCCTCTACTGACGGGATGAGGTAAATATCCTTCCAGGATACCTGGGCCAGGTCGATTAGAAAGGCCTGCTCGCTGAAATGTTTTAGGGGGCGTTTGACAGTGATGAGGTGTGGTCGTTTGACCGCAGACCCATTACGGAAGCAGGCAATGAGGCAGTGATCACTGAGATCTTGGTTGAAAACAGCGGAGGTGTATTTGGAGGCAAGTTGGTTAGGATGATATCTATGAGGGTGCCCGTGTTTACGGATTTGGGGTTGCACTTGGTAGGTTCATTGATGATTTGTGTGAGGGCATCAAGCTTAGATTGTAGGATGGCCGGGGTGTTAAGCATGTCCCAGTTTAGGTCACCTAGCAGCACGAGCCCTGAAGATAGATGGGGGGGCACGCTGGGGGCAGAGGGTGGTCTATAGCAAGCAGCAACGGTGAGATACTTCTTTCTGGAAAGGTGAATTTTTAAAAGTGGAAGCTCAAATTGTTTGGGTACAGACCTGGATAGTAAGACAGAACTCTGCAGGCTGTCACTGCAGTAGATTTAAACTCCGCCCCCTTTGGCAGTTCTATCTTGTCGGAAAATGTTATAGTTAGGGATGGACATTTCAGAGTTTTTGGTGGTCTTCCTAAGCCAAGATTTAGACACGGCTAGGACATTCGGGTTGGCAGAGTGAAGCAGTGAATAAAACAAACTTAGGGAGGAGGCTTCTAATGTTAACATGCATGAATCCAAGGCTTTTACGGTTACAGAGGTCAACAAATGAGTGCACCTGGGGAATAGGAGTGGAGCTGGGCACCGCAGGTCCTGGATTAACCTCTACATCACCAGAGGAACAGAAGAGGAGTAGGATAAGGGAATGGCTAAAGGCTATAAGAACTGGTCATCTAGTATGTTCGGAACAGAGAGTAAAAGGAGCAGGTTTCTGGGCCCGATAGAATAGATTCAAGGCATAATGTACAGACAAAGGTATGGTAGGATGTAAGTACATTGGAGGTAAACCTAGGCATTGAGTGATGATGAGAGAGATATTGTCTCTAGACACATTTAAACCAGGTGATGTCACCGCATGTGTGGGAGGTGGAACTAAATGGTTGGCTGAGGCATATTGAGCAGGGCTAGAGGCGAAACAGTGAAATAAGACAATAATCACTAACCAGAACAGCAATGGACAAGGCATATTGACATTAGGGAGAGGCATGCATAGCCGAGTGATCATAGGGGTCCAGTGAGTAGATTAGGCTGGCTGGAGACACGGCGATTCAGACAGCTAGCAGGCCAGGGCTAGCAAGCTAGCAGAAG
Organism: Oncorhynchus kisutch; assembly: GCF_002021735.2. NCBI lineage: Eukaryota > Metazoa > Chordata > Actinopteri > Salmoniformes > Salmonidae > Oncorhynchus > Oncorhynchus kisutch. The sequence continues at coordinate 31,576,961 of NC_034201.2, read as the reverse complement.
GGCCTTAGAGGGACGTCGCGACAGAGGAAGTCTGTTATAGCCTTCTCATGCGGTTACATTGGTAGACCAGTCGTGATGCATTAGTAGGGTTCCGTTTAGCAAAGGGGTCTAGTCCAATTGGCAAAATAGGGATAGTGTCCCAAGAAATTGCAGATGGATCTATTCAGCTAACAGTCCAATATGCTCTAGACAGCTTGCGGGCCGCGGCTAGCAGGCTAGCAGATGGGCATTCAGGGGACGTTGTGACGTAGGAGCAAGTTGAGTAACCCCCCTCGAGCAGATTACATCGGTAGTCCAGTCATGAAGGATCGGCGGGGCTCAGTACCCCGTACCGGCAGTAAAAGGGGTCCAGACCAGTTAGCAAAATAGGTATTGTAGCCCAGGAGTGGCTGATGGACCTCTTTAGCTAGCCGGGAAATGGGTCTAGCATGGACTAGCTCCAGGCTAATTGGTGCTTGCTTCAGGACAGAGACATTAGCCAGGAGTAGCCACTTGGATTGCAGATAGCTGGGTGCGATGATCCAGGTGAAAAGGTTTCGAGCTTTCTGTACGAATCCGGGGATATGGAAAGAAAATAGGTCCGGATATGCTCTGTTTTGAATCGCGTTGTGCAAACTGGTGAGAGTTTTCCAAGCTAAAGGTTAGCTGATGACCGCTAGCAGTGGTTAGCTGACTACTGGCTAGTAGCTAGTTATTAACTGGCTAGCTTCTGTTGGGGGATTCCGGTTCGGAAGAAAAGAAAGATGCTTTAGAAAAAAAGCAGATCCACACCATAGAGGTCCTGTATAGAGGTCCGGGATGGCAGGGAGATTGGCCCTAGTGATGTACTGGGTTGTACGCACTACCGTCTATAGCGCCTTGCGGTCGATGCCAAGCTGTTGCCATACGAAGAGATGATGCAGCCAGTCAAGATGCTGTAGAACTGTTTGAGGATCTGAGAGTCAATGCTAAATCTTTTCAGCCTCCTGAGGGGGAAGAGGTGATGTTGTGCCGTCTTCACAACTGTGTTTGTGTGTGTGTGGACCATGATAGATCTTTAGTGATGTGGACACAGAGGAACTTGAAGCTCTCAATCTGCTCCACTACAGCCTCGTAGATGTGAATGGGGGCTGCTCCGCCATCCATTTCCTGTGGTCCACGATCAGATCCTTTGTCTTGATGATTTTGAGGGAGAGGTTGTTGTCCTGGCACCACCCTGCCAGGTATCTCACCACCTCCCTATAGGCTGTCTCATTGTCGTCGGTGATCAGGCCTACCACCGTTGTGTCGTTGCCAAATTTAATGATGGTGTTGGAGTTATACACGGCCACGCAGTCATGGGTGAATAGGTACAGGGGCTCCCGTACAGGGTCAGCATAACGGATGTGTTGTTGCCTACCCTCACCACCTGGGGCGGCCCGTCAGGAAGTCCAGCATCCTGTTGCAGGGGGAGGTGTTCAGTCCTCGGGCTCTTAGCTTAGTGAGGAGTTTGGAGTGTACTATGGTGTTAAACGCTGAGCTGTAATCAATGAACAGCATTCCTGTTCCTCTTGTCGAGGTGGGAAAGGGAAGTGTGGAGTTCAATAGAGATTGCATCTTCTGTGGCTCTTTTTGGGTTGTATGTGAATTGGAGTGGGTCCGGTGTGTGGGATGATGGCTTAGATGTGTGTCATGACCAGCCTTTCAAAGCATTGCATGGCTACAGAGTCAACACACGCACACACACACACACAGAGATGTATGTAATGTAAACGCAGGAAATTGGTGCAAGCATCATCTACTCAGCCGGCATTGCGGCACTTCTGTTATGATAAAATACTGAATCTCAAGATAATAACCTGTTGCTGAAAAAACGTATGCGTTATGGCTCTGCCATGTCGTGTATTCAGACCTATCTATTTCATAGAACACAGAGGGGTTTCTAGAATGGGGCGGCAGGTAGCCTAGTGGTTAGAGCGTTGGATTCGTAACCAAAGGTAGCAAGATCGAGTACCCGAGGTGACAACGTAAACATCTGATGTTCTGCCCCTGAACAAGGCAGTTAATCCACTGTTCCTAGGTAGTCATTGAAAATAAGACTTTGTTCTTAACTGACTTGCCTAGTTAAATAAGTGGAAGCTTCTCTAATGCTAAACATGTAAATTGTGGTGTACCGCAGCTCTCTTGGCCCTGTACTCTTTTAGAATTTGACTAATGACCTCCTACAAAGCCTGTGTGTCTATGCTGATGATTCAACCCAATATGGGTCAGCAACCACAACTAGTGAAATCACTGCAACCCTAAACAAGGAGTTACAGTCAGTTTTAGAATGGGTGGCCAGTAATAAACTAGTTCTGAACATCTCTAAAACAAAGAGCATTGTATTTGGTACAAATTCTAGACTTCAGCTATATATGATAATGAATAATGTGGCTGAGGAAGTTGAGGAGACTAAATTACTTGGTGTTAACTTGGATTGTAAACTGTCATGGTCAAAGCATATTCATTCTATGGTTGTAAAGATGGGGAGAGATCTGTCCGTGATAAAGATAAGCTTTGCTTTTTTGACACCACACTCCACAAAGCTAGTCCTGCAACCTTTTATCTTATTTTGATCATTGCCCAGTCATATGGTCAAGTGCTGCAAAGAAGGACGTAGAAGAACTACAGCTGGCCCAGAACAGAGAGGAACGTCTTGCTGTTCACTGTAATCAGAGGGCTAATATAAATACTATGCATGCCAGTCTGTCTCTTGGCTAAAAGTAGAGGAGAGACTGACTTCACTCACTTCTTCTTTTAATAACTTCTTAGGGATAGGGGGCAGCATTTTCACTTTTGGATAAATAGCGTGCACAATTTCAACTTCCTGCTACTCATGCCAGGAATATATTATATGCATATGATTAGTAGGTGTGGATACAAAACACTCTGAAGTTTCTAAAACTGGCTCAATCATGTCTGTGACTATAACAGAACTTATGTAGCAGGCAAAACCCAGAGGAAAAACTGTTCAGATTTATTTTTTTTGCCTCTGAACCGTTCTCTCAGATGTCTTTGCCAAGGGATATTTGATAGCGACCATTTTACAGTTCCTACGACTTCCACAGGATGTCACCAGTCTTTGGAATTGGGTTGAAGTTAATCATTGGTGCAACGAAGAAGAAGCACATCCTGGAACAACGTTACACTGTTGAGAGTTACACAAGATGAAAAAAGGTGCATGGTTTGTTTACTTGCTCTATTGAATACAGATTGCCCCGTCTACAATTTGATCGATTATTAACGTTCAAAAATACCTAAAGTTGTATTCCAAAAGTAGTAGACTGTGACCTGACTTCTCACAGAAGACACAACTAGTAACAGTACCTTTCTCATGAGAGTTAGTTGCTAATACCCTTGCTCCAGGGATTTGAATCGTTGGCGTCTTAGGTTTCCCATCTTTTTTGGTTTCAAAGCGTGCAGGGATGTTACAGGATTGCAAGCGATCTTGGCTTCTCTCCTGAGAACAAACACAAACTGACTGAAGCTAGGAAAGGACTCAGTTTCTTCTAAGATGTCTATGACTTGTCTATTCCATCTTGAAAGTTAGCCAATCTGGAAGTTTAGCGAGGACCTTTTGGTTTTCGTTACAGTCATTAAGCACCTTAAGGCCCTTATTCTTAGACATAGCACCCTCACAGCTGTGAAGAAAATCTACAAGGTCTCTAAGTTCAAGACTGTCCTCGGATACTGTCTTAGGCCATGCATTGAGCTTATCTCTGAAGGACTTGGCGATGAGGATTTTTTTTCTATACCTTTCTTCAAGAATGGTCCATGCAGCATGGTAGGCTGACTCTGTTCCTAACAGAAAGTAACTTTCGATGGCCTTCTTGGGAGGCCCACCGACATATTTTCTCAACTTCTTGCGGATCATTGGGATGCTAACGTCCCACCTGGCCAACATTCGGTGAAATTGCAGAGCGCCAAATTCAAATGACAGAAATCGTAATATTAAACATTCATGAAAATACAAGTGTCATACATCATTTAAACGCTAAACTTCTTGTTAATCTAGATGCTTTGTCAGATTTCAAAAAGGCTTTAAAGCGAAAGCACACCATGCGATTATCTGAGGACAGCGGCCCGCCCACAAAAGCATTACATACATTTTCCAACCAAGCAGGTGCGTCACAAAAGTCAGAAATAGCGATAAAATAAATCACTTACCTTTGAATATCTTCATCTGGTTGCAATCACAAGGTTCCCAGCTACATAACAAATTTACATTTTGTTTGATTAATATCCCCAAAAAGTATGTTTCAATGGCTCGGTTGACTCAGTAATCCACCAGTTTCCCTCATTCAAAACACATACAAAATTAATCACGTAAGTTGCCAATAAACTTCTTCTAAACAAGTCAAACAACGCTCCTAATCAATCCTCAGGTACCCTATTATGTAAATAAACGATAAAATTTAAGACAGAGAATACAGGAGACCATTACCGGAGATAAATAACGAAGTACGTGCACTCACCGGAACGCGCTACAAACACTACAGCCAAAATGGAAGCCACTTAGAAAAACTACAAATTCTAGCTAATTTTTCAAAAAACAAGCCTGAAACTCTTTCTAAAGACTGTTGACATCTAGTGGAAGCCCAAGGAACTGCAATCTGGGAGGACTTCCTTTTATATTCCCATTCCCAGCCATTGTAATCAGAGGCGAGCTAAATGTTTTTTTTATTCTGGATGGATTGTCCTGGTGTTTTGCCTGCCATATCAGTTCTGTTATACTCACAGACATTATTTTAACAGTTTTGGAAACTTTAGAGTGTTTTCTATCCAATACCACAATATTATATGCATATCCTAGCTTCTGGGCCTGAGTAACAGGCAGTTTACTTTGGGCACCTCATTCATCCAAACTTCTGAATACTGCCCCCTAGCCCGAAGAAGTTAAGTAGTATATCTTCTCAGTTCTTCCTGTCTATCAGAGTCTGAAACGAGACCTTCCAGTCAGTGAATGAGAGTGGTTCTCCGATGAATGTTACTAGTTCTGGTATGGGGAGGCGGCTTAAACTGATGGATTCCGCTAGTAACCTGACCATGGTCTTGGTGCTATCTTCTTGTTGTGTGCTTGTCACAACATGTTGTGGTGAGAGACTGTGAAATTAGCAACTTTTGTGCATGACTTCTTTCTCTTTCACAGATTTGCAGTTAGAGAGTAGTTCTCTCTTCTCATCCTCTGAGTATTCATCTTGCTCAAACACTTGCATCCACGCCTTGGCAACATTTAGTTTCTTGAGCACTTCTAGGCACTCTAGATCTCTACGCTTGTCTTCTAGTGTCCTTTGTCTGGCAGCATTTTCAACCTCTATCTTGACTCACAGCCTAGCTTCTTTATGCTGCGTTTCACAGCCTCAGCTTCTTGCTCCGCTGTCCTCTTCTAATCTTCATCTTCGAGTCTCTGAAGCTCTTCTAGTTGGCATTCTTGCTTAACCATTACTTCTAAAGCTGCTTGGTTAGCAGCAACTTCTGCCGCAGCCTCTTGTCTCTTGACAGATGAAACGCTTGAGCATCTGGAGGTGACTTTTGAGTTGCTTTGAGACTGGTAGGAAGCACTTGAGTGCTGATAGTTGAAACTTTACTTATTTGAGAGTTTGGACATGCACAAGGAATTGCTGTCATTCAAGTGCAGCGCTTCTATTTGGTAACCTTGACCTTCTTCCCTGCTTTCTAAATGACACCTTACAGTCTTTATAATGGACCTTATAACTGCTTCGCAAGTATCAACTCTGCGGCGTATATCATTGCCATGAATGTCGATTTGATGCAAATTTTCATAGGCAAAGGTTTAGATCTGTAGAGGTATGGCTTAACTTGTTTAGGAGGTCTTGTCTTCAGAGCAACAGCCTGTCAGTGACAGTTTTGCCTCCTTTACCAGAGCCTTCCACTTCTCATAGCTGACCCTGAAATGATGTTCAAGCTGTCTCCACCTTTTGTCGCTGTCACTCCATATGTTACAACTCCCTGTGTTACAATAAATACCTTGGTTCATTCAACTCTGTTTCCTCGTCTGAGACTGCTCTTGGGTTCCCCTGTGCTGCTCCACGTGACAGTACGATCTGGCCAAGATATGAACCCAGCAGCCTTGGATACTTTCCACCAAATGCTCATTGGTCAAGGCTCCCTGCTCAATCAACATGACCAAGCTCTTAAAACCCTTCTGGAGACTATCAATGAGTTTTCACAGAACCTGTCTGTCCTACAGAGTCAAACATTTGCCCAAAGCTCACAACCTGTCCCAAGTCCCTCCTCTCCGCCCGGGAGCCATTTGTTCCGCCTCCAGAGCGCTACGATGGTAATCTCGGAAACTGCAGAGCCTTTTTGGTACAATGTTCACTAGTATTTGAGCAACAGCCCTACTCGTATGCTAGTGAACAAGCCAATATTTAGTTTTTGATTGGTTGCCTTTGTGGAGCAGCGCTTTCCTGAGCCACTGCTGTGTGGGAGAGACAGTCACCCATTTGCTTCTCATATAGTATATTCACGGAGGAGATGAGGAAGGTTTTTGACCACCCGGTTTGCAGAAAGGACGCTGCTAAATTACTCCTGTCCCTCTGTCAAGGCTCCCAGAGTGTTGCTGAACTGGCATGTGATTTCCGCTCCCTCGTCGCAGAAAGAGGCTGGGATGAGGAGGCTCTTCAGGGAGCATTCCGTAACGCACTCACTGAGACACTAAAGGACGAGTTGGTGTCCAGACAGGAACCTGATGATCTTGATGAACTAATTTCTCTCACTATCCGCATTGACAACCGTCTCCGGGATTTGCGGAGGGAGAGGGTAGGTTGCAAGTTCCTTAACATCTGCTTCAGTGCCTTGTTATTTTCCTTAGAATGTATCCCAACCCCAGGTATGTTCTGAATCTGAACCCATGCAGCTCATCTCCAGAGGAGAGGCAGCAGCGTGTCGATACTAGGAACTGTCTATACCGTGGCCAGGTTCGTCACCTTGTTTCCACTTGTTCCCTGCGTCCAGTAAGAAGCTTGGGCGATATGGGGAAAATTCTATTGGGTCAAATCGCCTGCCCGTCTTCCCGCAGACCCCTGTTTGAGGCCAACCGTGTGTGGCAGAGTCTTTTCCTCTAGCTGCTCTTACAGTTTCAGGTGCCAACGAGAGCTTTTTGGACCGAGGTGTTGTCAACCAGTTGGGCCTGGACACTGTTCCACTTAATTCACCTCTCAATGCCTACGCTCTCAATGGTAAGCTTCTCTCCTGTGTCTGTGAGAAAACCGTTCCAGTCATCCTGCGTCTCTCTGGTAATCACCAAGAAAAGATCAGCTCCCACATAATCAACAGTCCCTATTCTCCTCTGGTTCTGGGCCATCCGTGGTTAAAACTACACAACCCACAGATTGACTGGCCCAGCAGCAGGGTTACTACTTGGAGTACATTCTGTCATTCCAATTGTCTACGTTCTGTCTTTCCACCTGCCTTGTCTGTACCCCAGTCCATTCCAGAACCCCCAGACCGGTCTTCAGTTCCTCCAGAGTATCACAGTTTAGCTCCTGTGTTCAGTAAGCACTCCACCCTGTCTCTGCCCCCTCGTACGACTGTGCTATTGACCTTCAGCCTGGAGCTCCCCTCCCCAGTAGCAGGTTGTATAACCTTTCTCGCTACAGATCTAAGAATACCAAGCCTGAATACCAAGCCTTCTCCCGTCAGTTCACCGCAGACAACACAGGTACCGAGCCAGAAACCAGTCTGATCCAGGAAACGGTCCATGTAAGGCTCTGTTTGTGCCAGATTCAGTTCGCTCTGAAGTTCTTCAGTGGGACCATGCTACTCACCTCACCTGTCACCCTGGCATGAACCGGACTGTCGCTTACCTGAGGCAGCGATTTTGGTGGCCCACCATGGTGAGAGACACCCAGGAATTCATCTCAGCCTGCTCGGTCTGGGCCCGGAACAAAACCTCCATCAAACCTACGTCCGGTCTGCTTCGCCCTCTTCCCATACCCAGTCACCCCTGGTCACATAAAGCTCTGGACTTCGTCACTGGCCTTCCTCCATCTAACGGTAACTCAGTCCAGGACCACAGGCGCCATTGTCATTGCACCTGGAGGAGGGATTGGTCTGTTCTTCGTACCTCCGCCAGGACCCAATCCCAAGCTAACCGTTGCCTTGCTTGAGCTCCAGTCTAGACTCCAGGTCAAAAGGATTTCCACACCCTAACAAGCCGTGTGTGTTTGCCAGGTGGCACCCGTAGGGGGGGGGGGGGGGATTCTGTCACGTCTGCTCCTGCTGCAACTCATTCCATTATCAAGACCTCTACAAATACTCAGTTCTGCCACTTCCACTCTGCCAGATCGTAATCTCTCCGCACTGGGCTGTGCTGGCGAACCGGGGACACCATACGTAGGGCTGGTGCCATGTACACTGGCCCGAGGAGACGCACTGGAGACCAGATGCGCTGAGCCGGCTTCATGGCACCTGTCTCGATGCCCACTCTAGCCCAGCCGATATGAGGCACTGCAATGTACCGCACCGGGGACACCGTGCGCCTTACCTCTCTCTCCACGGTAAGTACGGGGAGTTGGCTCAGGTCTCCTACCTGACTTAGCCACACTCCCGTGTGCACCCCCCCAATACGTTTTTGGGGCTGCCTCTAAGGCTTCCAACCGCGCTGCCGTGCTGCCTCCTCATACCACCGCCTCTCGGCTTTCGCTGCCTCCAGCTCAGCCTTGGGGCGGCGATATTCTCCAGGCTGTGCCCAGGGTCCCTTGCCATCCAGAATCTCCTCCCATGTCCAGGATTCCTGCGATCACTGCTGCTGCTGCTGCCATACCACGCTGCTTGGTCCTTTGGTGGTGGGTGTTTCTGTAACGGCTGTCGTGGGAAGAAGGTGAGGACCAAAGCGCAGCGTGGTAAGTGTTCATCTTATTTAATGAAAACTGAACACTGAATAACAAAACAACAAAGAAACAACCGGAACAGTTCTGTCTGGTGTAGACACACAAAGACTGAAACTACCACCCACAAAACACAATGGAAAACAGGCTACCTAAACATGGTTCTCAATCAGGGACAACGATTGACAGCTGCCTCTGATTGAGAACCATACCAGGCCAAACACAGAAATAGAAAATCATAGACAAACTAACATAGACCACCCACCCAACTCACGCCCTGACCATACTAAAACAAAAGACAAAACAAAGGAACTAAGGTCAGAACATGACATGAATTCATGCTTCATCCTTAATTATTATAACGTTACCATCCTAACATACACGTTTCAACCGTTACGAACTACACCCGAAAATACAAAAAACCTAGCTAGCACAGCATGGTATCCCCGTTACAACAGTTCTTAGCCACGTAGTTCCGCTTGTCTTACCATTTCCCCCGCATAAAAAACACGTAAACAATTCAATGTTGTACCTACAGCGACAATTAAAACCTTCCCCAACCAGAAACTGTGGATTGATGGCAGCATTTGCGCAAAACTGAAAGCGCGAACCACTGCTTTTAATCAGGGCAAGGCGACCAGAAACATGACCGAATAAAAACAGTGTAGATATTCCCTTCGCAGGGCAATCAAACAAGCTAAGCGTCAGTATAGAGACAAAGTTGAGTCGCAATTCAACGGCACAGACAAGAGAAGTATATGGCAGGGTCTACAGTAAATCACAGACTACAAAAAGAAAACCAGCCCCGTCGTGGACCACGATGTCTTGCTCGCAGACAAACTAAACAACTTCTTTGCTCGCTTTGAAGACAATACAGTGCCACCGACATGACCCGCTACCAAAACCTGTGGGCTCTCCTTCACTGCAGTCAACGTGAGTAAAACATTAAAACGTGTTAACCCTCACAAGGCTGCCGGCCAAGACGACATCCCTAGCTGTATCCTCAGAGCATGCGCAGACCAGCTGGCTGGTGTGTTTACGGACATATTCAATCAATCCTTTTCCCAGTCTGCTGTTCCCACATGCTTCAAGAGGGCCCCCATTGTTCCTATTCCCTAGAAAGCTAAGGTAACTGAGCTAAATGACTATTGCCCTGTAGCACTCACTTCCGTCATCATGAAGTGATCCACATAGGTCCACAGACGACGCAATCGCAATCACACTTCACACTGCCCTAACCCATCTGGACAAGAGGAATACCTATGTAAGAATGCTGTTCATCGACTACAGCGCAGCATTTAACACCATAGTACCCTCCAAACTCATCATTAAGCCCGAGACCCTGGGACTCGACCCCGCCCTGTGCAACTGGGTCCTGGACTTCCTGCCGTGCCGCCCCCAGGTATTGAGGGTAGGAAATAACATCTCCAGCCCGCTGATCCTCAACACTGGGGACCCAAAAGGGTGCATTCTCAGCCCTCTCCTGTACTCCCCGTTCACCCATGACTGCGTGGCCATGCAAGCCTCCAACTCAATCATCAAGTTTGCAGACGACACTACAGTGGTAGGCTTGATTACCAACAATGACAAGACGGCCTACAGGTAGGAGGTGAGGGCCTTCGGAGTGTGGTGTCAGGGAAATAATCTCACACTCAATGTCATCAAAACAAAAGAGACGATCGTGGACTTCAGGAAACAGCAGAGGGAGCAGCCCCCTATCCACATCGATGGGACAGTAGTGGAGAAGTTGGAAAGTTTTAAGTTCCTCGGCGTACACATCACGGACAAACTGAAATGGTCCACCCACACAGACAGCGTGGCGAGGAAGGCATAGCAGCGCCTCTTCAACCTCAGGAGGTAAAGGTAAAAGTACCCCACTGACTTCTTGGTGACGGGGGCAGTATTGAGTAGCTTGGATGAATAAGGTGCCCAGAGTAAACTGCCTGCTACTCTGTCCCAGATGCTAATATATGCATATTAGTAGTAGTATTGGATAGAGAACACTCTGAAGTTTCTAAAACTGTTTGAATGATGTCTGTGAGTATAACAGCACTCATATGGCAGGCGAAAACCTGAGACAAATCCAATCAGGAAGTGGGAAATCTGAGGTTTGTCGTTTCATTTAAGTGATTGCCTATCCAATATGCTGTGTCTATGGGGCCAGATTGCACTTCCCTAGGCTTCCAGCAGATGTCAACAGTCTTTAGAAAGTTGTTTGAGGGTGTCGAATAAGAGCTGTTTCAACAAGTGAACTAGGCTGAGGCCAATCAGTTGTTTACTGCGCGGTCACGCGGGTGCGCCGTTCCTTCTTTTTCCTCTGTAATGAACACGCTATTGTCCGGTTGGAATATTATTGAAGATTTATTATAAAAAGACCCTAAGGATTGATTGTAAACATCGTTTGACATGTTTCTACAAACTGTAATGGAACTCTTGACTTTTCGTCTGGATTTTGCGCTTGCTCATTGTGCCTTTGGAATAGTGAACTAAATGCGTGAACAAAACGGAGGTATTTGGACATAAATATGGACGTAATCGAACAAAACAAACATTTCTTATGGAATTGGGAGTCCTGGGAGTGCATTCCGACGAAGATCAGCAAAGGTAAGTGAAGATTTATAATGCTATTCATGACTTTTGTTGACTCCACAATTTGGCGGGTAACTGTATGGCTTGCTTTTGTGGCTGAAAGCTGTTCTCAGATTATTGAATAGTGTGCTTTGCCGTAAAGCTTTTTTTAAATCTGACACAGCGGTTGCATTAAGAACAAGTTTATCTTTAATTCTATGTAAAACATGTATCTTTCATCAAAGTTTATGATGAGTATTTCTGTTATTTGATGTGGCTCTCTGCAATTTCTCCGGATGTTTTCGAGGCATTTCTGAACATGGCACCAATGTAAACTGAGGTTTTTGGATATAAATATGAACTTGATCGAACAAAACATACAGTGCCTTGCGAAAGTATTCGGCCCCCTTGAACTTTGCGACCTTTTGCCACATTTCAGGCTTCAAACAATCATGAAGTGGAACGACATTTATTGGATATTTCAAACTTTTTTAACAAATCAAAAACTGAAAAATTGGGCGTGCAAAATTATTCAGCCCCTTTACTTTCAGTGCAGCAAACTCTCTCCAGAAGCTCAGTGAGGATTTCTGAATGATCCAATGTTGACCTAAATGACTAAAGATGATAATTTATGTTATCAACATTTATGTTCTGGAGAAGGTATAAAAGATTGGTGAAGAATCCAGCTATGAACTGGTCCGTTTGGTACAATTTTGTGAAACTCATGGGAGCGAATACGGCCACATTACCATAACGCTGTTTATATAATAGCCTCTGTTATGATTGTTGTATAAGATGAATGAGTGATGATGATACTGTTTGTGAAATTGTGTAATGTGATTTTGGACTGTTTAATGAAGGTAACTCCAATTCCCTTTGGAGTTGAACTAAATCAGAGGACCGCCCATGAGCACAGTTATGGTCGGGCATCCTGGGACAGGCCATTTTCTGCTCTTCCGAATAAAACACCCAGCTTGAGAATTTCTCAACAGACCATGTTTCTCTCAATTACGAGAGGAAAAAGGTTGCAGACCAGCATACCTCGATAACGAGAGGGCCAAGGTTTGAGACCAGACTGCTGAATCTTTTAACCATCCCACGTGGTTAAACTCTTAGACTATCAATACCGACAGAATAAGAAGAAGTCTTTGATATTAATTACTAGTCTGCAGCTAGGAATTCGGTATCATTGAACGCGAAGACCGAGAACCGCCGAAACATCTATCCATAACGACATGAATGAATGTCACTCTGAACTAACCATTCTAACCACGACAGAGAGAGGGCGGACAGACTCTCCAACAGAAACAAACTTTTCAACAGAGATCCCGACGACACACTGAGCGTAAATATATATATTGATTGCAATTATTCCCAAATGAGTGAGCAAAGGATTAGCATTTCAATTGTTATAATTATCAACTTTGTAGTGTCTCATCTCAGTTGACCCCCACTTCCCTTTTAGTCCACCAAGCCGCGATACCGGTTTATCCCACTAGGGAAACTAAATTATAATTTCCTTGTAACTATCTACTGTTTGTTTCTGCATTTCTGTGAATTACTTAGTTAGTAAATAAATGATTTAAGACAATTGATGTATGAATGACTCATAGTGAAGACTGGGTTTGTGCAGATAACCAACAATTTACGACGTTTGGAATGAGACTAACGTGAGGTAAAATAAATAATAAATTAATTAAGAAGACTAATTGATCAGATATTAAAATATCTGAAAAGTTGTATTAGGAAAATTATAACTTTGTAATCTGAATATTTTCCTTGGTGCCCCGACTTCCTAGTTAATTACATTTGCCTGATTAGTTAATCACAAAATGCTAATTACAGAGAATCTTTGATAAAAACTAAAAGTCTTCAGTTAATGATAGTAAAGACACAACACATATAATAATATATCAATAGTATATTACCTATTGTCTGCCTGCTTGATCACTACTGTCCACTGGAATGTAAGTGAGTTGCAGGGTTGTGGAGAATCGGGCTGATGTTGTGGCTGCTACTGCCTTCCCACAGCCACCATATCTGTGGCCTGGGACTCCCATCTGCAGTTCAGTGGAGAGTCAGGGACGATCCCATAGCCATGCACAGGGAGCCCTGTATCACAGCCCCATAGTGGTTCCACACAGTCACAGTGCTGGGTCCATCTGCAAGAGAATGGCATAGACTCACATTTTATATTGAGCGTGATGCTCTTTTCAGCATGATATCAGTACTATACATCAATCTCAACTTAGATTGTTGCTATTTGAGACTGTTTCTGGGATCTAGTCACATATTCCTTTTTTGGTATAGAATCACATCCATTTGTGTAACTTGCACTTTTCTTGTGTGGCCAGAGCAGATGTGAAACCACACAGGTGCACTCAATGGCCTGGTTCACTGCCACAGGGATGGACCTGAGTTGGCTGTTCAGAGAGAAGGTTCCGTCTGTACTGCTATTTATGCTGGTGGCGACATTGTCTGGTGGTACATGGTGATAACCACAGGACCAGAGAATGTGTATGTCTCTGGGGTTGAACCAGGAGGTGGTGCAGGCAAGTTCCCCTCTCACTCCCGGAACTATGCTCTGTGGTCTTATATGAACAGTGGTGGAATCCACTTTGATATGAGAACAAAACAGAAACACATCTGATTAAAATACATGACATTAGGCTTATTTCTCTTCTCTATATTGCTAAAATTGTTACTGTAAGTACCATTTTTACTTACAGTAGGGTGAAACATGGTTCCGTTTCCTTGAATTCTGGTTGTCCTGTCAGGGTTTGGCATTTCCACATGACAATAATACACCTGGTTGTGCTTGGGTCAGAGTCTCTTAATGGTATGGGAGTTTGTACAGACTAGCAAGTACTTTGCTGAAACAGCATCTGCACAGATGATATCTTCAGTTCCATTGACATCCTTCCTGGTTGGTGCTGAATTTATTAAATATAGCTTCAGGTCCTTTTCCAGTGTAGTTGAATTGGCAGTGTAAAGTTACAGAGGCTCCAATTCTAGCTCTGATATGTCCTATCGGTGTCCTGTGTGAATCTAAGTGTGCGTTCTCTAATTCTCTCCTTCTCTCTTTCTTTCTCTCTCTCGGAGGACCTGAGCCCTAGGACCATGCCCCAGGATTACCTGACATGATGACTCCTTGCTGTCCCCAGTCCACCTGGCCGTGCTGCTGCTCCAGTTTCAACTGTTCTGCCTTATTATTATACGACCATGCTGGTCATTTATGAACATTTGAACATCTTGGCCATGTTCTGTTATAATCTCCACCCGGCACAGCCAGAAGAGGACTGGCCACCCCACATATGCTCTCTCTAATTCTCTCTTTTTTTCTCTCTCTCGGAGGACCTGAGCCCTAGGACCATGCCCCAGGACTACCTGACATGATGACTCCTTGCTGTCCCCAGTCCATCTGACTGTGCTGCTGCTCCAGTTTCAACTGTTCTGCCTTATTATTATACGACCATGCTGGTCATTTATGAACATTTGAACATCTTGGCCATGTTCTGTTATAATCTCCACCCTCTAGGTTTCTTCCTAGGTTTTGGCCTTTCTAGGGAGTTTTTCCTAGCCACCGTGCTTCTACACCTGCATTGCTTGCTGTTTGGGGTTTTAGGCTGGGTTTCTGTACAGCACTTTGAGATATCAGCTGATGTACGAAGGGCTATATAAATACATTTGATTTTATTTGATTTTGATCATTGATGTACAGAAGGAGATGAAGAATTGTGGCCTGTCATGGAAAACCATCCCCAAACAGGCTGAAGATTGGCAGCAGTGGCTCTCTCGTGGAAGGCTTAGGTTTCACTTAAGAATTACAAGGATTAAGTAAATAAGTTCATGGCTCAGGGGATGTCCTTTTCTTTGAAATGCTTAATTTGGCCATCGATAAACATAGTGCTGATCTGTATTTCCAAAGAGGTCTAATTTTGTTTAATCAGTCCACACCCCCAGGATTTAGGTTTGTTTTCGGGAAGTTCAGCCAGGCTTTCTTGTGTCTCTTTCAGCAGTGGGGTCTTCCTATGTTTACCAATGACCAAATTAAGCATTCAAAGAAAATAACACCCTTCCTAGAATCAAACACGGAGAAGGATCCAATAATTCTGTGGGGTTGCTTGGCTGCCTTTGGTACTGGGGACCTTGAATGTGTGCAAGTGTTTTGGAGTGCAATGTTTAACCCAGTGTTAAAAAAAACAGTGTCCATTGAAGATTGTGGGCTGTTCAGCCAGACAACAAACCGAAATGCATCAAAAAAATCACCCAATGGTTCAAAAGGAATTGTGGGACTGCTCTGGAGTGGCCAGTGATGAGTCCAGATCTAAAAACCTAAGGTGAGATCTGAAAACTGCAGTTTGTGGAAGATACCCCTCAAACATTGAAGAATTGGAGCAGTTTGCAGCTGAAGAGTGGGCCAAATTGCCAGTAGAAAAATGCAGCAAGCTCATTGATGGCTACAAGAAGCGTTTATCGGCAGCTATCTTGGCCAAAGGCTATGCAAGCAAGTACTAGCTCCGTGGTTCCAATAATTTTGCCAATGCCATTTGTTTTTATTTTCTAAATTAAAGTGGTGCTGAACTGACTGATTTCACCTCGGTTGTTCTCCTCATAAAGAAAGGCAACTGAGAAGACAAAGTTTGTGTCTTGGGGGATTGGTTTGATGTGGGTGTTTCTTGGATTAAAATTAACTCTTTGGGCTGCAATCCCATTAATGGGATGATATGACAACAGCCAGTGAAAGTGCAGGGCGCCAAATTCAAAACAACAGAAATCTCATCATTAATATGTCTCAAACATACATGTATCTTATACCGTTTTAACGGTAGTCTTGTTGTTAATCCCACCACAGTGTCCGATTTCAAATAGGATTTACGGCAAAAGCACCACAAACGATTATGTTAGGTCACCACCAAGCCACAGAAAAACACAGCCATTTTCCCAGCCAAAGAGAGGAGTCACAAAAAGCACAAATAGAGATAAAAATGAATCACTAACCTTTGATGATCTTCATCAGATGACACTCATAGGACTTCATGTTACAAAATACATGTATGTTTTGTTATTATATATTTAAATTTAAATCGGGATTTTATATTGGCGTGTTACATTCACTAGTTCCAAAAACATCCAGTGATTTTGCATAGCCACATCGATTCAACAGAAATACTCATCATAAATGTAGATGATAATACAAGTTATACACATGGAATTATAGATATACCTGTCCTTAATGCAACTGCTGTGTCAGATTTAAAAAAAACGGAAAAAGCAAACCATGCAATGATCTGAGACCGCGCTCAGAACAATCAAGTCAAAATAGCCGCAATGTTGTAGTCAACATGAACCATAAATTACATACTAAATATTCCCTTACGTTTGATGATCTTCATCAGAATGCACTCCAAGGAATCACAGGTCCAGATTTGTTCGATAATGTCCGTTATTTATGTCCAATTACCTACTTTTGTTAGCGTGTTTGGTATACATATCCAAACGCTTGTTCTGGTCAGCGTTATGTTGGACAAAAACTTCAAAAAGTTATATTACAGGTTGAAGAAACATTTCAAACTAAGTACAGAATCAATCATTAGGATGTTTTTATTGTTAATCTTCAATAAAGTTCCAACCGGAGTATTCCTTTGTGACTTCTGGAGCCATGGAACGCAGGTCGCTATCATGTGCAATGCGCATGACCAGAAAATGGCTGACTGCCAGACACCTGATTCATTCTGCTGTCATTCAGTCCCACAACACAATAGAAGCCTCATTCAAATTTCTATAGACGGTTGACATCTAGAGGAAGCCCTAGAAAGTGCAACATCATTAATATCTCAAGGGGATTACAATGGGAACTGTGTTAGGTACATACCAACCTCAGATTTCTCACTTCCTGTTTTGATTTCTCCTCAGGTTTTTGCCCGCCATATGAGTTCTGTTATACTCACAGATCATTCAAACAGTTTTAGAAACTTCAGAGGGTTTTCTGTCCAATACTAATAATAATTTGCATATATTAGCAACTGAGACTGAGGAGCAGGCCGTTTATTTTGGGCACCTTATTCATCCAAGCTACTCAATACTGCTCCCCAGCCATAAGAATTAAGCTGGTGCCTGGTGTCGTGTCTTTACTATCATTAACTGAAGACTGATAGTTTTTATCAAAGATTCTATGTAATTAGTTACTGCGTGATCTAGGGCACCAAGGAAAAATATTCAGATTAAAGAGTTATCATATCCTAAAATAACTTTTCAGATATTTTATCTGATCAATTAGTCTTCGAATTAATTAATTATTTACTGTACCTCACGTTAGTCTCATTCCAAACGTCATAAATTGTTTGTTATCTGCACGGACCCCGTCTTCACTATGAGTCATCCATACATCAATTGTCTTAAATCATGTATTTATTACTAACAAAGTAATTCACAGAAATGCATAAACAAACAAACAAACATGGTAAATGTGGTTACATGAAATGATAGGAGAATGTGTCCTAGTGGGCTGAACCGGCATGGTGGCTTGTTAGACAAGAGGGGGAGTGGGGGTTGACTAAGAAGTCACTACAAGGTGATAACTATAACAATTGAAATGCTAATCCTTACACATGAACGCTCACTCAGTCGGGAACAATTGCAATCAATATATATATTTACGCTCAGTGTCGTCTTGATCGCTGGTGAAAAGTTCATTTCTTTTGTAAAATTGTCCGTCTCTCTCCCTCTCTCTCGGTTGTGGTTAGAGGGGATTGTTCAGAGTGACAATCGTTATTGAATGGATGTTTCGGTGGTTGTGGTTCTTCGCGTTCAATGATGCCGAATTCCTAGCTGCAGACTAGTAATCAATATCAAAGACTTGTTCTAATTCTGTCGGTATCGATAGTCTAAGAGTTTAACCACGTGGTATGGTTAAAACGATTCAGCAATGGTCTACACCTTTAGCCATCTCGTAATTGAGGTAAGCTTGGTCTGGTGATAATTTCTCAAAGTTGGGTTTTATTCGGAATGGCAGAAAAGGGCTGTCCCAGGATGTCTGACCCTAACTGGGCTCAGGGGCGGTCCTCTGATTTTAGTTCAAATCCAATTCCCTTTTTGAGTTTTCCTTCATTAAACAGTCCAAAATCACATAGTAAAATTGTGTAAACAGTATCATACTCACTCATTCATCTTATACAACAATTAGATGTAAACCTTATATCTGGGGCCATTATATAAACAATGTTATGATAATGTGGCCACACCGCCTCCCATGAGCTTCCCAAGTTGTGACAAACGGACCAGTTCGTAGCTGGATTTTTCACCGATCTTTTACACTTTCTCCGGAACATGAAATTTGTTCGTACCTCAAGTTCTGTGAGGTGGAAGGATTTCCTTTGTCTCCATGAAAAACTACTCCATAACTGTGTGTCCATGAGGTCTTCTCAGGAATTTACGACCTCTGACCACAGCAGACTAGTTGAAGGAGGCAAGGGGGAGGCAGGAAGAGGGGGATGGGCTTGCTATACCCAAAGAGGCCAACATCATGACACTGGGTAGCCACTGGATTGGCCGGGTTGGCCAGGTTAGCCACTTGATTGGACGGGGTAGCCGCTGTCTTGGACACGTTGGCTGGAGTAGCTGCTAAATTGGCTGGGGTAGCAGCTGGATTGGCCAGTTTGGAAGGGGTGGCCGTTTAGCCGGCTACCATCCACCTACCTTCCTGGGTTTTGGCGTCATGAAATATACACAATTATTGGCTCCCTTGATAAATATGAGCAAAAATAAATAACTAATACAAATACTAAGCTATATTGTACGCTCAAATAATTCATACATCTTAATTTATACTAATGCAATTGCTCAGAGAAAGAGATATATTGTATCCCTGGTTTTCAATACTCCAGCAGCCTCCCTTTGCGATGATAACAACACAGCCTTTTTCTAAAATGTTTTATGAGATTGAAGAACACAATGGGAGGGATCATAGCCAATTCATGCAGAATCTTTCTAGATCCTTGATATCCTTTATATCCTCTTCAATTCAAACCACTTGTTTTCAATTGGGAGACTGAGATGGCCATAGCAAAATGTACATTTTTGGTCAATTAACCATTTCTTTGTGGATTTTGATGTGTGCTTGAGGTTATTGTCTCGTGGGAAGAGTCACTTGCGGCCAAGTTTCAGCCTCCTTGGCAGAGGCAACCAGGTTTTGGCTTAAATGTGCTGGTACTTTGTAAGGTTTATTATGCTGTTGACCTTTAACAAGGGGCCCAGGACCAGTGGAAGCAAAATAGGCCCTTAACATCAAAGATCCACCACCATATTTTACAGTAGGGACAAGTTATTTTTACACATATGCATTGTTCTTTTGAAGGCCAAACCCACACTGCTGGTGTGTGTGGCCAAGGACCTCTATTTTTATGTCATACATCACGCCAGTGAGAGAAGACACAGGGGCTAGAATTACACTCCCAGTGCATGTGCATTATGTGCTGGGAGTACAAATCTAGCCCCTGTGTCATCTGTTAGAAAGACACTGCAAGCCGGTGATTCACTGTTAACACTTTATTGCCTAGGTAGCCAGAAGAGTATTAAGATGTAAAGTAGTATCTGTATGTGACCGCTGACTCTGGTGCTGAGCTGGAATCTAAAGGTAGCAGGGAATTATTCATAGCTAGCTTATCTAGCTAGCTAAAATCTCACATTGGTTGAAGAATTGCTCTGACTTCAAAAGCACTTGAACACAATCATGTTGGACTTACAACTTCCTTATTGGGAATTTTCCCACTTCCAACTAGAATATGAATGTCCAATAACACTGAGGTGGTTGCAATACACACAGGCTTGAAATGTTATTAATTACAATTTGAATAAACAATCTTAGTTACATGCGAACTATATACTGTATATCTATACTGAACAAAAATATAAGTGCAACATGCAACAATTTCTATGATTTTACTGAGTTACAGTTCATATAAGGAAATCAGTCATTTGAAATGAATTTATTAGGCCCTAATCTATGGTTTTCAAGACTGGGCCAGCCACTGGGGAGCCAGGTCCAGGCAATCCGAATGAGTTTTTACCCCAAAAAGAGCTTTGCTGCAGACAGAAATACTCCTCAATTTAATCAGCTCTCCGGGTGGCTGATTGCAGACGATCCCGCAGGTGAAGAAGCCGGATGTGGAGGTTCTGGGCTGGTGTGGTTACACGTGGACTGCGGTTCAGAGGCCGATTGGTCGTACTGACCTATTCTCTAAAATGGCCTTGGTAGAAGAATTTACATTCAATTCTCTGATGGACATCTCTGCAGTCAGCATGTCAATTGCACGCTCCCTCAAAACTTGAGACATCTGTGGCATTGTGTTGTGTAACGAAACTGCACATTTTAGAGTGGCCCTTTACTGTCCTCAGCACAAGATGCACCGGTGTAACGCTGTTTAATCGGATTATCTTGGCAAAGGAGAAATGCTCACTAACATGGATGTAGATGCCGAGGAGTTGAGCAGGCGTTAAACCTCTTTGGGCTGCAATCCCGTTAACGGGATGATAAGACAACAGCCAGTGAAAGTGCAGGGCGCCAAATTCAAAACAACAGAAATACATCAAACATACATGTATCTTATACCTTTTTAAATGTAATCTTGTTGTCAATCCCACCACAGTGTCCGATTTCAAATATGCTTTTCAGCGAAAGCACCACAAACGATTATGTTAGGTCACCACCAAGCCACAGAAAAAAACATCAATTTTTCCAGCCAAAGATAGGAGTCACAAAAAGCACAAAGAGATAAAAATGAATCACTAACCTTTGATGATCTTCATCAGAATGCACTCCCAGGAATCCCAGGTCCACAATAAATGCTTGATTTGTTCGATAATGTCAGTTATTTATGTCCAATTAGCTACTTTTGTTAGCGCGTTTGGTACACCTATCCAAACGCTGGTGCTGGTCGACCATATCTTCGGACAAAAACTTCAAAAGGTTATATTACAGGTCGAAGAAACATTTCAAACTAAGTACAGAATCAATCATTAGGATGTTTTTATCATAAATCTTAAATAAAGTTCCAACCGGAGAGTTCCTTTGTGTCTTGAGGAGGAACGGAACGCAGGAAGATATCATGTGGTATGTGCGTGAGCGGGAAATGGCTGACTGCCAGTTGTCTGACTCATTCCCCTCTTTCAAATTTCTATAGACGGTTGACATCTAGTGGAAGCCCTAGAAAGTGAATCTTCATTCATATCCCAATGGGATATGCCAACTGACATTTACTCCTGAGGTGCTGACTTACTGCTCCCTCGACAAGTACTGTGATTATTATTATTTGACCATGCTGGTCATTTATGAACATTTGAACATCTTGGCCGTGTTCTGTTATAATCTCCACCCGGCACAGCCAGAAGAGGACTGGCCACCTCTCATAGCCTGGTTCCTCTCTAGGTTTCTTCCTAGGTTTTGGCCTTTCTAGGGAGTTTTTCCTAGCCACCGTGCTTCTACACCTGCATTACTTGCTGTTTGGGGTTTTAGGCTGGGTTTCTGTACAGCACTTTGAGATATCAGCTGATGTACGAAGGGCTAAATAAATCAATTTGATTTGATTTCAATAGAGAATGGGTTGAAAATATACCAACCTCAGATGTCTCACTTCCTGTTTGGATTTATTCTCAGGTTTTTGCCTGCCATATGAGTTATGTTATACTCACAGACATCATTCAAACAGTTTTAGAAACTTCAGAGTGTTTTCTATCCAATACTAATAATAATATGCATATATTAGCAACTGAGACTGAGAAGCAGAACGTCTAGTCTGGGCACCTCTGGACACCTTTCATCCAAGCTACTCAATAGTGCCCCTGCAGCCATAAGAAGTTTTAACAAACTTAACTCTTCAAAGTTATCCTAGTATTACCTTAATAAAAATGTTGAAACAATATTCTAACATCGGCTGATAAATTGTTAAGTACTTACCTTCTCAAAGCGCCATGGACCTCCGGCCGAGAGGCAAGAAGGTTGACCAAAACATAGTTGAATCCCAAGATAATAATAACTCCACAGCTAGCAAGTTTAGCATCAGTCCTGATAACTCAGATGACAGTGCCTCACTGTTCCTCTCAGCAGCCTCTTCCGAGTCTTCTGGCATGCTTGCTACTCTCCTCTGGGAGATTCAAGATGGTAACAAAGAAATTGACAAGAAATTGGTTGAACATTCTTCCATTGACGGCCTGAAATCCCCTCTGAATGCCTTCCTTTTGAGAACCTCTGAGGCTGACTTGTGATTTAGCACGGTTGAAGATACCATCACCTGACATGACCAGGTTATCAAACAGCTGCAGAAAGACAATGCCTATCTCACAAACAAGTTGGACCAGATGGAGAACCAGAGCAGATGTAGCAATAAGCGTGTGGTCGGATTGAAAGAGGACAGCGTCCTTTTCTTCACTCAATGGATCCCTGATGTTCTGGGCATAACCAACTTTACAAAGCCATTGGAAATCGAACATGCCCACAGAACCTTAACCACGAAAACCACACCAGATAAGCCCCCACGGGACGTCCTGACCAGGTTCCTCTGGGTTTTGGTGGCATGTCTGGTGGGGTAAGTGTGTGTGTCAGAGCTGTGAGTAAGTTGACTATGCAAACAATTTGGGATTTTCAACACATTAATGTTTCTTACAAAAATAAGAAGTGATGCAGTCAGTTTCTCCTAAACACTTATTTATATCAGCCCTCTGATTACAACGAAGAGCAAGACATGCAGCTCTGTTCTGGGCCAGCTGCAGCTAAACTAGGTCTTTCCTTGCAGCACCTGACCACACGACTGGACAATAATCAATATAAAACAAAAATATATTCTGCAGGATTTGCTTTTTGGAGTGTGGCGTCAACAAAGCAGAGCTTCTCGTTATTACAGACAGACCTCTCCCCATCTTTACAATCATTGAATCTATATGTTTTGACCATGACAGTTTACAATCTAAGGTAACATTTGGAATTTGGATATGTTTACCGCTACAAATCATTTGGACATTTTCAACTAACAGTTATTTTTCCTGTGGTGAGTTCTACTACATTTACAGGAGAGTATGTTTTGTTTTTGACAATATCCATTGGGCAAAGAAAATTAGTAGGCCTAGGCCCATTGCTTTTCCCCCCATTTATGTTTCTCTTCTTCTCCTGAAAAGAGACTCAAGCAGCCCTTATTGTTGACAGTAAAATGTTCAGCCATAAAGGTCTATTCACAACATTTGTTTTCAATATAGAGATTTTAGTAGTTTTTTTTGTAGGTTTTGGTTTTAGTTTATTCCAAACTTTAGCTAGTAAGAGCAAAATGGAAAGCCAGAAACAATGTGTCTCTACAAGTGTTTTCATATATGATTGTTGGGGATTGTGATTTTAGTCTGACAATCAGGGTGGGTGTGGTTCATGTTTTTTCTTCTTGTCACGATCTTCGTAATAACATTCGGACCAAAGCGCAGCGTGACATGTTTTTCGAGTGAAACGCACAAAAACAATAAAGAACGAACGAAACGTGAAGAAAATGAAGTGCTCACAGGCAACTACACTTAAACAAGATCCCACAACACACAGTGGAGGAATGGCTTCCTAAATATGATCCCCAATCAGAGACAACGAGACAATGATAAACAGCTGCCTCTGATTGGGAACCATACCAGGCCAACATAGAAATAAACACCCTAGATTACCGACCCTAGTCACACCCCAACCTAACCGAAATAGAGAATAAAAAGGCTCTCTATGGTCAGGGCATGACAGTACCCCCCCCCCCCCCCCCCCCCCCGTTTGGAACGTTACAGCCTTATTCTAAAATTGAATTTGAACAAATATCCCTCATCAATCTACACACAATACCTCATAATGACTATGTGTCACTGCACAGCTATTTTCAGGTCTCTTCAGAGATTTTCAATCAAGTTCAGGTCCGGTCTCTGGCTGGGCCACTCGATGACATTCAGAGACTTGTCCCAAAGCCACTCCTGCGTTGTCTTGGCTGTGTGCTTAGGGTCATTGTTCTGTTGGAAGGTGAACCTTCGCCCTAGTCTGAGGTCCTGAGCGCTCTGGAGCAGGTTTTCATTAAGGATCTCTCTGTACTTTCTCTGTTCATCTTTCCCTCGATCCTGATTAGTCTCCCAGTCCCTGCCCCTGAAAACCTCCCCACAGCATGATGCTGCCACCACCATGCTCACCTTAGGGATGGTGCCAGGTTTCCACCAGAAGTGATGCTTGGCATTCAGGCCAAAGAGTTCAATCTTGGTTTCATCAGACCAGAGAATCTTGTTTCTCATGGTTTAATCAATTTTAGAATAGGCTGTTATGTAACAAAATTTGGAAAAAGTTAAGGGATTTGAATACTTTTCGATTGCACTGTACAGTAGGTCACTTCAGTGTCCAAACTAAAGTTGAAACATTAACTGACTATTTACATAATTACCATTTGGTTATATATTTGAAACAGAACCCATGCTTAATCCACTAAAATATGTCACATTCAACATTAAAGGCCGTAACAGCCCGGTTCAGAGGAAAAGAGTCTATACATACCTTAAGAAATTAAAGGCTGACATTGTGTTCGTACCAGAAACACATCTTACAGCCAGTGAACACAAGAAAGTAAAGCGGGAATGGGTGGGAAAACTTTTTCCGTTGTCTTTGAACTCCAATGCAAGAGGAACTGCAATTTTGATAAATAGACACAACTCCTTTTTTATCAGCAACACCATATCTGATCCCTCAGGCAGGTTTGTTTGTTGGTGCAAGGGCATATGTATTCGGAGTCTTGGACCGTATTGAATATGTATGCTCCTAACTTCGATGTCCATACAGTATGTTTATTCATAATATCTTCCTTCAGGTTGCTCAGGCACCACCAGGATGGCTATTGGCTGTTTAGATACAGTTCTTGATAGGTTCTCTGATAAAATCTCCCCTCTTACCAAAGCCGCCAAGGTCACCATGTCATTCATGAAGGATCTCAATTTACTAGACGTCTGGAAACAGATGCACCCACACGGTGCTGAACTGAATGTCCTTGAATCTGAAATCTTTGAGCTAGAGAAAACTTACCAGAGGCTTTCTATCAAGCTGAGAGGGCCATTACTAGATCAAAACAGTGTTTTTACAAACTTGGAGAGAAAGCACACAAAGTATTGGCATGGCAACTGAAAGCAGAGGAAAATAAGAGGACAATTAATGCTATAGAAACTCTTACTTATGAGATATATTTCGACTGTACTGAAATTAATGATTATTTTAAGAAATACTATGAGGACCTCTAAACTTCCCAATCAAGCAATGATGTATCAGAGATCGACTCTTTTCTCTCCTCTCTCAACCTCTCATGCCTGTCAGAGGAAGACAGAACGCCGGAGTAACCAATTCTCAGTCCCTGAATTGTTGGAGGCCATTAAATCTTTACCTTCTAATAAATCTCCTGAGAAGGATGCCTTCCCCCCCAGAGTTCTATAAAGAATTTAAAGGACCTGTTGGTACCCTACCTTATGGAAGTACTTTAAAAAAGCTGGGGAGGACAACTGCTTTCCAAAGTATCTCTCAAAAGCTGTGATTACAGTAATTCACAAGAAAGGGAAAAACGTGCTAAAGTGCACCTCCTATAGACCACTCTCTCTCCTTAATACAGACTGTAAACTGATCACCATGATGCTATCTAAAAGACTGGAGTCATTGCTCCCTCTGCTGGTCAACCCAGATCAGACCAGCTTCATAACTAATAGATTGTCCTCCAATAATCTTAAACGGTTCTTTGATATAATTCACCCTGTTAACAAAAATAAATGACCTAGTATCACAGTCTCCCTTGATGCTGAAAAGGCCTTTGATAGGGTCGAATGGCCATATCTCTTCCAAGTTTTGGAAAAGTTTGACACCGTATTTGTAAACTTGCAAAAATCACTCTACAAATGTCCTAAAGCTAGGATTGCTACCAACAGGATTACTTACTCCTCTTTCCCTCTCTATAGGGGGAACAGACTGCATTACCATATTAGCCCCCACCTCTTAGCCCTCATCATCTAATGGCTGAGGCCATTAGAACGTGCCCTGACATACATGGCTTTCAGGTGGGCCCCCATACTCCTAAATTATCACTTTTTGCAGATGACCTGAAGAACCTGAAGAACCTTTATAAACTCAATCTGTCCGGTTTGTTTCAAAAGGTAGAGGGTGACCTGTGTAAATGGATGGACTTGCCTATCACTCTACTGGGTCGGGTTAATGTTATTAAAATTAATGTCCTGCCCAGATTTCTATATTTGTTTCAATCTCTCCCCATCCCTGTACCCGCAGCATTCTTTTCCTCCCTCGACAAGCTGACCAGACGGTTTATCTGGCACGGCAAAACTCCTAGGGTTAGTTTGGACAAACTGGTCAAGGGGCCTAAACCTGGTTTGACAATGGTCCTTCCCCCTCATGGTTGAACATTGAAAAGTTTGAGGTATATGAGGAAATTGGAGCAGATTTGTTATACAAATGGGACATCTATAAAATCTATGAAAACCATCACAGACAACCCTTTAACTATACATTCTGTCCTGGCATGGTGCAAACTGCATGAGCTGTTCAGATGAGAGGGATTTATTTTCCCTAAAACCCCTTTATGGAACAATAGATTGATTCCTATGTTTTTCGAGAATGGTAACTTTAGACCATGGTCTGACAAGGGTATCACCCCTCTGGAAAAATTGATTTGAGGAGGGAATGCTGATGTCCGTTGAACAGCTGAAAAATAAATACCACTTTTCTAACAAGGACTTCCTTAGTTACCTTCAACTACGACATTTTATTAGGGTGAATCTCAAGGGCCAATGAAACCTTCCTAAAATGTCACCTATTGAACAACTCTGCCATGCAGACCAACCACTAATCAAGACCATTTCCCATATTTATGATGCTCTTATGTCAGGATTACCACTGCCACATACATAGACACTCTGGCTTTACTCAATGTTATGTCATTAGTAAAGATGGACAGGTTGTTAGACAAGTAACTCTTTATCCATAATATAGCAGGGGGTGTAAAGCAATAACACATTACTTTTTCCAGCAGCAGACTATGATCGATAATGTCAAAAGCCACACTGAAGTCTAACAAAACAACCCCCATCTTTTTATCATAAATTTCTCTCAGCCAATCATCAGTCATTTGTGTAAATGCTGTGCTTGTTGATGTCCTTCCCTATATGCATGCTGAAAGTTTGTTGTCTATTTGTTTACTGTAAAATAGCCTTGTATCTGGTCAAACACAATTTTTTCCAAAGGTGTGCTAAGGGTTGGTAACAGGCTGATTGGTTGGCTATTTGAGCCAGTAAAGGGGACGTTTGCTTCCCTCCAAGCCTGGGGGCACACACATTCTAGTAGGCTTAAATTGAAAATATGGCAAATAAGAGTGGCAATATCATCCACAATTATCCTCAGTAATTTTCCATCCAAGTTATCAGACCCCGTTGGCTTGTCATTGTTGATAGACAACAATATTTTTTTTCTTCCACACTCACTTTACGGAATTCAAAATTACAATGCTTGTCTTTCATAATTTGGTCAAATATACTTGGATGTGTAGTGTCAGCGTTTGTTGCTGGCATGTCATGCTTAAATTTGCTAATCTTGCCAATGAAAAAATCATTAAAGTAGTTGGAAATATCAGTTGGTTTTGTGATGAATGAGCCATCTGATGTGGCTCAGATGAAGGAACATTCCTACATTCCACTTGGCAGTGTTCAAAACTACACAGTTTCTGGCAAGGAGTATGCAATACCATATCCTCAATTCATGGGGCTGCATTCCCTGTAGACCCGGAGGTCTGTCTACTGGGTAACTTTACTAATTCCAATTTTAGGCAAAGACAGACACACTATAAAGCTAACAGAAATGTTGCTAGCTAGCCATTTTAAAGAAATGTATTGCCTTGAAATGGAAATCAGATACCCCCTGCCAATTGCCATGTGGCTATCTGAAGTTAATAGTTGTATCCCACTGGAGAAAATTACTTACTGCATGAGGAATAAGTGAGAGACATTCTACAGAATTTGGCAACCCTTTATTGATTATATGGGGAATCTCCTCTCACATCATATTGATTGCATCTCTGTATAATCCTCATGTAATGTTTCACACTTAATGTATAATATGTAGCCTACTGCAGGTGATCATATCATCCAATGTCTCTTATTATTACATTTTTTTGTATTTACATTTTTTTGGCCGTCATACACCACACTCATACAATACTCACAGTCAATAAACACATCTGTTGGATTCTGTTAATAATGGTTTGGGTTGGTGGGAAGAGAGCTCATGAGTGCAGGTGCGAGGCATTTAAAGGGATAGCCCTGCCTTTGTCTAGGTGGTTTTGATTTGGTTGATGGTGTTGACTGTGGTGTGTGGTTACCAATAAGGGGCAAGCTGGTCCATGGTAGGGAGGAAGTGTGGATTTTGAACAAGCTGTTTTAATTATAAATGATTACACTTGGCCATGGCCTAGCTAGCTTGCTAGCAGTAGTCTTGGTAGCAGATTTAATGGAAAAATCAAGATTACAACTAGCACAGCTAACTAGCTACCTCTTCCACATTGGCTACACAAAGACTTTAATTCAAGAGAAGTAGACCAGTCCAGGCTACAACACATGGAAATATATAAATATTTCTAGTAGCCTATATGGCTGTGTGCAGGGTTGGGGAGTAACAGATTACATGTAATCCATTACATGTAAGGGATTACAAAAACGTTAACTGTAATCCATTACGTTACCAGCTAAAGTATTGTATTCAGACGACAGATACTTTTGAAAAACTAGATGATTACTTTGAGGATTACATTTAAATTCAGAAAGGATGTTTGCAAAGATTATCCAACTTGAATAAACGCTTGAGGTCAGGATGACAGCAGTGGTGTAATCTATGGCGATACGAATACAACTTATTATTGATATCTACATAGCGCATTGATGTGAATCACACTGCTGCTCTCTCATTTAGTTATTTGCACCTTATGGATTGTTAGTTGTTGTGGTTGGCTGCTCACAAATCTAAATGTGTATTTCAACCCAATACAGGTTGAATTCAAGAAGTTTAAGCTGCCTATCAATCATTGTTTTTGAAACCTGTGAACATACAGTGAAAAATGCGTTCTTGCAACAGCTGCATAGTGCGGATCCCAGACTATGGAATAAAAGTGGGGCTTTAATTGCTCAATCTAATTCATGCTGATAAAATAAAATCCATAGGCCTAATGGACACAAACTTGCACACTTTTGATAGACTTAAAAGGTGCAATCTCCAGTTGCTACATCAGTTTTTGGACTTATAAATTATATATATATATATATATATTGATTCTAGTTCAACTGTCACACTCCATGAGAACCCAAAATATGAACTTGTTTTACTCCAATGTTTTTTTAACATTGTAAATGTAAACAAACACAGCCTCATGACATGGTTAAAACAATCATTTTTATATCATGGAGTCCTTGCATCCATTGCTCTGTCTATTAATCTGAGAGTGGTTACATTTCTTCTGGCCCATCCCACAGCTTTTTACCAAAACAGAGGCTGTGGATTTGACCAAAACTGTGGATTTGACCTGAAACAGCTGCATATTGTGAAGTTATCAAAGTGTCACCAACAAAAAAGGTCAATAATAGGCCTATAGCAAATGCAGCATATGGCATTCATTTTTCACATGTAAATATGACTTTTCAGGAGTGCTTAAAGCATGCCATTCCATGAGAGCAGCATTTATTTTTCAACTCGAATAAATGAGCCCAGTCAGTTTTCCATGACAACAAAATCATAAACAACAGTATAGGGCTGGCTAATAAGTCATTAGTTTTGAGGTCTTGCTCAGGTAAAACAATTAGGCTAATCTCTACTTCCATATTTCCAAGTCCTATTCTTGAAGACCAAAGGCTATAACATTTATTGCAATGTCTGGAATTCTGATAGACTTTGGTTTATAATGTAAAGATAGAATTGAATCATATTATTCAAAATCAAATCATATTGTATTGGTCAAATACACATGGTTAGCAGACGTTAATGCGAGTGTAGCGAAATGCTTGTGCCTCTAGTTCCGACAGTGCAGTAATATCTAACAAGTACTCTAACAGTTCCGGCAACAACTACCTAATATACAAAAATCTAAAGGGATGGAATTAGAATATATACATATAAATATATGGCTGAGCGATGACCGAGCGGCATAGGCAAGATGCAATAGATAATATAAAATATAGTATAGACATATGAGATGAGTATGTAAGATATGTAAACATTATTAAAGTGAATAGTGATCCATTTATTAAAGTGGCCAATGATTTCGAGTCTGTATGTAGTCAGCAGCCTCTTTGTGTTAGTGATGGCTGTTTGACAGTTTGATGGCCTTGAGATAGAAGCTGTTTTTCAGTCTCTCGGTCCCAGCTTTGATGCACCTGTACTGACCTTGCCTTCTGGACTGTAGCGGGGTGAACAGGCAATGGCTCGGTTGGTTTTTGTCCTTGATTATCTTTTTGTCCTTCCTGTGACAACGGGTGCTGTAGATGTCCTGGAGGTCAGGTAGTTTGCCCCCGGTGATGCATTGTGCAGACGGCACCACCCTCTGGAGAGCCTTGTGGTTGTGGGCAGTGCAGTTGCCATACCAGGCGGTGATACAGCCCGACAGCATGCTCTCAATTGTGCATCTGTAAAAGTTTGTGAGGGTTTTAGGTGACAAGACAAATTTCTTCAGCCTCCTGAGGTTGAAGAGGTGCTGTTGCGCCTTCTTCACCACACTGTCTGTTTGGGTAGACCATTTCAGTTTGTCCGTGATGTGTACCCAGAGGAACTTAAAACTTTCCACCTTCTCCACTGCTGTCCCATCGATGCAGATAGGGGGATGCTCCCTCTGCTGTTTCCTACTATATTATATATAGTAAAAAGCAATGGGTTAGAAGAAGCCTACACAACCAACCAATAAAGTAAAATTTTACATCCATATATGGCTAGCTATGTAAACTTTAACATTGATTTATCCTGCAATAGGTGTCGTTCAATTGGTAACATACATTTTTGTCTTCTTCTAATGCCTCTTAAACTTGTTATGGCTGGGGGCAGTATTGAGTAGCTTGGATGAATAAGGTGCCCAGAGTAAACTGTCTGCTACTCAGGCCCAGTTGCTAATATATGCATATTATTAGTAGATTTAGATAGAAAACACACTGAAGTTTCGAAAACTGTTTGAATGATGTCTGTGAGTATAACATAACTCATATGGCAGGCAAAAACCTGAGAAGAAATCCAACCAGGAAGTGGGAAATCTGAGGTTTGTCATTTTTCAACTCATTCCCTATCGAATACACAGTGTCTATGGGGTCATATTGCACTTACTAAGGCTTCCACTAGATGCCAACAGTCTTTAGAACCTTGTTTGATGCTTCTACTGTGAGGAGGGGCGAATGAGAGGGGAATGAGTCAGAGGTCTGCCAGAGAGGCATGAGCTGACCCCGCACATTCACGTGATAGTTAGCTTGCGTTCCATTGCAATTCTACAGACATAGGAATTCTCCGGTTGGAAAATTATTGAAGATTTATGTTAAAAACATCCTAAAGATTGATTCTATACATCGTTTGACATGTTTCTACGGACTGTAACGGAACCTTTTGACTTTTCGTCTACACCTAGTGATCGTGTGTCATGAATTTGGATTACTGGACTAAACACAACATGGCAGATATCTGTTTGGGTTGTTTTGGTCTCTGAGCGCTGTACTCAGATTATTGCATGGGGGGCTTTTGGGGCAAAACTTTTTTGAAATCTCACACAGCGGTTGCATTAAGGAGAAGTGGATCTATATTTCATGCATAATAGTTGTATCTTTTATCAATGTTTATTATGAGTATTTCTGTAAATTGATGTGGCTCTCTGCAAAATCACCGGATGTTTTGGAACTACTGAACATAACACGCCAATGTATACGAACTTTATCGAACAAAACATACATGTATTGTGTAACATGAAGACCTATGAGTGTCATCTGATGAAGATCATCAAAGGTTAGTGATTAATTTATCTCTATTTCTGCTTTTTGTGACTCCTCTCTTTGGCTGGAAAATGGCTGTGTTTTTCTGTGATGAGGCACTCACCTAACATAATCGTTTGATTTGCTTTCGTCGTAAAGCCTTTTTGAAATCAGACACTGTGGTGGGATTAACAAGAAGTGTGTCTTTAAAATAGTGTTAAATACTTGTATGTTTGAGCAATTTTAATTTAGGGATTTCTGTTGTTTTGAATTTTGCACCCTGCACTTTCACTGGCAGTTGTCATATCGATCCTATTAGCGGGATCTCAGCCCAAAGAGGTTTTAAGGAGAAAGTAATCTAAAAGTAACGGAATGTAATCAGATTACGTTACTGAGTTTGGGTAATCCAAAAGTTATGTTACTGATTACAATTTTGGACATGTAACTAGTAATTGTAGTGGATTACATTTCAAAAGTAACCTACCCAACCCTGGCTGTGTGTGAAAGTTAATGCAGCCCTTGTATTCCGATCATGGAATTCCAAATGCACCAGCGTGTATACACTTTTTTTATGTGCCAGTGAGCATTCTGGAAACCGTGGCAAAGCTAATATTACGATGACTCAAGAACTTATTGCAGTAGCTAACTACTGTAACTAGTTGGCTAACTAGTGTAGCTAGCCAGCAAGGCTGCTAGAAAAGCTAAATGCAATGGATTAGCAGAACCATCTGCATCCTTTTAACCCCCAAAAATGTTGTTCTTCAAAAATTAGCTGGCTAGCATTTTTGAGGCCATGCAAACACTTTCCTCATATTAGGACGTATGTCTTTAACTCATGGAAAGGCGCCTCTCGCTCCCAAAGCACAGGTGGGTGGAATGGTGATGACATCAGCCACTGTATATGCTTTTAGTAGCCAATATTTTGGTAGCTACTATGTCATTTAAAAGCGAACTCTGTGCTCAGATGTCTCAGCACATGTAACTGTCAAGGGTAGATAGGGTCTATGAATCTCAGTGACCGTGTGGCTAGTGTCTGCCCTGAGATTGGAAGGTTGGGGGTTCAATCCCCAGTCGAGAAATACCAATGACTTCGTCTCTGCTTGGCTACTGCCAGAGATTTTTTGTAAAACAATTTGAGATTGAGACAATGGTTT
The DNA here is from genome assembly GCF_002021735.2 of Oncorhynchus kisutch. Taxonomy (NCBI): domain Eukaryota; kingdom Metazoa; phylum Chordata; class Actinopteri; order Salmoniformes; family Salmonidae; genus Oncorhynchus; species Oncorhynchus kisutch. The sequence continues at coordinate 31,543,375 of NC_034201.2, read as the reverse complement.
TGGAAATAATTGTCCATTGGCCTTTGTATGCATGCAACTCATCCAAAAAAGTTTACTATAGTTCAACTTTTGACAGACAATGATGAATATGTATCTATTTTCATGAGTCTCTGTATTGCCACAGACTAATGCCCTGCGACAAGCTAGCATCCTGTCAAGGGTGTGTAATTGTACAACAAGCTGCCTCATACTACAGAAACAGGAGATCCTGCCCTATGGGCCATACTGGCTTGGACAAGGTTTAGTTAGGCCATACAAATGTAATCAAAAAAAATGATCAGAAAAAGTTTTACTGGAAAAATGTCACGATTATAGCAAAAATAATGTTCTTAGGTTTCCAGTAAAGAGATACACAACTTCCTCTATGCCTCTTTTAGCCTCCCGAGAGGCTAACATCTCTTGATTTGGTCGCTAGATTTTGAACTAAGGTTGCTACAGTATTTAAACAAAAGGGTAAACTATTTTATTTTTTATTTACTTGCTTGCCTCACGTTCAAAAAATTGAAATCTGGGCCCGATTTATTTGTATATTCCAATGCCTGTGACCTCAAAAAAAAAATCTGGATGGATTTTCCTCTGGTTTTTGCCTGCCGTATCGGATGGGGCCACATATCGGATAGGGCCACAGTGTCTCCTGACCCCTCCTGTCTCAGCCTCCAGTATTTATGCTGCAGTAGTTTATGTGTCGGGGGGCTAGGGTCAGTTTGTTATATCTGGAGTACTTCTCCTGTCCTATCCGGTGTCCTGTGTGAATTTAAGTATGCTCTCTAATTCTCTCTTTCTCTCTTTCTTTCTCTCTCTCGGAAGACCTGAGCCCTAGGACCATGCCTCAGGACTACCTGACATGATGACTCCTTGCTGTCCCCAGTCCACCTCCAGTTTCAACTATTCTGACTGTGATTCTTATTATTTGACCATGCTGGTCATTTATGAACATTTGAACATCTTGGCCATTTTCTGTTATAATCTCCACCTGGCACAGCCAGAAGAGGACTGGCCACCCCACATAGCTTGGTTCCTCTCTAGGTTTTTCCTAGCCACCGTGCTTCTACACCTGCATTGCTTGCTGTTTGGGGTTTTAGGCTGGGTTTCTGTACAGCACTTTGAGATATCAGCTGATGTACGAAGGGCTATATAAATAAAATTGATTTGATTTGATATCTGTTCTGTTATACTCTCTGACATTATTTGAACAGTTTTAGAAACTTCAGAGTGTTTTCTATCCAATGCTATTATATGCATATCCTAGCTTCTGGGCCTGAGTAACAGGCAGTTTACTTTGGGCACGTCAGTCATCTGAACTTTCGAACACTGTCCTCTAGCCTTAAGAGGTTTAAATAAAATATGTTTGGCCCTACATACTTCATTGCCAAAATCAAATCAAATTTTATTTGTCACATGCACTGAATACAACGGGTGTAAACTTTACCATGAAATGCTTGCTTATGAGCCATTCCAAGCAATACAGTATAAAACAATAATAATAAGTAACAAGAGGAATAAAATACATATAATAGACATAATAAATCATTTAACTATATACAGGGAGTACCAGTACCAGATCAATGTGTATGAGCTATTTGAGGTAGATATGTACGTAAAGGCAGGGTAAAGTGACAAGGCATCAGGAAAGATAATAAGAGTAAGAATACAGAACAGTAGCAGTAACATATGATGAGTGTGAAAGTGTGCGCACCTATGTCTGTGTTGTGTTGGTATGCGTGTGTGTGTGTATGCAGTGTATGTGAATGTGTGTGGGTATTCAGTGAGTGTCAATGTAGTGTGTGTGAGTGAGTGGGTATATACAGTACAGTGCTGTGAGTATTTGCCCCTTCATGATTAACTCTATTTTTGCATATTTTGGACACTAAATGTTATCAGATCTTCAATCAAACCTAATTTTAGATAAAGGGAACCTGAGTGAACAAATAACACAACATATTGATACTTATTTAATTTAAATAATTAACAATGTTATGCAACACCGAATGCCCCTGTGTAAAAAAGTTATTGCCCCCTTACACTCAATAACTGGTTTTGTATTTGTATTGGTGGTGGCTACATCATGTTATGGGTATGCTCGTCATCGGCATGGACTAGGGATTTTTTTAGGATAAAAAGAAACAGAATAGAGCAAAGCAAAGGCAAAATCCTCAAGGAAAACCTGTTTCAATATGCTTTCCAAAAGACACTGAGAAAAAAATTCACCTTTTAGCAGGACAATAATCTAGAACACAAGGCCAAATATACACTGGAGTTGCCTACCAAGACAAAATTGAATGTTCTGAGTGGCCTTAGTTACAGTTTTGACTGAAATTGACTTGAAAATCAAGACTTGAAAATGGCTGTCTAGCAATGATCAACAACCAACTTGACAGAGCTTGAAGACTTTTCAAAATAATAATTTGAAAATATTGTACAATCCAGGTCTGTAAAGCTCAGAGACTTGCCCAGAAAGACTCGCTGCCAAAGGTCATTCTAACATGTATTGGCTCGGGGGTTGAATACTTATTTCATCAAGATATAGTGTTTTATTTTTCATTACTTTATTTTTTATTTTTTTACAAATGATATAATTTTTCATCCACTTAGACATTACAGAGTATTTTGTGTAGATTGTTGACAAAAAAATATATAATTGAATCCATGTTAAGACCATCTTGTAATACAAAATGTGTAAAAAGTAAATGGGTGTGAATTCTTTCTGAAAGCACTGCATGGAGAATTCATGTCTGAAAGGGAAACTTGGACTTTTTTCATTAAATTAATGATTGCAAATAAACATGTGACTTGAAAGGCTTATTCAATAGCTGCCTGTACTGTCAATTTGTATGTGCCGTTATTCATGCTTATACGGTGTACATTTAATTTACAATCTGATTACATCTGCATTTAAAAGTATGGCCTTCTGTGCATTTTTTTTTTATCGCTCTACAGTACCTGGTTATGCAGTGTAACTGTACATGTCCTGAACATTATGAAGACGTTATATTAATCTTGCTGTCTCAGAACAATACACAACTGTAATGTTCTCTCTGTGTGGTTGTTTTGGGCTGTCGTTCAAACTATCGTCCAATCACGACCAGCCTTACATGGTAAGGATATTTTCACTCTGCATGTACAGTACTGTGTGTTGCAAAAACGGTTCTGATCAAAGAAGCACACTAAGAGAGGGTGAATGAGGTGGACAACGGCTCAGTTGGAGCACCACCATTTACTTATTTAGCTTGCTTTACATTCTGGGTGGCCTGTTGCGGGTGAGTGCTGGCATACTTTTACTGTTACACTTTATTTTCCAAACACTCCGATCCCTACAGTAACGCAACACCCAGGAAGCTAATATTAAGTAGTCACACACGACTGAGACACAGGCATGGCTTTTTGCTTAAACAGTCATCAGTTTCTCTCCAGTCACATCTTTTCAGTGACCTGTTTCAAAAATGTTGCAAGAACAAAGTTTGTTTAACATATGTGTGCTGTAAGGCCAGAATCTGAATAGTTTATGATGAAATGGCTAGGCCAGTCAGTACTGGCTATGAACATCATAGCCTACTGCACAAGGCTTCGCAAGAATACTTTGCGAACGGGGGAGGGTAGATTAGACACGAGTATACATTTGTCCGAGGGAAACGAAAGTACTGCGACCTAATGTAAATGATAATTTATCTCATTTGTTGTGTTGAGCCTCGCGCTGACTGTAGCGTTCATCCGGTGAAGTGTTCCTATTTGTGTTATTGTACAGCCAGTGCCGAACTGTTATGTGTCAATAAGTTTTAAGAAGGACGCTGATGGGGATGAGAGGGCCCTTGTATTCGAGCTGGGTATCAGAGGTATGTTTTAATATGTATATGCCGTCATGACAGAGAACGTGTTGGTATTTTATCCCTTAAATATCCCTGTCGTTTTCCCCAAAATGACTCAGTCATCCAGTGTGAGATCTGTGCTGGTTATCGCTGCTCTGGAAGTGGTCAGCGTGGTGCTTTTTTTTTGTTTTTCGTGAATTATTGTTTGTCAAATAGGGGATTTCATTTATAAAGTTGTTGTTTTAATCGTGAATTCCATTCATCGAAGGCGTTTGGTGTACATTTTAAGTCACTGTTCTGTAAAAAAAAAAAAATAATCGACTATGCAAAAGCCTGAGACAACATGTACGACATGGCTAAGCTGGAGCACTTCCCCCATGAAATGCACGGCTACATTGTTACTAAGCGAATTATTGCAGTGTTCGAATGCGTGAAAACCATCAAATGAGTGAAGTTTGCATACAATTCCATGGATGCTTGACACTTAGTGGCTCGTGGGCTTTTGGACCCATTGCAGGTTTTGCATAATGACACATTCAGCGGACGGACTGGAGCCATTCGCGTTTGAGAGCTAGCAAGCTAACAAGCTACTTTTATTCCTAATAACTGGTAGGAAATGGGAGACCATGCACATCAAACGGTTTGCCGCAATTTTCTGGACGGAAAATCCCTAGTTTAAGTAATGGAAGGTGACGATTTGTACATGTGGAATACCTTTTTCAATGAATGCATATGAGTTTGACAGGAGTGATATTTTTATTCTCACCAAAGCAAGATGGACTCTCATTCGCTTGTCTGTCATGTCAGACCTTAGATCGACATTTTGCACGAATATGTACATTTGAGCTTAATATAAAGAACGTTGGGCTAGAGCAACAAAATATAATTAGTATAAACTGATGTTCATAGAATGTTTACCGTGGGTACACTTTTATTGATTCCGTGACAGCTTAATCGGGTTTGCAGGCAGCACCGGTTTTACCTGAAAACAAACGCTGCAATACTGTAGTATATAATCTCTACTGATCTATATCTACCAGATATAGCATATTTTATTGTGTACTGAACGTTAATTACTCCATAGTTGTCAACGTTGCTGGAAGTGCATTTATGTCCGATAGGTTGCATGAATTTAGGATCGACACTTCATCAACAACAAATAATGTCCCACCATAGTTTTATCACATATCGAAGACTTGAAGCTTTATCACATATCGAAGACTTGACTATATACACGTTTTAAGTTATTGTGATGATTAATACAGTGATGATTAATACGCATGTTTACTATGCCTGCTGAAGAGTAAAACTAGAATTAAAACTAGAACGCTAGCCTCTGGTTGTTTGGTGCATTAACCAAGCATTGCAAATGAATCGCTTGACTGAGAGAAGTGTCTTGTATTTTATAGGTCATCATCATCGCATGAAACAGCCTGACTGACAGATTCATCTTCATCTTTCAGATACAACATTTCCATAGTCTGTGCCTAAGTAAGTATGCCTGCAATCCATCCCATATTTTCAAAGTCAAGGATTATTGTCTTTTGTTGACCAATTTTTGTTATTAATGGCCCATGGTATCCACTCATTGACATGCCATGAAGCCCCATGTTATTATATCCTTACATTAACAAGCATAGCTCTCATGATACATACATTACATAATTGATTGCCATCCCTGATTTGATAGCATCTAGCAAAAGCACAATAACCATTTCTATGGTTTTATGTAGATATTTGTATCAGTGACTGAGATGTACCCTTTTAATTTAAATGATTAGGATACGTTTCAAAATGAATTAATTACTTTATTTGAGTGATTCCTAGTTGCATAACCTGTGCACACTAGCTAGCTGTTTCACAAACTGTGACTCGGTGTCAGGTGTGTATGCACGCTATGCATTCCTTCCCCATAGCACACCCCCCATAGAGCTCTGAGTTTTTCTTGACAAAGTTAAAGATGGTACATGTCACATTTTCCGCCAGCAAATAGAGACCAATGTCAATTACAGTATAATGGGGGATAATATTGCACATTTAGACAATTTTGTCTGTCTGGCTTACTAGCGTTCAATAAATCATTTTTGTTAATGGCAAATGTCATTTATTTGTTTATTTTATCACCTTGTTACACCACTCGCATCACGGTTCATGATGTCCGAGAAATTAATCAAGGTGCTATCAAAGACTTGAGGGGTATACAATGACGCTAGCTAAATCTATGCAGGATTTTCTAAAGCTAGCCAGCTTTAGTTAGCTTCACATTCCAACTCAGGCTTCATCCATTTTAGGTTGGTGAATATTGATCCTGTACCTGCTGCTAACTCAAGCCAGGCTTGTAACAGTGCAAGTCACAGGTGTATATCCCAGCGAACAACGAAATCTTCATTGAGTCAATGCTGAAACACCAATCCATAAAACATTTTGTCGAAATCAATGTGAAAGAAAGGTTATCCTGCAATTTCAGACTGGTGTGAATTAGGTTATTAGAAGTGCTTTCTTTTTCATTTACTAGTATCGTTGTTTTTTGTGTGAATTTTTTTCCACTCAAATCGGTAAAATAGTTGCAGTCATATGAACGTTTTACTGCACGTGAAGTTTCAAATGCATCCTGTCACTACTAAATGTATAATGTGATAGGTATTTGAACATTACAATGTTTAACACAAAAACATGTGATTAATAAAATATGTAAGGGCGGTGAGAAAATACAGTATAAAAGAAGGAGTTGCATGTACAGTGCATTCGGGAACTATTCAGACCACTTCACTTTCTCCACATTTTGTTACGTTAGATGTATTCTAAAATGTATTAAATAAAACATTTCTCATCAATCTACACACGATACCCCATAATTGCAAGGCGAAAAAATGTTTTTAGAAATGTTTGCAAATGTATTAAAGAGAGAAAAAAAAGTATTCAGTCCCTTTGCTATGAGACATGAAATTGAGCTCAGGTGCATTCTGTTTCCATTGATCATCCTTGATGTTTCTACAACTTGATTGGAGTCCAACTGTGGTAAATTCAATTGATTGAAAGTCACACTCCTGTCTATATAAGGTCCCATAGTTGACAGTGCATATCAGCAAAAACCAAGCCATGAGGTCGAAGGAATTGTCCATAGAGCGCCAAGAGAGGATTGTGTCGAGGCACAGATCTGGGGAAGGGTACCAAAAAATGTCTGCAGCATTGAAGGTCCCCAAGAACACAGTGGCCTCCATCATTCTTAAATGGAAGAAGTGTGGAACCTTGAGCTAGCAGCCTGGCCAAACTGAGCAATCGGGGGAGAAGGGTCTTGGTCATGGAGGTGACCAAAAACCCGATGGTCACTCTGCCATAGCACCTGAGTTCCTCTGTGAAGATAGGAGAACTTTCCAGAAGGACAACCATCTCTACAGCACTCCATCAATCAGGACTTCGTGGCCAGATGAAAGCCACTCCTCAGTAAAAGGCACATGACAGCCTGCTTGAAGTTTGCAAAAGGCACCTAAAGGACTCAGACCATGAGAAACGAGATTCTCTGGTCTGATGAAACCAAGATTGAACACTTAGGCCTGAATGCCAAGCGTCATGTCTGGAGGAAACCTGTCACCATCCCTATCGTAAAGCATGGTGGTGGCAGCATCATGCTGTGGGGATGTTTTTCAGTGGCAGGGACTGGGAGAATAATCGGGATCGAGGGAAAAATGAACAGAGAAAAGTACTGAGAGATACTTGATGGTAACCTGCTCCAGAGCGCTCAGGACCTCGGACTGGGGCAAGATAATGCAGTAGTGGCTTCGGAACAAGTCTCTGAATGTCCTTGAGTGGCCCAGCCAGAGCCTGGACTTGAACATCTCTGGAGAGACCTGTAAATAGCTATGCAGCGACCCTCGCCATCCAACCTGACAGAGCTTGAGAGGATCTGCAGAGAAGAATGGGAGAAGCCTGTAGCGTCATACCCAAGAAGACTCAAGGCTGTAATCGCTGCAAAAGGTGCTTCAACAAAGTACTGAACAAAGGATCTGAATACTTATGTTAATGTGATATCAATGTGATATCTGTTTTATATTCAATACATTTGCAAACTTAAAAAAGAACTGTTCTTGCTTCATCATTCTGGTGGTATTGTGTGTAGCTTGAGGGGAGGTAAAAAAAAACAATTAAATACATTTTAGAATATGGCTGTAATATAACACTGTAGAAAAAGTGAAGGGGACTGAATACTTTCCGAAAGCACTAGATTTTTCAAATTTTGGAATTTTCTCAAACCATTACAGGCCATGATATCGACAATTGGGGGATGCAAAAAGCCACCCTCCAGTTTGTAAGGCATGCCATTTTGATTCCCAGTTAAATTGTTTTTCAATTCTGTGCCAAATAGAAATTATGTGAGCAATATAGAACCAAAGCATTGTTTAAGGAATATAATGAAGAATATAATGGCTGCATTCCAAACACTTAACAGACACACCCTCTCCCCGCAGCCCTCAAATTAAGTGGACACTTCTGATGACGTCTGACGAGTATACACTTGCAGGGCGAGGGAGGAAGGAACGATTTTTAAACGGACTGCCCTTGGCTGGAAATTCGTTATACCTCTGATTGTGTTTTTACTCACCGTTAGCTTGTGGGTGCTTTTATATGTACTACAGTCAATTATGATTGCATGTCTACTTATATTAACTATATAATTATTAATATACGCCTACTGTATGATAGCTAGAAAATTAATTAGCTAACTAATGTTAGCCTGCCTAGCTGGAACTTCTGAAGAAGGAACGTGTTTTATTTCTTAGGAAAAATGTAGGGGAGTGGATCAGAAAACCAGACAGTATTTGGTGTGACCACAATTTGCATCATGCAGTGCAACACATCTCCTTCACAGAGTTGATCAGGCTGTTGATTGTGGCCTGTGGAATGCTGACCCACTCTTTTTCAATGGCTGTGCAAAGTTGCGGGAACTGGAACACGCTGTTGTATACGTCAATCCAGAGCATCCCAAACATGCACATTGTCTAGTGAGTATGCAGGCCACAGAAGACTTGGGACATTTTCAGCTTCCAGGAATTATGTACAGATCCTTGTGACAAGGGGGCGTGCATTATTTTGCTGAAACATAAGGTGATGGTGGCGGATGAATGGCACGACAATGGGCCTCAGCATCTCGTCACAGTATCTCTGTGCATTTAAATTTCCATTGATAAAATGCAATTGTGTTCGTTGTCCGTAGCTTATGCCTGCCCATACCATAACCCCACCGCCACCATGGTGTGCTCTGTTCACAACGTTGACATCAGCAAGCCGCTTGCCCACACGAAGCCATACATGCTGTTTGCCATCTGCCCAGTACAGTTGAAACCGGGATTCATCTGTGATGAGCACACTTCTCCAGCGTGCCAGAGGCCATTGAAGGTGAGCATTTGTCCACTGAAGTCAGTTACGACGCAGAACTGCAGTCAGGTCAAGATCCTGGTTAGGATGACGAGCACGCAGATGAGCTTCCCTGAGACTGTCTGACAGTTTGTGCAGAGATTCTTCAGTTGTGCAAACCCACAGTTTGATCAGCTGTCCAGGTGGCTGGTCTCAGACAATCCCGCAGGTGAAGAAGCTGGATTTGGAGGGCCTGGGCTGGCGTGGTTACACGTGGTCTGCGGTTGTGGTCTGGACATTCCTGCAGTCAGCATGACAATTGCACGCTCCCTCAACTTGAGACATCTTTGGCATTGTATTGTGTGACAAAACTGCACATTTGAGTGGACTTGTATTGTCCCCAGCAGAAGGTGTGCCTGTCTAATTGATCATGCAGTTTCTTTATATACTTTTTCACTTTTTTTTCCTAAACCCAAAAATATACATTAGACAACAATATAACAAAGTGACATTAACCTTACAAGACAACAGACAAATTCAAATTAATTTAAAAAGATGAGACATTGGATAAGTGTGAAACATTACATGAGGATTATACAGAGATGCAATCAATGTGATGTGAGGGGAGATTCCCCATATAATCAACAAAGGGTTGCCAAATTCTGTCAAATGTCTCCTAAAGCAGTAAGTCATTTTCTCCAGTGGGATACAACTATTAACTTCAGCTATCCCCCTGCTAAATGCAATGTGGCAATCTGATTTCCATTTCAAGGCAATCATTTTCTTGGCAATCGCTAGTAAAATTTCTGTAGGCTTTATAGCATTGATTTAGCCTAAGATTGGAATTAGTAAAGTTACCCAGTAGACAGACCTCCGGGGTCTACAGGGAATGCAGCCCCATGAATTGAAGATATGGTATCGGATACCCCTTCCCAGAAACTGTGTAGTTTTGAACACTGCCAAATGGAAATGAGGAAGGTTACTTCATCTGAGCCACATCTAAAACATAGGGAAGAGATACCAGGGTTGAACTTGTGTAAGGGCATGTTCTAATGGCTTCAGTCAATGGTTCGATGGCGAGGGTCGCCGAGGTGGGGGCTAACAGGGCAACCCTGTCTGTTCCCCCTATAGAGAGGAGGAAGTAATCCTGTTGGTAGCAATCCTAGCTTCAGGACATTTTGCAGAGTGATTTTTATCAAGTTTACAAACATGGCTCCTATACTGAACTTTTCCAAAATGCAAAAGCGATATGGCCATTCAACCCTTTCAAAGGCCTTTTTTGGGATTGAGGGAGATGGCGACACTAGGTATTTTGTTTTTGTTAGCAAGGTGAATTATATCAAAGAACCTTCTGAGATGAATTATGAAGCCAGTCTGATCTGGGTTGGCCAGCAGAGGGAGCAATGACTCCAGTCTTTTAGTTAGCATCATGGTGATCAGTTTACAGTCTGTATTAAGGAGAGAGAGTGGTCTATAGGAGGTGCACTTTAGAACGTTTTTCCCTTTCTTGTGAATTACTGTAATCACAGCTTTTGAGAGATACTTTGGAAAGCAGTTGTCCTCCCCAGCTTTTTTTTAAGTACTTCCATAAGGTAGGGTACCAACAGGTCCTTTAAATTCTTTATAGAACTCTGGGGGGGGGAGGCATCTCTGATAGATCATTGCTTGATTGGGCTGTATAGCGGTCCTCATAGTATTTCTTAAAAGTTTCATTAATTTCAGTAGGGTTGAAAGATATTAGAGTTTAGTAAGAGTTTCCGTAGCATTAATTGTCCTCTTACTTTCCTCCCCTTTCAGTTGCTATGCCAATACTTGTGTATTGTGTGCTTTCTCCAAGTTTGTAGCAACGCTGTTTTGATTTAGTAATGACCCTCTCAGCTTTATACGTGTTCCAGGTATTATGTTTCAGTTTTTTATTTACTAAGAGCCTGTGTGGAAGATTTTTTTTTATAGCATTTTAAGATTCAAGGACATTTTAGTTCAGCCCCTTTTCTCTTCAACCCTTTAGTATAGGCAATGCTTTATCCCCTCAGATAGGCTTTCAATGCATCTCAAAGAACGAACCTGTCAGGAGCAGAGGGTTTGTTTGTCAAAGTAAGAATATTGATCTGCTCTTTGAATGTACAAAATTCAGGTTGTTTCAGGAGAGAATTATTTAGTTTCCATCTATATGCTCCATTTACCTTGGTAGGGATGGAGATTGATAATACCAGAGGAGAATGGTTACTAAGCAATCTGGGGAGGTAATCGGTATCTTTATGAAAAAGGTTTTGATTGCAAAAAAAGTTTATATGCATGTGTTGGTGTTAATGAAAAGAGTAGTCCCTATCCTGTGGGTGCATCTGTCTCCAGACGTCTAGTGAATTGAGATCCTTTATGAATGACAGGGTGAGCTTGGCGGCTTTGGTAGGAGAGGGGTTATCAGAGTACATATCAAGAACTGTATCTAAACAAACATTTACATCTCCTTAAGCCAGTAGCCAGCCTGGTGGTGCTTGAGCAATCTGAAGGAATACGTTCTGAATAAACATATGGTCATCGAAGTTAGGAACATAAATATTCAATTGGGTCCAAGACTCCAAATATATATGCTCCTGCACCAAAACAAACCTGCTGATACAAAAGGATGTCTATTCATCAAAATTGAGAGGATGCAAAAGTTGTCCCACCCATTTCCTCTTTAATTTCTAATGTTTACTTGCTATAAGTTGTGTTTCTTGTAAGAACACAATATCAGCCTTTAATTTCTTAAGGTATGTATAGACTCTTTTCCTCTTAACCAGCCCCGTTAAGACCTTTTTAAAATTGAAAGTGACCTATTTTAGTGGATTAAGCGTGGGTTGGGTTTCGAATGTGTAACAGAATGGTAATCACTAATTAGAAAAAAATCTGGTAATGTTTCAACTAGTGATGCACCGACATAACATTTTTTGCCGAAATCTAATATTTTCCTATCTAATATCTAATAAAAATAACCAATATTTTAGCAGCCTTTTAAGCATTCTAGTGCAGTTAAATAGTTAAAACACACGCATGGACGCAACGGTCTAAGGCACTGCATCTCAGTGCAAGATGCGTCACTACAGTCCCTGGTTCGAATCCAGGCTATATCACATCCGGCCGTGATTGGGTGTCCCTTAGAGCGGCGCACAATTGGCCCAGCATTGTGCAGGGTAGGCCGTCATTGTAAATAAGAATTTGTTCTTAAGTTCTTAACTGACTTGCCTAGTTAAATAAAGGTTACACACACACCACACTGACCAAAAAGTTATTTTGTTGGCATTCACGCATGTCCCCATTACTAGTAAAACATCATCAAAACCTATTTCTTTCACTTACTTACTGTGCTGTTTCGTCGTTCAGTCGTTTCATTCTCAACCAGGATTTCTCATACTATGGAACACTGTTTGGGTTTTTGCGCGTCAAATAACACTATTTGACGTGTCAAATAAGCTTGTTGACCAATCAGGACCTGAATATGACTGCACGTCACATAATTTAACATGTTCATATTTTTTTTACGTAGTTATTAGACATTGATTACACTATCACTCATATTTCATATGTCACAACGATTAATTGATACGTATGCTATGATGCTGGTAAAGTTGTCTCACCGTACCTACAGTGCTGGTCATAAAAAAAGCAAGCTAGCTTATGGTTGTTCTTCCCCAAAAACATAGCAGAATGACAATCTGTTAGCTAGCTAAATATATAGCTAGGTGTCATCATCTAAAATGACCCTAATTTATAAGACCTTTCTTATTTGATTAGTGGTGGTTGGACCCATCTATGTGAAACTAGCCACAATAAGGATTAGTCACAATAGTGGACTTTGCGGTTAGCCTTCAAAATAAAAGTTTGTCATTGACAGTGATGCAAATGAATACAAATATTAGAATTATGCCATAATAGAATAGATCATTAATTTTTGAAAAATCTGTTGAAATCACACCGGATGTATTATACTTTAGAATTGCATTGGGGGCACAATTATCTCACTGTACAGCCTTACCTATGGATTGTGGATCAATGACATGTGGTATCAGTCTACTCAGTGACACCCAGAGAACATTAGCATCGTAGCTCTTGTTGCAAAACTCTGGAAAAACTGAATTAAGCTACATTTATTGTCAATCTATGTTTATTGAACACTATTCCCAAGGAAAAACAATACTACATGGGTGTTTTCGAGTCTGATAACTCTGAGGACATTGGGAAAAAATATCTTGGGTATTGAGTAAACTGATACCACATTTCATTGATCCCCAATCTTTAGGTAAAGCTGTACAAAGCAATATGAATGCCAATACATACAATAGGCTGACTGTGGAGGTGATTTTCCACCGTCACAGTCCCACGATAAGAGCTACAATGCTAATATTTGCATAAACTCTAAACAGTTGTGTTCTGTCTGTGTGTCACCGAGTAGACTGATACCCCATTTCACTTCACATTCCAACCTTGTTTAACATTATTTAGTCTAAATATGGCATGATTTCACCAATTGTAACCTTCTGCATCACTTTCAAAGAGGTACTTTTATTTTGAAGGCTAACCACAAATGCAACTATTGTGGCTAGCTTCATATAACGTTAGCTTTGGGCAACAGGGTTAAGTAGCTGGCTAGCTATTTATTTTCATGAACTGAAGTTCAATTTCAATAGGCGAACAACAAGTAGTAGTTACCTAGCTAATACACTGCTCAAAAAAATAAAGGGAACACTAAAATAACACATCCTAGATCTAAATGAATGAAATATTCTTATTAAATACTTTTTTCTTTACATAGTTGAATGTGCTGACAACAAAATCACACAAAAATTATCAATGGAAATCAAATTTATCAACCCATGGAGGTCTGGATTTGGAGTCACACTCAAAATTAAAGTGAAAAACCACACTACAGGCTGATTCAACTTTGATGTAATGTCCTTAAAACAAGTCAAAATGAGGCTCATTAGTGTGTGTGTGTGTGGCCTTCATGTGCCTGTATGACTTCCCTACAACGCCTGGGCATGCTCCTGATGAGGTGGCGGATGGTCTCTTGAGGGATCTCCTCCCAGACCTGGACTAAAGCAACTCCTGGACAGTCTGTGGTGCATCTGTTGGTGGATGGAGCGAGACATGATGTCCCAGATGTGATCAATTGGATTCAGGTCTGGGGAACGGGCAGGCCAGTCCATAGCATCAATGCCTTCCTCTTGCAGGAACTGCTGACACACTCCAGCCACATGAGGTCTAGCATTGTCTTGCAATAGGAGGAACCCAGGGCCAACCGCACCAGCATATGGTCTCACAAGGGGTCTGAGGATCTCATCTCGGTACCTAATGGCAGTCAGGCTACCTCTGTCGAGCACATGGAGGGCTGTGCGGCCCCACAAAGAAATGCCACCACACACCATGACAGACCCACCACCAAACCGGTCATGCTGGAGGATGTTGCAGGCAGCAGAACGTTCTCCACGGCGTCTCCAGACTGTCACGTCTGTCACGTGCTCAGTGTGAACCTGCTATCTGTGAAGAGCACAGGGCGCCAGTGGCGAATTTGCCAATCTTGGTGTTCTCTGGCAAATGAAAAACGTCCTGCACGGTGTTGGGCTGTATGCACAACCCCCACCTGTGGACGTCGGGCCCTCATACCACCCTCATGGAGTCTGTTTCTGACCGTTTGAGCAGACACATGCACATTTGTGGCCTGCTGGAGGTCATTTTGCAGGGCTCTGGCAGTGCTCCTCCTTGCACAAAGGCGGAGGTAGCGGTCCTGCTGCTGGGTTGTTGCCCTCCTACGGCCTCCTCCACGTCTTCTGGTGTACTGGCCTGTCTCCTGGTAGCGCCTCCATGCTCTGGACACTACGCTGACAGACACAGCAAACCTTCTTGCCACAGCTCGCATTGATGTGCCATCCTGGATGAACTGCACTACCTGAGCCACTTGTGTGGGTTGTAGACTCCGTCTCATGCTACCACTAGAGTGAAAGCACCGCCAGCATTCAAAAGTGACCAAAACATCAGCCAGGAAGCATAGGAACTGAGAAGTGGTCTGTGGTCCCCACCTGCAGAACCACTCCTTTATTGGGGGTGTCTCGCTAATTGCCTATAATTTCCACCTGTGGTCTTCCATTTGCACAACAGCATGTGAAATTTATTGTCAATCAGTGTTGCTTCCTAAGTGGACAGTTTGATTTCACAGAAGTGTGATTGACTTGGAGTTACATTGTGTTGTTTAAGTGTTCCCTTTATTTTTTTGAGCAGTGTAGTTACTCACAAGGATTCCTAAATCATTGCTAAGAATCGGGAAGTTTATACTTGTCATTGTTTTCAGGCTGGTTGTATTGGTGCTAGCTAGGTACCAAGATAAAGCTAGCTAGCTCCCCCAGAAGTTGCGGTCGAACAAAGAATGCTTTATTACCATTGCGGCATTGTAAACACATCATTTGTGGCCGGTGTTTGCTTGTTTTTTGTACAGCTTTGACAGTGCTACTGATAGTAGTGGTGGCGCTTGGCTTGCACGTGCAAATTCAAGAACACACAACATTCTATAATAGAACTGTGTTATTTAACGTGTCAAATAGTGTTATTGTGAAAGTGTTATTTGACGTGTATCCTTTTTGACACGCAAAGACCCGAACAGCATTCCATAGTATGTTGTGAGCTAATAGCAGTGATGCTATTACTGTGTAACTCTGGTAGGGCAACATCTGAACAATAGCGCACTTGGTAAAGTTAGTGTGTACCAGTGCTCGAACAGTCGCGAAAGCCAACATCACCCACGACAGAGAACGGTTGATTGTCAAGGGCATTGAATTCCATTATCCTGGCGTTAATGGATTTCGCCTTTGAGTTGTCACGCTGAAATGTTCTTACTCTTTCAAATGAATGCTCAACTTGTTGACTGCTCAATCCGCACAGCAGACATTGTGGGCTCTAGGTTAGGAATGCTGTTTTGCACGTGTAGTGCAACATTTTACGTGGCGTCATTACATCATGTATCTACGTTTATATAGGTATGCAAGTCAGCTTTGACATCGTTTTTTCACATCAGTGTTAACCTCTCTAGGGTATGTGGGACAATTGCGTCCCACCTGGCCAACATCCAGTGAGATTGCAGAGCGCCAAAGTCAAATATATAAATACTCATTATAACAATTCAGAAAATAATCAACTCTTTTACATAGGTTTAAAGATTAAGTTCTTGTGAATCCAACCACGGTGTCAGATTTAAAAAATGCTTTACGGCGAAAGCATACCGTACAATTATTTGAGAATATAGCCCATCAGACAAATCATTACAAACAGTAACCAGCCAAGAAGAAGAGTTACACAAGTCAGAAATAGAGAGAAAATTAATCACTGACCTTTGATGATCTTCATATGGTTGCACTCAGAAGACATTCATTTATTCAATAAATGTTCCTTTTGTTCGATAAAGTCTCTTTATATTGTCGTGGAAATGTCCTGTATTACCAAATCATGAGAGAGCAAACCAGAGCAAACCTCTGACCACTAGTCAGAGTTATTATAAAGTCCATATTTAATTATATGAGCTTCACCATAGCCCGGTGCCCTTCCCATACTCTTATTCTTGTGGGTGTACATGCAGCTCAGTCGTGCCCAGAAGTATCAACTTTTGTGAATCATCTTCACAATCTGTTCAGTGCCAGACCAGAGTGATGGGCCATTCTCAAGGAAAATACTGTCTGCTGTCTTAACCGCCTTTCAGACACGCAATGGAGTGCGCGTATTGCTGTGGTCCAACTAGTGGCAACTCATTACTGTCGATCATCAAGGCCCTAGACATGCTTCTTGCTGCCTGACAAACGAAGCAAAAGGTCTGAAAAGCTACTTCATGTCTTTCAAGGCAATCTTCCTGCTCACTTTCTGGGTAAAAGTTTTGCAGTGTATTGAGAATAGAAGCCTAATTCTTCAGTCAGGAAATATTTCTCTGGACACTGAAGCAGCTCACATTAAGGCACTACAGGAAGAAATACAGGCTCTGCATAATCAATGGGACACTGTTCTGGCAGAAGCCTCCATGGTGGCAAATGAAATGGGTGGATCTACTCAGTTTCACAGTGAACAGAGGAACCACCAGAAAAAATGATGTTTCCCTGATGAGACTGAAGATGACATAGCAAATAACAGATGTCAGACACTGGATTTCGTAACACACTGTTTTATGTGGCTCTGGATAGTATAATCAGAAATTTGGACATGCGACTCCACACGATTGCAGCTACATGCGAGGAGTTTCACCAATACTTACATTTAGGAAAATGTGTATCTTGCCACGAATTGAGAAACAAGTACTACAAATATCTCACAGATGGATTTGAAAATGAAGTGTGACATCTAAAGACATTATATGGTGCCACTTTTTCAGATGGTCTTTCTCCTGTAGAGCTCCTAAATGCCATCCACAAGATGCAGCTACAGAGCATTTTTTGGAGAAGTGTGCATACTCTGCGAATCTTCTGTACAATGCCTGTAACAGTTAATGGAGGTGAACGTGTCTTCAGTAAGTTGAAACTTATAAAGAACTATCTAAGATCTACAATGTGCCAAGACAGGTTGAACAGCCTTGCCATCCTTTCAATTGAAAATCAGTTAGCTAGAAAATTGAACTTTAAAGACATAAATGAGTTTGCTCACAAGAAGGCTCGACGCTGGGCTCTTGGTGCAGTGCAACCTCTGAGATGCCTGTCAAATGCCTGTTCTACCCAAGCCTGTCCGGGGATGGGCAAAATACTGTTTCAGAGTATTATCTTCTATGGTTTATCTGCTGTTGAACTCAGGAATTCCCACATAATGTCTTGACACTACATTTGCAGTTTCACAGATGCTTGTTCTCCGTAGGTACCACATTTATTCCTACAGTCCACATAGTTCAGGATTTATTTGTATTTTGGTTATGTTATTTAGGCATATATTTAGGAATTATGCATAGTGCAGAAGAGGGTTAGCCTTGTTTAAGAATTGGTAGTAAATTATTTAATTTGAAATATGGATCACTGGTCATTTCTAAATTAAAATTGACAACAATACCATATATTAAAAAATAAGTCACCAATTGTGTAGTTATTTATAATGAAGCATCATAAAAATCTCATGACACAGACAGCTTTTTGTTAACATTAGGAACAAAACAAGTTTGCAATACTGTTAGTATAGGCAAAGGATGAAGGTGGAAACTAGAATCTGCACAATTGTAGTATAGTGCAGCAGAAGCTTATAGTTAGTACATTTAATAACACATATTGTTCAGTATGTTATTTTAATCTGAAACATTCTGATTTCTATGTTTCTGGGTAAATCTCTAAGAGCTTTACACACCTGGATTGTACAATATTTGCTCATTTATTCTTTTAAAAAATCTTCCAGCTCTGTCAAGGTGGTTGTTGATCATTGCTAGACAGACATTTTCAAATCTTGCCATCGATTTTTCAAGCTTAATTAGGTCAAAACTGTAACTAGGCTACGGAGGAACATTCAATGTCATCTTGGTAAGCAACTCCAGTGTATATTTGGCCTTGTGTTCTAGGTTATTGTCCTGCTGAAAGGTGAATTTGTCTTCCACTGTCTGTTGGAAAGCAGACTGAACCAAGTTTTCCTCTAGGATTTTCAGTTTATTTTTATCCTAAAAAACTCCCCAGTCCTTGCCGATGACAAGCATATCCATCATTGCATGATCCAGCCACCACCATGTTTGAAAATATGAAGTGATACTTAGTGATGTTTTATTTGCCACACAATGCTTTGTACGCTTTTTGCAGTTTTATCTTAGTGCCTTATTGCAAACAGGATGCATGTTTTGGAATATGTTTTATTCTGTATAGGCTTCCTTCTTTTCACTCTGTCATTTAAGGTTAGTTTTGTAGAGTAACTACAATGTTGTTGATCCACCCTCAGTTATCTCCCATCACAGCCATTAAACTGTAACTGTTTTAATGTCACCATTGGCCTCATGGTGAAATCCCTGAGCGGTTTCCTTCCTCTCCGGCAATTAAGTTAGGATGGACGCCTGTATATTTGTAGTGAATGGGTGTATTGATATAAAATGTCATTAATAATAACTTTACCATGCTCAAAAGGATATTCAATGTCTGCTTGCTTTTTTTTACCCATGTGCCTTTCTTGATGAAGCATTGGTAAACTTCCCTGTTCTTTGTGGTTGAATCTGTGTTTGAAATTCACTGCCTGACTCCGGTATCTTACAGATAATTATGTGTGGGGTACAGAGATGAATGAGGTAGTCATTCAAAAATCATGTTAAACACTATTATTGCACACAGAGTGAGACCATGCATCCAATTATTTCACTTGTTAAGCACCTTTTTACTCCTGAACTAATTTAGGCTTGTCACCGGGGCAGCAGAGTAGCCTAGTGGTTAGAGCGTTGGACTAGTAACCGGAAGGTTGCAAGTTCAAACCCCCGAGCTGACAAGGTACAAATCTGTCGTTCTGCCCCTGAACAGGCAGTTAACCCACTGAAAATAAGAATTTGTTCTTAACTGACTTGCCTAGTTAAATAAAGGTAAAATAAATAAATAATAATAATAACAAAGGGGTTGAATATTTATTGACATTTCGACTTTTAATTTTTAATGAATTCCCCCCCCAAAATCTGAAAACATAATTCCACTTTGACATTAGGGGTATTGTGTGTAGGCCAGTGACGACAAATATCTATTTGATCATGTTTAAGTTCAGGCTGTAACACAACAAAATGTGGAAAAGTCGAGGGGTAGGAATACTTTCTGAAGGCACTGCACATGTAACAATTTTTATTTCCTCTTGGTTTTTTAAGATTATGACTTACACATACCTGCAATAGTTTAGTAAGATAAAGTATCAACCCCCCCCCCCCAATGTTTTTTTGCAGGTTAATTAGGTAGTATTATATAATTAAGGTTTCCAACCTTTGAGCATGTAAACCAATCATTCAAAAACACTACTTTTTTTAACTTATGAAGTTTGATCCATCTACTACTACAGACCTGCAGGAGGAATTGCTAAATATAGCACCTTCTAGTGAATACATTTTCATGCTTAGGTATAGTTTTTTTCTACAGAATGTGAACCAAAATTCGATTCCCATGAGAATGCTACCGTTTACATACGGTAGCATTCTTTCATATTTGATGTCATTGGATTGATGTCTGAAATGGGTGTTTCAGGTAATTGGTTTCCCTCAACCAAGCAGATACACAAACTGCTGTCTTAGTTCTCACAGTGCCACTTGGCAATGAAGTGCGTGTGTGCGTCAGTGGTGGTTCGGTCAGCTGCTTGTTCACCCGGTACCCGCCCGCAATTGCTATTAACCTATCTGCAACCACTCGACTATATGTGATAAAGTGAAAATCGGAGGCCAGCACTTGACCCTAACCTGACAATATAGACCATGCACTGTAGGCTACAGTCATAGATGGAATCATGTAGTAACCAAAAAAGTGTTTAACAAATCAACATATTTTAGATCCTTCAAAGTAGCCACCCTTCGCCTTGATGACAGCTTTGCACACTCTTGGCAGTCTCTCAACCTTCTTCATGAGGTAGTCACCTGGATTGCTTTTCCAGCAGCCTGGAACGACTTCCCACATATTCTGAGCATTTGCTGGTTGCTTTTCCTTCACTTTGCGGTCCAACTCATCCCAAACCATCCTCAATTGGGTTGAGGTTGGGTGATTGTGGAGACCAGGTAATCTGATGCAGCACCCCATCGCTCTCCTTCTTGGTCAAATAGCCCCTACACAGCCTGGAGGTATGTTTTGGGTCTTTGTCCTGTTGAAAAACAATTGATAGTCCCACTAACCGCAAACCAGATGGGATGGAGCATTGCTGCAGAATGCTGTGGTAGCCATGCTGGTTGTGTGCCTTGAATTCTAAATAAATGTGTCACCAGCAAAGCACCATCACACCACCTCCTTCATTCTTCACGGTGGGAACAGCACATGCGGAGATCATCCTTTCACCTACTCTGCTTCACAAAGACACGGTGGTTGGAACCAAAAATCTCCAATTTGGACTCATCAGACCGAAAGACAGATTTCCAACAGTCTTCTAATATCCATTGCTCATGTTTCTTGGCCCAAGTGAGTCTTTATTCTTATTGTTGTCCTAGTGGTTTCTTTGCAGCAATTTGACCATGAAGGCCTGATTCACGCAGTCTCCTCTGAACAGTTGATGTTGATGTGTCTGTTACTTTAACTTTGTTAAGCATTTATTTGGGCTGCAATAAGAGCTGCAGTTAATTGCCAATTTCTGAGGCTGGTAATTCTAATGAACTTATCCTCTGCAGCAGAGAACTCTGGGTCTTCCTTTCCTGTGGCGGTCCTCGTGAGAGCCAGTTTCGTCATAACGCTTGATGGGTTTTGCGACTACATTTGAAGAAACTCAAAGTTCTTGAAATGTTCCGGATTGACTAACCTTCATGTCTTAAAGTAATGATGGACTGTCGTTTCTCTTTGCTTATTTGAACACATTTAAGGAAAGAAATTCTACAAATTAACTTTTAACAAGGCCCACCTGTTAATTGAAATGCATTCCAGGTGACTCCCTTATGAAGCTGGTTGAGAGAATGCAAAGCTGTCATCAAGGCAAAGGGTGGCTACTATGAAGAATCTCAAATATAAAATATATTTCAATTTGTTGGTTACTACATGTTTCCATGTGTTATTTCATAGTTTTGATGTCTTCACTATTATTCTACAATGGAAAAATGAGTAGGTGTCCTAACTCTCGACCAGTCCTGTATGTTTCTGCTTATTTCCAACATTTTGTTTATCAATTTCCTATAATTAGATACATGCAGCTTCTCTTCTGTCATATGATGCTCTAGAAGAAGTCCCGTGTGGCTAAGTTGGTAGAGCATTTTAGTCATTTAGCACACTCTTATCCAGAGTGACTTGCAGTAGAGAGTGCATACATTTTCATACTTTTTTCATACATTTTCCAAATGACCGGTTGTAAAGAAATAGAAAATAGAAAGCTGTGACCCAACATTCTGATAAATGTCAGTTCGGCTTGCATGCATTGATGATGTGGTGGAAATAGGCTACTATCAGTTTTTATGATGCTGGTAAAGATAGCACCTCTACAGAGAGTATCTAACTGCGCATTCACATTATCTCAAGATCCTGAAGGAGAACTCAAATCTCCACTCCTCTAGTCAAAATTTACATTTTGGTGTAGAATTTTACTGCAAGAAATGCTTAATATTAAGACTGTGAGAGGTTATAGACCTACAGTCAGTGTCCAGATTTCAGTTTCCATTTAACCCATCTGAACAGTATGCAACAGTACCCTTGACATGCCATAGGCTTATTTGAAGTCATCGCCTGGTGTCGAATTTGTATAGCACCTCACAATCACACATAACATATGCACTGCCAACATCCTCTTTTGCCACCACAAACTCTTTCCCAAACATTACTTTTCTGGCTCTTTATTTTCAACTCTCCATTTCGCAGCTATTTTCTTATTGAATTAAACTCAGACAGCGTAAAGTTTAGACTTTACAGAAAGCTTTCGCACTAATGCCAGACAGCCTAAAAATAATGAAAGAAAAACCTCAATGTTAGCCTATCAATATAAATAGCACAAGAATTTGTTTAAATGTATTGTTTTCCTCTTTATTTAACCTGCCCAACCTATGTATACAGTGAGACAAAAAAGTATTTATTCATCCACCAATTGTGCAAGTTCTGCCACTTAAAAAGATGAGAGAGGCATGTAATTTTCATCATAGGTACACTTCAACTATGACAGATGAAATGAGAAAATAAAATTACATTGTAGGATTTTAAATTAATTTATTTGCAAATTATGGTGGAAAATAAGTATTTGGTCAATAACAAAAGTTTATCTCAATACTTTGTCATTGCCAAGAAAAGGTATATAACAGAGGTCCAATGTTTTCTGTAAGTCTTCACACACTGTTGCTGGTATTTTGGCCCATTCCTCCATGCAGATCTCCTCTAGAGCAGTGATGTTTTGGGGCTGTTGCTGGGCAACACGGACTTTCCACTCCCTCCAAAGATTTTCTATGGGGTTGAGATCTGGAGACTGGCTAGGCCACTCCAGGACCTTGAAATTCTTCTTATGAAGCCACTTCTTCGTTGCCCGGGCGGTGTGTTTGGGATCATTGTCATGCTGAAAGACGCAGCCACGTTTCATCTTCAATGCCCTTGCTGATGGAAGGAGGTTTTCACTCAAAATCTCACGATACATGGCCCCATTCATTCTTTCCTTTACACGGATCAGTCGTCCTGGTCCCTTTGCAGAAAAACAGCCCCAAAGCATGATGTTTCCAACCCCATGCTTCACAGTAGGTATGGTGTTCTTTGGATGCAACTCAGCATTCTTTGTCCTCCAAACACGACGAGTTGAGTTGTAACAAAAAGTTACATTTTGTTTTCATCTGACCATATGACATTCTCCCAATCTTCTTCTGGATCATCCACATGCTCTCTAGCAAACTTCAGACGGGCCTGGACATGTACTGGCTTAAGCAGGGGGACACGTTTGGCACTGCAGGATTTGAGTCCCTGGCAGCGTAGTGTGTTACTGATGGTAGGCTTTGTTACTTTGGTCCCAGCTCTCTGCAGGTCATTCACTAGGTCCCCCAGTGTGGTTCTGGGATTTTTGCTCACCGTTCTTGTGATCATTTTGACCCCACGGGGTGAGATCTTGCGTGGAGCCCCAGATCGAGGGAGATTATCAGTGGTCTTGTATGTCTTCCATTTCCTAATAATTGCTCCCACAGTTGATTTCTTCAAACCAAGCTGCTTACCTATTGCAGATTCAGTCTTCCCAGCCTGGTGCAGGTCTACAATTTTGTTTCTGGTGTCCTTTGACAGCTCTTTGGTTTTGGCCATAGTGGAGTTTGGAGAGTGACTGTTTGAGGTTGTGGACAGGTGTCTTTTATACTGATAACAAGTTCAAACAGGTCCCATTAATACAGGTAACGAGTGGAGGACAGAGGAGCCTCTTAAAGAAGAAGTTACAGGTCTGTGAGAGCCAGAAATCTTGCTTGTTTGTAGGTGACCAAATACTTATTTTCCACCATAATTTGCAAATAAATTCATTAAAATCCTACAATGTGACTTTCTGGATTTTTTTTCTCGTTTTGGCTGTCATAGTTGAAGTGTACCTATGATGAAAATTACAGGCCTCTCATCTTTTTAACTGGGAGAACTTGCACAATTGGTGGCTGAGTAAATACGTTTTTGCCCCACTGTATAACCACGTGGACTGTGGGTTATGGGTGTGCATCACTAGTGTGATTGTGTGTAACAACTAGTAATTCTTAGGTTATTGCTGAAACAATATTTTCTTAGTAATTACCTTGTCATTTAAAAATAGTGCTGCTGAGTTTTCAGTGCTACTAGGTATGCAACACTTCAGTGAGTCATCTGCTTCTGTAGAAGTACTTGAGGTTAGCTTCTATCTTGTATTCTAATCACTTTTCATGACCTTTGACCTTTACTCTCCGCTACCACTATCCCTACCACCAACAGTTGCTCAAGAGACTAAAGAATTCAGTCAGTAATCAATCCAATGTATTTGTATAGTGCTGCTTACTTACAAAGTCATTGATCATAGTGTTCAACAAGACCTGAGAAGTTTCCCCTAGGTAAAGATCTAGGATCAGCTTACCCAATCCTATTAGTGGGGGAAAAGCAAAAAAGATCAGCGTCTAGATGTTTCTGAGTGAACTTCCTTTCTCCCCTCTCCAGGCTCGGCAGCGCCATGAAAGGTGGAGGAAGGGGTAAGGAGCCTCCGGTGGAGGTGAGCTGCAAGCGGCCCAAGCGCAAGTGTCTACAATGGCACCCGCTACTCTCCAAGAAGGCCCTGGACTTTTCGGAGGAGGAAGAGGAGGACGAAGAAGAACTAGAGAAGGTGACTGTCCTCTTTTGCAGGTGTTGCGTTCAGTATGTACGTTTTGAAATGAAAGAGCATTTCCTATTGGGCAAGTTCAGATGGATAGTTTCGGATCTACTGAACGTAACTCTGGACATCTCTGGCTGCATTCCCACTTGCCTATTGCCCCATGAAACATTTACGACAGTCTATTGTTAGTTCACTGTATATTATGCGGTGACCTCTCACTCCAGTATAGAACCACCAGCCAAGGTCACTTTACCCCCTCTATGAAGTATCTCTCCCTGCCTGGCTGTGGGGGCAGAAATACCATGTCGAAAATATGATTTGAACATTTGAATTTCTAAAACACACATAATTTTTATAACTAAGTATGTAGTCTAGAAGTATTCACTTTAATTTTCTATGATATAAAAAAAAAAATACACTGAACAAAAATATAAACACAACATGTAAAGTGTTGGTACCATGTTTCATGAGCTGAAATAAAACCTCCAAGAAATGCTCCATATACACAAAAAGTTGTTTTTCTCAAATGTTGTGCACAAATGTGTTTACATCCCTGACAGGTATGGCATATCAAGAAGCTGATTAAACCGCATGCTTATTACACAGGTGCACCTTGTGGTGGGGACAATGCACTTTAAAATGTGGAGTATGCCACACAACACAATGCCACAGATGTCTCAAGTTTTGAGGTAGTGTACAATTGGCATGTTGACTGCAGAAATGTCCACCAGAGCTGTTGCCAGAGAATTTAATGTTAATTTCTCTACCATAAGCTGCCTCCAATGTGGTTTTAGAGTATTTGGCAGTACACCTAACCGGCCTAGCCACCGCAGACCACATGTAACCATGCCAGCCCAGGACCTCCACATCCGACTTGTTCACCTGTGGGATCGTCTGAGGGGGGGTTGGGGGATGCTGAGGAGTATTTCTGTCTGTAATGATGCACTTTTGTGGGGGAAAAAACAAATTCCGATTGGCTGGGCCTGGCTCCCTAGTGGGTGGGCTATGCTATGGCTGCACTCCTGCCCAGGCATGTGAAATCCATATGCCTTAATCTAATTGACTGATTTACTAATATGAACTGTAGCTCAGTAAAATGAAAATTGTTTTTATATTTTTGTTCAGTATAAAACGCATTTCTGAATTACTTCCAAATTGATATCAACTGAATCAGCACTATAAAATAGAGCCTAACCATTGTTATGATAATAATGGTGGTGGGGGTAGTGATGATGTAGATTAAAACGTCTATCACTGATGCGTCTGTCCACAGGAGCCATTGTTGGTTAGGGAGACCCGGGGGCCGAAGGTGCCATGCGGGGGGCCCCCGGAGGGGGAAGAGGACTCTTCAGAGCAGCGGGCCCGCCGGCCCATGAATGCCTTCCTGCTTTTCTGCAAGCGCCACCGATCGCTGGTGAGGCAGGAACACCCTCGGCTGGACAACCGCGGTGCCACCAAGATCTTGGCTGATTGGTGGGCCGTGCTGGAGCCCAAAGAGAAACAGAAGTACACTGACATGGCCAAGGAGGTGAGCATCACCAAAATCCAGTTCTGGAATTGTCAAACGTCTCTTATTCTCTTAGGTGCGAATTCTAACCAATTCAGTAAAATGTTCACTTAGTCTCCCCGTGATATCAATGCATGATGACTAAGTGAACATTTTCTTAAGATGCATGCTGACCAGACCGCTCGCTCACCATTGCATATGTTGATTTTGGCCACCCACACCAGATGCGATCAGGACACACAACTATATTAATGTTGGAGACAAGTCGAAAAGCATTAAACATTTATGGCGATTTAGCTAGCTAGCTTGCTGTTGCTAGCTAGTTTTTCCTGGGATTTAAACATTGGGTTGTTATCTTACATGAAATGCACAAGGTCCTCCACTCTGACAATTAATCCACAGATAAAAGGGTAAACAGAGTTTGTTTGTAGATATATCTCCTTCAGGCTTCTTATTCTTTGGACTTTATATGGCGGTTGGCAACCAATTTTAAAAAAAGAATGTTGTATTTTTCACCCCTTTTTTTACTCTCCAATTTTGTGGTGTCCAATTGGTAGTAGTTACAGTCTTGTTTCATCGCTGCAACTCCCGTACGGACTCGGGAGAGGCGAAGGTCGAGAGCCATGCGTCCTCCGAAACACAACCCAACCAAGCCGCACTGCTTCTTGACACAATTCCCATCCAATCCAGAATCAAGCCGCACCAATGTGTCATACCTGGCGACCGTGTCAGCGTGCACTACGCACGGCCCGCCACAGGAGTCGCTAGTGCGCGATGAGACAAGGGTATCTCCCTAACCCGGACGACGCTGGGCCAATTGTGCGACGCCCCATGGGCCTCCCGGTCGCGGCCGGCTGCGACAGAGCCTGGACTCGAACCCAGAATCTCTAGTGGCACAGCTAGAGCACTGCGCCACTCGGGAAGCCCTGCAACCAACTTTTGGGTGCATTACCACCACCACCAACTGAACTGGAGTGTGGACCTCAGTTCATCTTTCAATCACCCACGTGGGTATATGCTCCTAAAAACCAATGAGGAGAAGGGAGAGGCGGGACTTGCAGCTTGTGAAGCGTCACAAATAGAACCAAGTTCTATTTTAGCGCCTGTCTACGCAGACGCTCAGTGATGTGTGCAAGCAGTGTGGGTGCAATGATTGTACGTGTAAGCATATGTGTACATTTATTTTGCTGCGCACATGACACGAGCGGTGTGGTCAGCATGTTAGGGTTCACCCCTTACTGTTTCTCTAAGCAAACAATATAATTTGATTTAGAATTCAGATAGAATTAACCCTGAAGCTGATCAAGAGTTACAACACAGGATCACAATCAAACTCATTTGTAACTGGAGTGTCGTAGCCATACTAAGACATGTAAGACATGCATTACCTTTTATAGGTCATGAAACTAAAGCGACAATGTATGCACACTACTGAATGAGTCTACTGTAGCTTGTTTTGGATTGTCTCTATGCAAATGAAGTCCAGCCAAATATGAATGTTCTGTTATGTAACACTTCTTCAGCAGTGGCGGTCGGTGACTTTTAAGATTAGGGAGGACGATTGTTTTTTTTTATGAGCATGATCTTATTTCTATTACAGCATATTGGATGACTGGCTTTTATATTCCATTCTCCCAGCTCAATGTAGCATCGATAGGTTTAGGCTACTACATGATACTCAAATTTGCCCTATACCCGTCATGAGGTTGCTACAAACTAGCCTACAAAGGAACATTTATAACAGGTACACAAGTCGAGAGAAAAATTGGGAGTATTTAACGTGACAGACAGTGACACATTTAATACCACCTTTCATACTCTTGGCTGATCTGGGGTGTAATCGTTAGTCCAACCAGTTACGTTTTGGAACTAAAACAAATTCAGGTAGGTCCCTCCACGTTTCATTCCATTTGCTTCCATATTTTTCAACAGAATCGTTAGAATGAATACACCCCTGATCAACTCCACACACAGTTCACTTTCATAGCAGCCACATACAGCATCATCACTTAGCTCATTGCATAGATGCGAAAAGAGATGATACACTCTTCTCTTACCTTTTCCCATTGCTTGTGGACTTCAGTGCACAACACAACAGCTGTCTGTGACCAGTCACAAAAACTTCCCCAAGCCAAACCTTCATACCATAACCACTACACAGCCTACATTTTTGTCACCATTTTTGTCACCATAACGTTATAGTCAACAGTTTAACTATCGTGTTAGTAAACATCCAATCCATGTGCACAATCACACAGTACAGTGAGTGTACATTTAGTAGTTAATAAATGTATAAAACCAAAGCTTAACTTGACTTGGAAGAGTTGCTGTGTTGGACAGTCTAAGCCAACTAGCTAACATACAGTGCCTTGCGAAAGTATTCGGCCCCCTTGAACTTTGCGACCTTTTGCCACATTTCAGGCTTCAAACATAAAGATATAAAACTGTATTGTTTTGTGAAGAATCAACAACAAGTGGGACACAATCATGAAGTGGAACGACATTTATTGGATATTTCAATTTTTTTAACAAATCAAAAATTGAAAAATTGGGCGTGCAAAATGATTCAGTTGCTATTCAACAGCTCAAACAAGAGACATACAGTGGGGCAAAAAAGTATTTAGTCAGCCACCAATTGTGCAAGTTATCCCAGTTAAAAATATGAGAGAGCCCTGTAATTTTCATCATAGGTACACTACAACTATGACAGACAAAAAGAGAAGAAAAAAATCACATTGTAGGATTTTTAATGAATTTATTTGCAAATTATGGTGGAAAATAAGTATTTGGTCACCTACAAACAAGCAAGATTTCTGGCTCTCACAGACCTGTAACTTCTTCTTTAAGAGGCTCCTCTGTCCTCCACTCGTTACCTGTATTAATGGCACCTGTTTGAACTTGTTATCAGTATAAAAGACACCTGTCCACAACCTCAAACAGTCACACTCCAAACTCCACTATGGCCAAGACTAAAGAGCTGTCAAAGGACACCAGAAACAAAATTGTAGACCTGCACCAGGCTGGAAGACTGAATCTGCAATCCGTAAGCAGCTTGGTTTGAAGAAATCAACTGTGGGAGCAATTATTAGGAAATGGAAGTCATACAAGACCACTGACAATCTCCCTTGATCTGGGGCTCCACGCAAGATCTCACCCCGTGGGGTCAAAATGATCACAAGAACGGTGAGCAAAATCCCAGAACCACACGGGGGGACCTAGTGAATAACCTGCAGAGAGCTGGGACCAAAGTAACAAAGCCTACCACCAGTAACACACTACGCCGACAGGGACTCAAATCCTGCAGTGCCAGATGTGTTCCCCTGCTTAAGCCAGTACATGATATATAACAAAGTATTGAGAAACTTTTGTTATTGACCAAATACTTATTTTCCACCATAATTTGCAAATAAATTCATTAAAAATCCTACAATGTGATTTTTGCCCCACTATGTGCATATATATATATTATATATATATATATATATATATATTAGTACCAGTCAAAAGTTTGGACACACCTACTCATTCAAGGGTTTTTCATTATTTTTACTATTTTCTACATTGCAGAATAATAGTGAAGACATCAAAACTATGAAATAACACATGGAATCATGTAGGAACCAAAAAAGTGTTAAACGATTCTTCAAAGTTATTTATTTATATATTTTTATTTCACTTTTTATTTAACCAGGTAGGCAGGTTGAGAACAAGTTCTCATTTACATTTGTGACCTGGCCAAGATAAAGCAAAGCAGTTCGACACATACAACAACACAGAGTTACACATGGAGTAAAACAAACATGCAGTCAATAATACAGTAGAAAAATAAGTATATTTACAATGAGAGCAAGTGAGGTAAGATAAGGGAGGTAAAGGCAAAAAAAAAGGCCATGTTGGCGAAGTAAATACAATATAGCAAGTAACACACTGGAATGGTCGATTTGCAGTGGAATAATAATAATAAAAATAATAATAATAAGTAGAAATAATGGGGTGCAAAGGAGAAAAATAAATAAATACAGTAGGCGAGGAGGTAGTTGTTTGGGCTAAATTATAGATGGGCTATGTACAGGTGCAGTAATCTGTGAGCTGCTCTGACAGCTGGTGCTTAAAGCTAGTGAGGGAGATAAGTGTTTCCAGTTTCAGAGATTTTTGTAATTAGATCCAGTCATTGGCAGCAGAGAACTGGAAGGAGAGGCGCCAAAGGAGAAATTGGTTTTGGGGGTGACCAGAGAGATATACCTGCTGGAGTGTGTGCTGCTATGGTGGGTGCTGCTATGGTGACCAGCGAGCTGAGATAAGGGGGGACATTACCTAGCAGGGTCTTGTAGATGACCTGGAGCCAGTGGGTTTGACGACGTGTGAAGCGAGGGCCAGCCAACAGGTCGCAGTGGTAGGTAGTATATGGGGCTTTGGTGACAAAACGGATGGCACTGTGATAGACTGCATCCAAATGATTGAGTAGGGTATTGGAGGCTATTATGTAAATGACATCGCCGAAGTCGAGGATCGGTAGGATGGTCAGTTTTACGAGGGTATGTTTGGAAGCATGAGTGAAGGATGCTTTGTTGCGAAATAGGAAGCCAATTCTAGATTTCACTTTGGATTGGAGATGTTTGATGTGAGTCTGGAAGGAGAGTTTAGTCTAACCAGACACCTAGGTATTTGTAGTTGTCCACATATTCTAAGTCTGAACCGTCCAGAGTAGTGATGCTGGACGGGCGGGCAGGTGCAGGCAGTGATCGATTGCAAAGCATGCATTTAGTTTTAGTTGTATTTAAGAGCAGTTGGAGGCCACGGAAGGAGAGTTGTAGGGCATTGAAGCTTCCCTGGAGGGTTATAAACACAGTGTCCAAAGACGGGCCAGAAGTATACAGAATGGTGTCATCTGCGTAGAGGTGGATCAGATACTCACCAGTAGCAAGAGCGACATCATTGATGTATACAGAGAAGAGAGTCGGCCCAAGAATTGAACCCTGTGGCACCCCCATAGAGACTGCCAGAGGTCCAGACAATAGGCCCTCCGATTTGACACACTGAACTCTATCAGAGAAGTAGTTGGTGAACCAGGCGAGGCAATCATTTGAGAACCCAAGGCCATCGAGTCTGCCAATGAGGATGTGGTGATTGACGGAGTCGAAAGCCTTGGCCAGGTCAATGAATACGGCTGCACAGTAATGTCTCTTATCGATGGCGGTTAGGATGTCGTTTAGGACCTTGAGCGTAGCTGAGGTGCACCCATGACCAGCTCTGAAACCAGATTGCATAGCGGAGAAGGTACGGTGGGATTCAAAATGGTGGGTAATCTGTTTGTTAACTTGGCTTTCGAAGACTTTAGAAAGACAGCGTAGGATAGATATAGGTCTGTAGCAGTTTGGGTCTAGAGTGTCACCCCCTTTGGAAAGCTGCCGCGGTCATCCCCCTCTTCAATCTTTCGGAATCTCAGACGACACAAAAAAGGTTGAACAGGCTAGTAATAGGGGTTGCAACAATTTCTGCAGATAATTTTAGAAAGAAAGGGTCCAGATTGTCTAGCCCGGCTGATTTGTAGGGGTCCAGATTTTGCAGCTCTTTCAAAACATGAGCTGACAGGATTTGGGAGAAGGAGAAATGGGGAAGGCTTGGGCGAGTTGCTGTGGGGGGTGTAGTACTGTTCACCGGGGTAGGGGTAGCCAAGTGGAAAGCATGGCCAGCCGTAGAAAAATGCTAATTGAAATTCTCAATTATAGTGGATTTATCGGTGGTGACAGTTTCCTATCCTCAGTGCAGTGGGCAGCTGGGAGGAGGTGTTCTTATTCTCCATGGACTTTACAGTGTCCCAGAACTTTTTTGAGTTTGTGTTGCAGGAAGCAAATTTCTGCTTGAAAAAGCTAGCCTTGGCTTTTCTAACTGCCTGTGTATATTGGTTTCTAACTTCCCTGAAAAGTTGCATATCATAAGGGCTGTTTGATGCTAATGCAGAACGCCATAGGATGTTTTTGTGTTGGTTAACCTCTCTAGGGTATGTGGGACGCTAGCAGAGTGCCAAATTCAAATACAGAAATACTCATTGTAAAAATTCATAAAACAAAACATATTTTACATAGGTTTAAAGATTAACTTCTTGTGAATCCAACCACGGTGTCAGATTTAAAAAATGCTTTACGGCGAAAGCATACCTTACGATTATTTGAGAACACAACCCAGCAGACAAGTCATTACAAACAGTAACCAGCCAAGTAAAAGAGTTACACAAGTCAGAAATAGAGAAAATTAATTCCTTACCTTTGATGATCTTCATATGGTTGCACTCAGAAGACATTAATTTACTCAATAAATGTTCCTTTTGTTCGATAGTCTCTTTATATCCAAAAACCTCCTTTTTGTTTGCGCGTTTTCTTCAGTAATCCACAGGCTCAAACGCAGTCAAAACAGGCAGACAAAAAAATCCAAATTGTATCTGTGAAGTTCATAGAAACATGTCAAACGATGTTTATATTCAATCCTCAGGTTGTTTTTAGACTAAATAATCGATAATATTTCAACCGGACAATAACATTGTCAATATAAAAGGTAAACAAGAAAGGCACTGTCTCGGTCGCGCGCATGAAAAAGCTCTTTGACACGGTAGGGTCCACTCATTCCGACTGCTCTTACTCCCTCATTTTTCAGAATACAAGCCTGAAACAATTTCTAAAGACTGTTGACATCTAGTGGAAGGCATAGAAACTGCAATTTGAGTCCTAAGTCAATGGATACTGTAATGGCATTGAATTGAAAAATACAAAACTAAAAATAAACCTACTTACTACTTACTTTTCTCAGGTTGCCAAATCAGTTCTGTTATACTCACAGACACTATTTTAACAGTTTTGGAAACTTTAGTGTTTTCTATCCAAATCTACCAATTATATGCATATCATATCTTCTGGGCTTGAGTAGGAGGCAGTTTAATATGGGCATGCTTTTCATCCAAAATTCCGAATGCTGCCCCTTACCCTAGAGAAGTTAACTTCTTGCGTCGAGCAATCCCGTATCCGGGAGCGTAATCATAGCCTCAAGCTCATTACCATAACGCAACGTTAACTATTCATGAAAATCGCAAATGAAATGAAAGAAATATATTCACTCACAAGCTTAGCCTTTTGTTAACAACACTGTCATCTCAGATTTTCACAATATGCTTTTCAACCATAGCTACACAAGCATTTGTGTAAGAGTATTGATAGCATTAAGCCTAGCATTCAGCAGGCAACATTTTCGCAAAAACAAGAAAAGCATTCAAATAAAATAATTTACCTTTGAAGAACTTTGGATGTTTTCAATGAGGAGACTCTCAGTTAGATAGCAAATGTTCAGTTTTTCCAAAAATATTATTTGTGTAGGAGAAATCGCTCCGTTTTGTTCATCACGTTTGGCTAAGAAAAAGACCTGAAAATTCAGTCATTACAACGCCAAACTTTTTTCCAAATTAACTCCATAATATCGACAGAAACATGGCAAACGTTGTTTAGAATCAATCCTCAAGGTGTTTTTCACATATCTATTCGATGATAAATCATTCGTGGCAGTTGGGTTTCTCCTCTGAAGCAAATGGAAAAATACACGCAGCTGGAGATTACGCAATAATTGCGACGGAGGACACCAAGCGAGCACCTGGTAGATGTAGTGTAAAATGGTCAATCTTCCAATGATATGCCTACAAATACGTCACAATGCTGCAGACACCTTGGGGAAACGACAGAAAGTGTCTTTGCAGACAATATCTTTGCAGTTTTGGAAACGTCAGAGTGTTTTCTTTCCAAAGCTGTCAATTATATGCATAGTCGAGCATCTTTTCGTGACAAAATATCTTGTTTAAAACGGGAACGTTTTTTATCCAAAAATTAAAAGAGCGCCCCCTATATCGAAGAAGTTAAGGGCAGTCAGGTCTGGAGAGAACCAAGGGCTATATCTGTTCGTGGTTCTAAATTTATTTAAGATGGTGAGGAAGGCATTAAAAAAATAACCAGGCATTCTCTACTGACGGGATGAGGTCAATATCCTTCCAGGATACCCGGGCCAGGTCGATTAGAAAGGCCTGCTCACTGAAGTGTTTCAGGGAGCGTTTGACAGTGATGAGTTGAGGTCGTTTGACCGCTGACCCATTACGGATGCAGTAGATTGCAACACCGCCCCCTTTGGTCGTTCTATCTTGTCTGAAAATGTTGTAGATAGGGATGGAGATTTTCTGAGTTTTTGGTGGTCTTCCTAAGCCATGATTCAGACACGGCTAGGACATCCGAGTTGGCAGAGTGCGCTAAAGCAGTGAATCAAACAAACTTAGGGAGGAGGCTTCTAATGTTAATATGCATGAAACCAAGGCTATTACGGTTACAGAAGTCATCAAAAGAGAGCGCCTGGGGAATAGGAGTGGAGTTAGGCACTGCAGGGCCTGGATTCACCTCTACATCACCAGAGGAACAGAGGACGAGTAGGATAAGGGTACAGCTAAAAGCTATGAGAATTGGTCGTCTAGGACGTCTGGAACAGAGAGTAGTCACCCTTTGCTTTGATGACAGCTTTGCACACTCTTGGAATTCTCTCAACCAGCTTCATGAGGAATGTAAGTCTATGGGAGGGGGTGAGAACCATGAGCCTCCTAGGTTTTGTATTGGATTCAATGTACCCAGATGAGGATGGAAAATCCCCTCCGGCTACCCTAGAAGGTGCTGTTAAGGCTACTGTAGACCTTCATTGCAAAACAGTGTTTTTTTTCATTGATTATTTGGTGACGTGTATACATGTATGTATGTTTGATGTATAATATTATTTCATATTTATTATTATAGTTTAATCTATGTTTCACAATTTCTATCAAATTCACTGTGTAGGAAGGTCCTCCCCATCCTCCTCTGAGCCTCCACTGTGTTTTTCAGTAAATGCTGCATTTTGCTATAGTATGTATTATTTCCTGTGTGCTTTTGCTGATAACCTTTCTGGCGTTGTCGTTTTCCAGTACAAGGATGCCTTCATGAAGGCTAACCCGGGCTACAAGTGGTGCCCTGCCACCAACAAGCCAGTCAAGAGCCCCTGCCACACTGTCAGCAACACCCGCAATAAAGTGTGGTCCTTCCCTTCCAACTCCCCTAAGGGCTGTGCCACTGCCAAGAAACTGCCCAAGACTGACAGCACACCACAGCTTAATTTCGCCATGGCAGGTGCGTCAAGTTTCCATTTCTGGTAAAAAGGCTAATAAAATATGTCATGTCTCGGCATAGCTGCCACTAAATGAATGTCAAATTTGTAAAAATATATCCTAACTAGCTTTTATTTTGTGCCTTCCCAGATCCCACGAAGATGGGTGGCCTAAGCATGCTACTGTTGGCTGGGGAGCATGCCCTTACTGCCAGAGAGGTATGTCATGTCATATCCACTATATCCTGGACTGTAGTGCAAAAATTAACCACCAGAGGACTTCAGAGGGTTATCTAAGGGTCTTTGAGACAATTTATGAAAAGACCCAGTCTAGTGAGTTTATCCTTGTTGTTGTAGCACAATTTTAATCTAGAAATCATAGTTTTAGTGGAAATATATCTGAGGCACTTAAGTAATTCTCACGTGTTGTAAAAGCACTGTGAGATACAAATTTGAAGATCACATTATTCAAATGTTTATGCTGAATGTGTGAATTGAACCTCCACAGATTTCCTCCAGCTCATCACAATCTGGAGCCACAGATGTCACTAAGTACCCTGATAAATCCTCCCTATTCCAACTTGCTGAGGTAAAACCACCTGAAATGGGAATGTTTTCTCTTGAACCTCTTGTAACTATTACATAGGGCTGTTACGGCAAATACCCTCTGATACAACAGTTTATAGATTTGCCTATATGCGCATGTGTATCGAAAATAGCCTACATTAGATGTATTGTCTATTTGCATATAAATGGTTTGGTTTGCTCTTACAATAACCAAAACATCACATGAAATTATACCATTCCCTAAAATGGTGGCACAAGGAAGTGAGGCTCATTCCTGTTTAAATGGCTCAGCCAACCCTCAATTGTGTCCCTTTTCAGATCTCTTCCAACACGCGTCAGCCGAGTTTAATGGACACAGCGGGCAAAGGGAAGCCCTTAAGTTGGGGGGACCAGGCTGAAGTGGGTATTCTCAGGGAAAGGCTTGTCTACACATGATTTAGCTCAATGTTATTGGCCTGTAACATTTTTATAGGCGATCTGCCAACTGCTAAGCATACTTGCATATATACGGACTTTAATCATTCTACATGCTATTGTAATGCACTCTTAAGTAGTTTGTTTTTAAACTGAGTGCGGTATCTTCCTGCTTACTGAAATCCACAACAACAAAATTAAAATACTGACACTATTGGCTATTCCCAGTGCGGGTATGCCTTAAGGGAGGGCACAAATGAAAGCATTTACTCTCTAATAACCATACTATACTGTTTAGTA
Organism: Oncorhynchus kisutch; assembly: GCF_002021735.2. Taxonomy (NCBI): domain Eukaryota; kingdom Metazoa; phylum Chordata; class Actinopteri; order Salmoniformes; family Salmonidae; genus Oncorhynchus; species Oncorhynchus kisutch. Next base: position 31,506,385 of record NC_034201.2, on the reverse strand, counting down.
CAAATATACAAGTCACAAATATGAACATGCATAAGCCCAGGATCTTATCCATTTTCTCATTCACCTTTTTCCTCAGATGTGGTCTGGAACCTCACAGCAGGGAAAGCCTGACGTACCCACTGCCAATGTCAAGTCCCCTCTTTTTCAACTGGCAGAGGTATAGTCCTTACACTGTCTCAAGTCTGCCACTCCACACTACTACATACTCTATAATGCTGTTGTATTGTCTTTTATGATGTATTGTCTAATTCTCCTCTGTTGTGTATCAAAGCAGATCTCCTCTGATTCGAGCCAGTCGACTGCACCAGAGGGAAAGCAGTGTGGCCAGTCCGCTCTCTTCCAGCTTGCTGAGGTACTGCAGGCCCTCCCTCATTAAGGTTCCATTTAAGTCCATTTTGAAACTATTGAACTCTTGAAATACCCTACAGTCGAAATGATTCATAGGTAGCTCCAGCACTTTCACATCGATGTGACTACTGAAATGTTAGTTTCATATCAAATTTTAATAGTCACATGTGCCGAATACAATGCGCCAAATTTCACCTTACAGTGAAATGCTTACTTACGAGCCCCTAACCAACAATGCAGTTTTAAAAAATACAGACAAGAATAATAAATTAAAGTAACAAGTAATTAAAAAGCATCAGTAAAATAACATTAGCAATACTATATACAGGGGTGTACTGATACAGAATCAATGAGCGAGGGCACCGGTTATTTGAGGTAGTATGTACATGTAGGTAGGGTTATTAAAGTGACTATGCATAGATGACAACAGAGTAGCAGTGGTGTAAAGGGGGAGTGCACTGCAAATAGTCTGTGTAGCCATTTGACTAGATGTTCAGGAGTCTTATGGTTTGGGGGTAGAAGACGTTTAGAAGCATCTTGTTATTTTCCCTCCGGTCGCTCATTTAACATGCTGATAGAAATGTGGTTAAAACGTATTTAAGTTTCCTGTATTAAAGTCCCTGGCTACTAGGAGTGCCGCCTGGGTGAGCGTTTTCTTATTTGCTTATGGCAGAATACAGCTCATTCAAATCTGTCTTAGTGCCAGCCTCTGACTGTGGTGGTATGTACAAGAGCTACAAAGAATACAGATGAAAACTCTCTCGGTAGGTAGTGTGGTCTACAGCTTATCATAAGATACTCTACCTCAGGTGAGCAATAGCTCAAGACTTCCTTAGATATTATGCACCAGCTGTTGTATACAAAAATACATAGACTGCCGCCCCTTGTCTTACCAGACACCGCTGTTCTATCCTGCCGGTACATCATATAACCAGCCAGCTGTATGCTGTCGTCGTTCAGCCACGACTCCGTGAAGCATAAGATGTTCGTTTTTAATGTCCCGTTGGTAGTTTAATCCTCCACGCAACTCAGCGATTTTATTGTCCAAAGATTGCATGTGAACTGTTTTGTTTTGTGTAGATGTGCTTGGCCTCCGAGGCAGGGAAGATGGAGACACAGGACGATACCTGCACCCCACACATCAAAACTGAGACTGTGGTAGAGGAGGCTGGGGACAACACCCCTGATCTTCCTCTCTCCTTTCCCCCATCTTCCTCCATGCCGACCGATGCTAGTCTCCTGCTGCTCAGAGGCCAAGCAGCCATAATCAAAAGGAAGAAAGACGCCAGCACCAGAGAGCCGCCCAAAGTGGTGGACAAAGACAAGAGCCCTGGTCCCGGCTCACCCAAAAAGACCTTCAAGAAGCGACCTTCATCCGAGTCGGAGTTGGAGAGCCTCTTCTACACTATCGAAGCCGTGGCTAAAGGGGCCTGGGGCGATGCCGAGGAGGATATGCCCAAGAAGAAGGCTCGCACCGCCGCCGTTACCATTCTGGTAGAGTCCAGCTCACCCAAAAAGAGGGCCAAGCCCAAAGCCAAGAGGCCCCTGAAGGCTAAGGAAGATGAGAGAAATGTAAAGGACAAAGAGGACGATGGACGCACAGAGCTTCCATTGACAGTGGAGACGGTGGTGAATCCAGCAAGCCCCAAGATAGAGGCTAAGGAGGCCAATATTAGCGGCAGCACAGAGGATCCCACCTCCCCTCCCAGCCCCCCGCACATCAAGCACAAAGTTGGGGAGAGGGAACTAGAGGCCAACGCAGAGGGGTGTGGCTCCAGAAAGTCTGAGAGAAGCTGCAAGGGGGCGCTGTACAAGACCCTGGTGTCGGAAGGGATGCTGACCTCACTGAGGGCCAACGTGGACAGAGGTATGCATTAGTAACCCCCCCTACCCTGTATCCACAATTACTATCTTAATATGCTGCTGATTTATGCCCATTCTGAGCAAGACCCAGGGTTTTAACTTATTTTACTGGTGGCAACTCTAAAGTAAGTGTGTATGTGTGTGCGTGTTAATTAGGCAAAAGAAGTTCTTTTCGAAGTGCATCTGATGAAGGAGGCTGGATTGACGAGACCTGGGCTTTCTCACAGATGGGACCCAGTAATTTCAAGAAGCTTAAGAAGTCCAAATCCAAAGACGAGACCGCGCCAGGGTGAGTTGTCTGTCCAAGACCAATTTACCCTAATTTACCCTAATTTACCCTTATCACTGAAAGATCACTAGTGGGAGCAGAATATAGTGAACAGACAATAATCCCATTTCTCAAGGGGCACATTTGTCATGTAAGGATTCACGTTTGTTGTTATTGAAGTGAGTGATGGAAGATTGGCTATGTGCACTCGTGGCTTGTTGCTCATTGAATTTACGCTGCAAGTCTGTTCTATTAGTGAATTGTTGGATGATGACAAATACTGAAATAAAAATGTGTCTATTTCATCACTAGCTCCACTTTCTTTGTGGTGTGATGGAGTCCTCTGTGTCCAAGTTAACATCTTCCTGTGAGGAACCCCTGAAGAGAGAGCAAATAGCCGCTCAGTTTAAGTTATGGGCACTCCATAACAACAAAAGGTTTCCACCACTCAGTAATTGAAAACATAGCAACAGTGGAGCTTACTTATCTGATCAAAGCACTCTTGAAACACGCAAGAGGGAACTTGGAAAAAAGCTATTATTGTGTTGGCATTTCTATAGAAATATAAAAATCAACGGGGACAAACAAATGGCACTGTGTTTCCGCATGATGAAGGCCTGGAAAATGGCTGTGGGCATGTTCCTCCTGCATCTAATCAACAACATGTATCACCTTTGCAGTTTGGGGAAACTAGAGGAGGAGTTTGAGAAGAAGTTCAACAGCCTGCCGCAGTACAGCCCTCTGACATTCGACAAAAAGAGCACCGTCGTCACCAAGAAGAAAACTGACATTAGTACCGCACCGGAGGAACAACCTCCGAAACCTGCCAAGGGTGAGCAGAAAATGTCACCGGAATGTTCACCAAAGGTTTCAATATGTTTTAACTCCCTATTCCCATCCATACCCCATACCGCTCATTTTGCTCCTCACTTTCAGAAACCTGACCACTCTCTCGTGACAAAAAAAAAGACATTGTTACCATTTAACATTGCATGCCATTCTCTGGTCTCTTTTTGTTTCTTTTTTGTTATATCAGGTCAATCTCCATCTCAGAAAAATACTTTATTCCACAAGATTGTTAGCAATTACAAGGAGAAAAAGAAGAAGCCCAATACTTTGGATAAAGGTGAATTAGAGCATCATGTAATGTAATATGTGTGTGCACTATTTAATCCAGTTGTGAATGTTCTTGGCAAGATATTTACATATAGTTGGAGACAATGGATACATTACTCAATGTAAAAATGGACCATGTAAGTGTACCATACGCTTATATTGCATTATGACCCCTGCTACCATATGCTTATCTCATACCAAAGCCATTATTTTTAAAAGATAACTTGACACAGTAAATCTAGACACTTTGATTTTAGACACATTTAAAACATTCTCTCTTTAGTTGTTAGCGTAAATGAAAAAGTAATATCCTATGCATGCCATCTAGCAGAACAGGGTTTCGGACAAAACCATTTTTTCTGTCAATTCATGATTTACTTTGATGTTTGGTGCCCAGATCTCAAGTTAGAATTTGAGTGGAAGAATTCTAAATTACTTATTGAAAAGGAATGGCTCTTTAAAAAAAGAATTGTGCTCCATGTTTCCCCTCTCTTCTCAGACATAGCGATGCGTAGTGACTCCCCCATGTTAGACTCGGCTGCCAAGGCCACCGAGGCAAAGCCGAGCCCAGCCCCCTGTGCCACCGCCACGCTGAACCCAGAAGCCATGGGAACTAGCCATAGTGTGCCAGTGGGCAGCCAGAAAAGGAAGGCCAGGAAGAGCAAGATCACCCACTTGGTGCGCTCGGCCGACGGCAGGGTATCCCCAGCCGAAGGTGATGGTCTTTCCTAATAGTTTATTCTGCACATTATCAAATACATTGGATTTAAGTAAATATGTGAGCTAGAAAATGCCAAATGTTTTTTTTAACCATTACAAATGACAGAAACTAGGTAGCAACGAGCGTTGTTCTGTCCATACCATTTTGAATTATCTTCTTTGGTCCATTTTAACACAGAGGACAAAGCCAGGGATCTGACCCCGGAGCAGGATGACAAGCCATTATCCCAAGATACTTTATGCAATGCAACAGGGTGTTACAACGCATCCAAGCAAGAGGAAGCGGACAGGAGCAGTGCACCTGAAGACCTGCCTGCCTTCTTTAGCCTGGCTGCCCTTGCAGAGGTGGCAGCCATGGAGAACATTCACAGGTAGGCAGACTTAAATATATGACATGGGATGCACCTTTGCTTCAAGGTTCTTATGCTTTTAAACTTTTTGAAACCCCCTGTGTTTAAAATTTTCTCTGTAAACTTTGAATGTGCCATGTTTTATTATGGCTCCCAAGTAGCGCAGCATCTCAGTGCTAGAGGCATCACTACAGACGCTGGTTCGATTCCAGGCTGTAGCACAACCGGCCGTGATTGGGCGTCCCATAGGGCTGCGCACAATTGGCCCAGCGTCATCCGGGTTAGGGTTTGGCCGGGGTAGGCCATCATTGTAAATAAGAATTTGTTCTTAACTGACTTGCCTAGTTAAATAAAGGTTAAATAAATACAATTATTACCTTTCAATTTGTGTGCAATTGTAACCAAGATAATCAGGTGCAGAGTTCCTAACTAATCAATTACCTTAATTTACCAATCAAGTACAACGGAGGAGCCAAAGCCTGAAGACACACGGGCCTCCAGGAATTGAGTTTGACATGTCTTCACTAACCAGACAACAAACCATTGGCCCAACACAAATGCCACACCACAAGTCTTTGCCAAGAACAAAAAGTACAGACCTTGATTTGTTAAAACGTCTTATGGCTGGGGGGCAGTATTGAGTAGCTTGGATGAATAAGGTGCCCAGAGTAAACTGCCTGCTACTCAGGACCAGAAGCTAAGATACGCAAATTATAGTAGAGTTGGATAGGAAACACTCTGAAGTTTCTAAAACTGTTTGAATGAAGTCTGTGAGTATAACAGAACTCATATGGCAGGCAAAAACCTGAGAAGAAATCCACCAGGAAGTGGGAAATCTGAGGTTTGTAGTTTTTCAACTCATTCCCTATCGAATACACAGTGTCTATGGGGTTATATTGCACTTCCTAAGGCTTCCACTAGATGTCAACAGTCTTTAGAACCTTGTTTCAGGCTTCTACTATGAAGGAGTAGGGAATGAGAGCTCTTTCAACCAGGTGTCTGGCATGAGCTGATCACGCATGCTCCCGTGAGAGCGACCTGCGTTCCATTGCATTTCTGAAGATAAAGGAATTCTCCAGTTGGAACATTATTGAAGATTTATGTTAAAAACATCCCAAAGATTGATTCTATACATCTTTTGACATGTTTCTACGGACTGTAACGGAACTTTTTGCCTTTTCGTCTGGACCTAGTGATCGCGCCTCATGAATTTGGATTTGTGAACTAAATGCGTGAACAACAAAAAGGTATTTTGGACATAAATTATGGACTTTATCAAACAAAACAAACATTTATTGTGGCACTGGGATTCCTGGGAGTGCATTCTGATGAAGATCATCAAAGGTAAGTGAATATTTATAATGCTATTTCTGACTTCTGTTGACTCCACAACATGGCAGATATTTGTATGGCTTGTTTTTGTGTCTGAGCGCTGTACTCAGATTATTGCATGGTTAGCTTTTTCCGTAAACATGTTTTTAAATCTGACACAGTGGTTGCATTAAGGAGAAGTGGATCTATAATTCCATGATTAACACTTATCTTTTATTAATGTTTATTATGAGTATTTCTGTAAATTGATGTGGCTCTCTGCAAAATCACCGGATGTAAATATGAACTTTATCGAACAAAACATACATGTATTGCGTAACATGAAGTCCTATGAGTGTCATCTGATGAAGATCATCAAAGGTTTGATTAATTTTCTCTATTTCTGCTTTTCTCTCTTTGGCTGGAAAAATGGCTTTGTTTTTCTGTGACTAGGCACTCACCTAACATAATCGTTTGGTGTGCTTTCGTCGTAAAGCCTTTTTGAAATCGGACACTGCGGTGGGATTAACAACAAGTTTATCTTTAAAATGGTGTAAAATACTTGTATGCTTGATACATGTATGTTTGAGGAATCAGATTTCTGTTTGAATTTGGCACCCTGCACTTTCACTGGCTGTTGTCATATCGATCCCGGTAGCGATATCTAAGCCATAAGAAGTTTTAACCTTTACCTTATTCTCTTCCTCCTATCTCAGAGGCCAGCATGTGATTGGTGACAGTCAGAAGAAAGACATGGCCAAGACCCCTTTGCTCATCTCCTGCGCTGACCAATGAAGTGGAGGAGCCTCTTGCCTCCGGCAAAACAAAATAGATGCTCGCTTGTTCGTTTAAACTTTTTAACCTCCAACTCCTCATCCTGTCCTGGAAGGAAGGAAAGAGACAGAATGTGACTCGTTGATGGACCCTATGTGGTGAAACTAGCTCTGGTCTGAGGGGGAAAGAGTGGGTGAACTGACCTTCTCAGTGTTCTCCTGAACCCTTCCCTTGGCAGTAGGAGGTCATATCGCCCCTCATTCCCAGACACTCCTGCCTAGAGGACCCTGTGGAAGAGGAAGACCAGTCCCTGAGAGCATGGCTTCCTTCTCCGTTAGAGGTAGTTGTGTTAACGTGTAACCTTTGTCTGATATTACGCCATTTTAAAGGTCAAGTTTTGCTAACAAAAATTGCATTTAAAAGAAGAAAGGAAATTTACACACGTACGATAACATCTTCCATTTCAACCACACTGTTTCGCAAAGATTCCACCTAGCATACCTCGACGTAGGATGAGTCAGATATTGTGTTTTCCCGCACGCCTTCATGCTTGAACTTAAACTAACACAGCCTGAGTAGATAGTCCTCGTGACTGAAAGGGTTCCAAGATACACAGACCTTACTTGTGTACCTTAATTTTAATTTGACTATTTAGTGTGGTCTATAGATACAGCAGACCTCTTAACCTTCCAGACCATTAGCTTTTAAGCCATGTAGCAGACACTCTTATCCAGAGCAATTGGGATTAAGTGCCTTGCTCAAGGGCACATAGATTTTTCACCTAGTCGGCTTGGGGATTTGAACCAGCAACCTTTCGGTTACTGGCCCAAAGCTCTTAACCGCTAGGCTACATGCCGCCCATGCACGTTGTAACCACTGTCAACCATTAAGATGCCATCGTCATGTATTCAATACTGATCTATCCCTAGCCTTCACGCCAGCTTAGCAACTGCTACTATGGTGGTCAGTTTGAACTCAACAGATTGAGGCTCTTGCATTTAAACTTAAGCTTGCGTTTAAGTTTAGATGGGAGGCCTTTGGTTAGCATATTTTCAGTCTTAATCTGCCTGTTTACCTGGTGTTCAACCCTCTACAGTGGGGCTCAATGTGATGACAAGCAAAGTTACTAACAGAATGAATGGTTCTCCATGGCCTTAACTCTCTCATCGTGACCCTAACCGTACCACAACCTCTGCTCTTTATTTCTGACGACCCTCCCATCCACTACGCAACCATTCACACAATTCTTACATCCGTTTGAATATACTTGAATGATGAAAATGCATTTTGTGTCAATACTTGATCTTATTGCAGTCTGCGTAGCATCTTCAAGGCTAATCCAAATGTGTGCTACTAGTTTCCTAAGAGTTTTTTAACAGACGCTGCACAAATTTTAGGAGTAGGAGACGCTTTTAAGATGTAACTTTTTCTTAGTAGGGTGATGTGTTTTCCCTCGTTTTGTTTTTCCTATTGGCCTTTTGATATTTTCTTATGCCAAGTAATGGTCCACTCTTAGGCAATCAGAATAATCAAGGTTTTGCTTTTGAACGTATTTCAATAACAAGGCAATGGTCATTGCTTTTAACGCATTGTTTAAATAAAATAAAAAGTTTTATTGCATGTTCTAACCGAGGTAGAACAGGCTAGCATCCATTCCATATCCAGATAGCAGATCCTTGTGTCCGTTCTTCTGTTTACAGTGTGTGAGCTGTAGTGGGGGACTCTTGACGTATGCTCTGGGTCTAAGCTAATCAGATGGAGAAAGTAGTGTATGACGAACTCACATTGCAAGTCCCCACCGACATGTCCTCCATGAAGTTACCATATTATTATTACTCTTTTGTTTCCAAGTTGACCAATGCTCCTTTTCTTAAGTTGTGCAGTAAATCACACTTCTCTCCTTGTCTTTTTCTTTTTACATTGGAGCCTTCTCCTTCACTTAAGAGTTGTGTGCATTATGATGCTGTTGAACTAGATTTTGTATTTCTCCTTTATCTTGTGTTCCCAACCTCAGTGGTCTTTCCTGAGGCCTAGTTAACTGGATTAAGACTGTTGTGAAAAATCTCATACACAAAGTGATGCATCTATGCTTACTGTACCAGTTAAACAAATGTGCACTGAGATGAGGTGCGCTACTTCTAGAAAGGTAGTTTTCACCTCTTAGTATTCTTAAAGCAACTGCATTGCCATTTCTGGGCTATGTCTGAATGATGTGTGCTGTCGGCACAGCATGAACTTTAGAGGCTCTACCCTCTTATTGTCAATGGAGGTATTTAGTCTTGGCTAAGAGATTATAATGCCACAAAGTAGAATAAATTTAAAATATATTGAATAAATCCCTCCAGGATTGGGCTGACTTGTAGAGGGATATGCGCAATGCTGACTCTCTTCGCTGTATTTATGAATTCATCCCTAAAAGCTGACAAACGGACTGTGAACGAGCAGACCTAAAACATGACTTTTGAGCTCAAAAGAAACTTCAACAAACTTTGGGGAAAAAATGTAAGACTTTTCAGTTTTGAGAGAATAAATTCAAGGCTGACTAAAATCGTCCAAGCAGTAAACTACACATAGTTATTCCACTGATGGACATCAGTGGTGTTATTTCACAGAAATTAAGACATTGCCTTCCCCAAAAAGAGCAGAGATGTACATGCTTATAACAAGTGGTTTTCAGACATTTGCCAAAGAAAGGGGAAAGTTGTCTTTTAATGACAATTCTATTGAAAACTTAAGGTTAGCATTGCAGTTGCACTGCATTTTCATGGTGTATAGATTTTCAGGTAACAAATGTATTATATCAGCACAACTAATCCTATATATCTCATGGGTTTCCTAAGACTTAAACCCCACATGGGAATGATGTACACTGTACTGATACCTTTCAATGCCTCTTTTTAATAGACAATATTTGCACCTTATGACCCAAACCAAAATGATATCATGATGATCTTAAGATTTTAATTTATCCCCCATTTCACATAATTCTCCTTTTAAGAGTCTTTAGCCTTCCTCCATATCATGAGGTAAATGTAAACGATTACACAGGTATTCATGTCTATCTTATGAAATTATGCAGTGAAGTATTCTTTAACTAAGTTGAAAACAAACCCCTTCAAAATCAGCCATTATGTATCACCCTCAGCCTTTTCTAACTAGTATTTAGTATTTTATTAGGATTCCCATTAGCTACTGCTAAAGCAGCACCTACTCTTCCCTGGGGTCCACATCTAGAAGATGCCTCTATAAAATTCCTATATGATTAGTTATCAAAATAAATATAGATGATACCCCTTTGTGCTGGTACTGTCTCCTGAATGTAATCGATTTTGTACCTGTATTTTTATAATTCCAATTCAAGTCTTGACTCTACTGTGTATGTATGCGATGGTGGACTAATTTCACAGGTGAATAGTTTGTTTCTACCTATGGGCCTCATGACGAGTCAGCTGCTGTGCTGTGAACTCTGTGGAGGTGTAATCAACTATGTATATAAACCCTGGATTGTTGATGTTATGGATTGGCCAATGAGAGGTTTTGAAGCCACCAGTCAGCCATATTGGCACTCCTCAGAAAAGTACTCCATAGGAATTAATGGAATTCTACAATATTTAAAGGACACAATTACATGGCCTTTTGTTGTAGTGGGAACAGTAACAATAATACTTTCAAAGAATTGTACTTTAAGGATGTTTCTCACAATTTAATTTAAAAGTATGCATTCATGTGTCTGAATAGAATGAACGTGTCAAACGAATGTAGACATTAAATGCATTTCATTAGCTTCCAAAATATTTTTTACAATGGTGAGGGAGTGCCATGATGGAGGCGCAGTGGCTTCAAAACAGTTCCCCGTGTCAATCATCTAGATTATATATACATCATTGGTTGTAAGTAATTATGACTTACCTGCAAATGTCTTTTAGTAATATGAGAGAGTTTGTTTTTATAATTGTGAGGGACAGTGTCACCCCAGATGGTTTTGTTTCTTCTCTGCAGTTCAATTAGGCTCTCACTTCAGGAAAGGGTGAAACCAGGGACACTCACGCAATTACAAAGAACAATTGCCAAATCCTCTGTATTCAAGTTTATTTATTACAATTTCCTTTTTATAGTTGTTCCTTTAGTTACAAAAATAGAAAAACTGAATATGCACCCAGATAAAGACTATATAAATGTTCTCCCTTTACAGGAATGTAGATCACAGCTTCCCTTTTGTTCTTGTGAAGAGGTGACGCCAGATCTAAAGTATGTTTCCTCTGATAGTTTGTACAATGTGTGCTCGATCTTATTTATGTCAATAGTACTGTATCATGACATGTATGGACTTGATTGTTACAGCCCAGTTGTTCAATGCAGCCTTGCCTTACTGAAGCACCTGCTTAGTGAGGGATCCCTTAGCCATCGCCCTCAGCCCCTTCCACTGAGTCGTATGTCATAACACTGTCTGCTGACGCAACTATTATTCCTTGAACACCTATTAAAGTAACCTGTATTAAAACTTTTGTACATCAGCAGTCTCTTCAACATCAAAATGTGATTTCTGGATTCTGTTGAACAATTCCTAAAGTAACCATTAGCATTCTATTGCAGCACGGCATCATCTATTTGAAAAAGCTTTGGACCGCAAATCATCTATTTGAAAAAGCTTTGAACCCTATAGCACAGGCAACCCTGGTTCTGGTGTGCAGCAGGCACTTGACCAGGTGTGTTGAATTTAAGCAATCACTGAACTGATCAATTGGCTAAGTAGCTCAGTGTGGTGCCTAGTTGGGACAAAATCCGGTAGTAGCTCTGACACTCCAGGAACAGGGTTGCCTACCCCTGCTATAGCGTAATCTCTAACCTCAGTGCCATAAGTATTTGCCCCCTTTCTGATTCTCTATTTTTGCATATTTCTGACTCTGAATGTTCTCAGATCAAAACCTAATATTAGATAAAGGGAACATAACACAATGTTGATAATTCTTCATTTAATTGACAAAGTTATACAACGCCCAATGCTCCTGTGTGAAAAAGTTATTTCCCCCTTACACTCAATGACTGCAACCAAACACTTCCTGTGTGTTAGTCTCTCACATCCCTGTGGAGGAATTTTGGCCCACTTTCATGTAGAACTGCTTTAACTCAGCGATCACCATGCTTGACCGTTGGTATGAGGTGTTTGGTTTTCGCCAGACATATCGGGACCCAATTCATCTAAAAAGTTGACTCAAGTTTGCCAAAAAGCACCTGGATGATCATCTAGACTCTTGGAAGAATGTTCTATGGACAGATGAGTCAAAAGGGGAACTTTTTGGAAGACATGGGTCCTATTAGATCTGATGAAAACCAAACTCTGCATTCCACAGTAAGAACCTCAAACCAACAGTCAAGCATGTTGGTGGTAGTGTGATGGTTTGGGGATGCTTTGCTGCCTCAAGACTTGGACCACTTGCCATAATTTTTATTTTTTATTTCACCTTTATTTAACCAGGTAGGCAAGTTGAGAACAAGTTCTCATTTACAATTGCGACCTGGCCAAGATAAAGCAAAGCAGTTCGACACATACAACGACACGGAGTTACACATGGAGTAAAACAAACATACAGTCAATAATACAGTATAAACAAGTCTATATACGATGTGAGCAAATGAGGTGAGATAAGGGAGGTAAAGGCAAAAAAAAGGCCATGGTGGCAAAGTAAAAACAATATAGCAAGTAAAACACTGGAATGGTAGATTTGCAGTGGAAGAATGTGCAAAGTAGAAATAAAAATAATGGGGTGCAAAGGAGCTAAATAAATACAGTAGGGAAAGAGGTAGTTGTTTGGGCTAAATTATAGGTGCAGGTGCAGTAACCTGTGAGCTGCTCTGACAGCTGTTGCTTAAAGCTAGTGAGGGAGATAAGTGTTTCCAGTTTCGGAGATTTTTGTAGTTCGTTCCAGTCATTGGCAGCAGAGAACTGGAAGGAGAGGCGGCCAAAGAAATAATTGGTTTTGGGGGTGACTAGAGAGATATACCTGCTGGAGTGTGTGCTACAGGTGGGAGATGCTATGGTGACCAGCGAGCTGAGATAAGGGGGGACTTTACCTAGCAGGGTTCATTGAAGGAACCATGAATAATTCTCTGTTTTAGATCATTCTAAAGGAGAATGTCAGGTCATCTGTCTGTGAGCTGAAGCACAGATAGGTCATTCAGTAAGACAAAGATCCAAAACACACACGAATGGCTGAAAAATGTAAAGTTCTGGAATGGCCTAGTCACAGTTCAGGCCTAAACTCAGGACCTGAAAGACCACAAATGCGGCTGAGTTAAAGCCAGTTCCAAAATCACTCCACAGGGATATGACTCCTCCACAACTACAGGAAGTGATTTGTTGCAGTCATTGCAGCTAAAGGTGGCACAACCAGTTATTGAGCGTAAAAGGGCAATTATACTGAACAAAAATATAAATGCAACCATTTGAACGATTTTACTGAATTACAGTTCATATGAGGAAATCAGTCTATTGAAATACATTTATTCGTCCCTATTCTGGATTTCACATGACTATGAAAACAGATATGCATCTGTTGGTCACAGATACCTTAAAAAGAAGGGCTCACAATGGGCATCAGGATCTCGTCTATATTTTTGTGCATTCAAATTGCTATCGGCTTATAGTAGAGAAATTAACATTAAATTCTCTGGCCACAGCTCTGGTGGACATTCCTGCAATCGGCATGCCAATTGCACGCTCCCTCAACTTGAGACATCTGTGGCATTGTATGACAAAACTGCAGATTTTAGAGTGGCTTTTTGTTGTCCCCAACACAAGGTGCACCTGTGTAATGATCATGCTGTTTAATCAGCTTCTTGGATGTATTATCTTGGCAAAGGAGAAATACTCACGAACAGGGATGTAAACAAATTTGGCACAAAATGAGATTAATAAGCTTTTTGTGAGTATTGGAACATTTCTGGCTAATTTTCTTTTAGCTCATGAAACATGGGACCAACACTTTACATGTTGCGTTTATATTTTTGTTCATTGTATTTTTTCACACAGGGGCATTTGGTGTTCCTTAACTTTGTTTATTAAATACATTGAAAAAAGTATGAATATGTTGTGTTACTTGTTCACTCTGGTTCCCTTTATCTAATACTAGGTTTTGGTTGAAGAGCTGATAACATCCAGTGTCTAAAATATACAAAAATAGAGAAAATCAGAAAAGTGGCAAATACTTCACAGCACTGTCTGGCAAATCTGACTCCTGATTAAAAGCAAAAATACTAACAAAGTAGTGTTCAATACAGAAGTGGTCCAATGAATTCTAAACTACAGGACTGATCCACTAGCACAGACTGGAATATGTTCCTGGATTCATCTGATGGCATTGAGGAGTTTACCACATCAGTCACTCGCTTCATTAATAAGAGCGTTGATGACGTCATCCCCACAGTGACCGTACGTACATATCCCAACCCAAATACATGGATTACAGGCAACATCCTCACTGATCTAAAGGCCTGCGCTGCCACTTTCAAGGAGCGGGACACTAATCCAGACGCTTATAAAATATCCCACTATGCCCTCCAACGGACCATCCAGCAGGCAAAGCGCCAATACAGGACAAAGATTGAATCCTACTACACCGGCTGACTGTCGTCAGGTGTGGCAGGGCTTGTAAACCCAGCCGTGAGCTGCCCAGTGACACAAGCCTACCAGACGAGCTAAATGCCTTCTATACTCGCTTTGAAGCTAGCAACACTGAACCATGCATGAGAGAGCCAACTGTTCTGGACGACTGCTCTTCTTAGCTGATGTGAGTCAGACCTTTAAAACAGGCTGCAGGGCCAGACGTATTACCAGGACGCGTACTCAAAGCATGACCAGCTGGCAAGTGTCTTCACAGACATTTTCAACCTCCCTGACCCAGTCTGTAATATCTACATAGCAGATCATCATAGTCCTGGTGCCCAAGAATGCCAAAGTAACCTGTCTAAATGACTATCGCCTTGTAGCACTCACATCTGTAGCCATGAAATACTTTGAAAAGCTGGTCATAGCTCACATCAACACCATCATCCCAGACACACTGGAGCCACTCCAATTTGCATACCACCCCAACAGATCCACAGATGACGCAATCTCTATTACACTCCACACTGCCTTGTCCATGTATAAGTTTTATATTCTTCAAGAATCAATGGATTTATAATCCAAAAATGGATGTAGCAACTACAGATAGACTTAAAGGAGCAATCAAAAGTGTGCGAGTTTGAGCATGTGTCCATTAGGGGTGGCAGGTAGCCTAGTGGTTAGAGCATTGGGCCAGTAACCGCTGACAAGGTAAAAATCTGCCGTTCTGCTCCTGAACAAGGAAGTTAACCCACTGTTCCTAGGCCGTCATTGTAAATAAGAATTTGTTCTTAACTGACTTGCCTTGGCTGTCCACTGGTTTCAAAAACAATGATCGATAGGCAGCTTAAGGCTTCCTGAGCAGACACTCTTTCACAATGTTCACATATGCTGCTACTACTCTGTGTATTATCTATCCTGATTGCCTAGTCACTTTTACCTCTACCTACATGTACATATTAACTCAAATACCTCTACCTCATACCCTTACACATTGACTCGGTACCGGTACTCCTTGGCTCATAACCAAGATGGCATAGCAGTGAAGACGTGTTTGTTTGTCCTCTCGTGTACTTTTGTATTTTTTTGTCATTTTTGTATATATATTTACATTTATTTTCAATCTCTTCTCGATATTTAATTAGATTATACCTTCCGGTAACCTGCCTCACCCAATGTGATATGGAATCGCTATTATTTTCAATTTTAGAACACATTGAAGAACCTCCAGAAGCTAACCAGCTAATTAGCTACAAGCTATTTAGTCATTGTTAGCCACTGCTAGCGGCTTTTACCTTCTGCACAGATACCAGCCCTGTTTTTAGCCTGGATAATACTCGCTAGTCTACCAGTATCGGACTGTCTCTCCACAACAACGCCGGATTTCTGCCGTAATCCCTGGACCACTACTTCTGATCTTCACAGCTAGCTCGCAGCTAGCTAGCTAGCTCACAGCTATCTTGCACTCACCGTGGCACCCAGTACCGAAGCTATCCCTGAGGCCCACCTCCCGGCCAACTCAGCTGTTCACCCGAACCCCACTCATACACGGCTAGAGCCCAATACTCCACCGCATCCTTGCTGTAAACTCTGGACCTTGGCACCAGATCACCGCTGCTACCGATTGGCTATAGTGGCTAACGCCACTGCCACGAAGCTAGCACCAGTTAGCCGTGAGCCATGCACATCTCCCGGCTATCAAACTAAATTCTACAATACCTCTTTCGCCATCTGGCTTGGATTCTCTGTCGACACGGCGCCCCGCCGCACCACCACCGACGAATACTCCATCCGCTGTGCCTTCAACCGGCCTCCGTCGGAGCAGACGCTCCTACTAGCCCCGGGCTACTAACTTTAAACACCGTATCGCCCGCGTGCTAGCGTAGTGGCGGCTTCCCTGTTCCATCTACTGCTGCCCCCTGGACACTATGATCACTTGGCTACATAGCTGATGCCTGCTGGACTGTCCATTAATCACGGTACTCCATTCTGTTGATTTATTTTTTATCTGTCGGCCCCAGCCGCGAACTCAGGCTCTGTGTGTAGTTAATCCGACCCTCTCTGCCTAGTCATCGCCATTTTACCTGCTGTTGTTGTGTTAGCTGATTAGCTGTTGTTGTCTCACCTGTTGTTTTAGCTAGCTCTCCCAATCAACACCTGCGATTACTTTATGCCTCGCTGTATGTCTCTCAAATGTCAATATGCCTTGTACACTGTTGTTCAGGTTAGTTACCATTGTTTTAGTTTACAATGGAGCCCCTAGTTCCACTCTTCATACCTCTGATACCTCCTTTGTCCCACCTCCCACACATGCGGTGACCTCACCCATTACAACCAGCATGTCCAGAGATACAATCTCTCTTATCATCACCCAGTGCCTGGGCTTACCTCCGCTGTACCCGCATCCCACCATACCCCTGTCTGCGCATTATGCCCTGAATATATTCTACCACGCCCAGAAATCTGCTCCTTTTTATTCTTTGTCCCCAATGCTCTAGGCGACCAGTTTTGATAGCCTTTAGCCGCACCCTCATCCTACTCCTCCTCTGTTCCGCGGGTGATGTGGAGATAAACCCAGGCCCTGCATGTCCCCAGGCACCCTCATTTGTTGACTTCTGTGATCGAAAAAGCTTTGGTTTCATGCATGTCAACATCAGAAGCCTCCTCCCTAAATTTGTTTTACTCACTGCTTTAGCACACTCTGCCAACCCTGATGTCCTTGCCGTGTCTGAATCCTGGCTTAGGAAGGCCACCAAATATTCAGAGATTTCCATCCCCAACTATAACATTTTCCATCAAGATAGATTTGCCAAAGGGGGAGGAGTTGCAGTCTACTGCAGAGATAGCCTGCAAAGTAATGTCATACTTTCCAGGTCCATACCCAAACAGTTCGAACTACTAATTTAAAAAATGTATCTCTCCATAAATAAGTCTCTCACTGTTGCCGCCTGCTACCGACCCCCCTCAGTTCCCAACTGTGCCCTGGACACCATTTGTGAATTGATCGCCCCCCATCTAGATTCAGAGTTTGTTCTGTTAGGTGACCTAAACTGGGATATGCTTAACACCCCGGCAGTCCTACAATCTAAGATAGAGGCCCTCAATCTCACACAAATCATGAAGGATCCCACCAGGTACAACCCTAAATCTGTAAACAAGGGCACGCTCAGACATTATCCTGACCAACTGCCCTCCAAATACACCTCCGCTGTCTTCAATCAGGATCTCAGCAATCACTGCCTCATTGCCTGTATCCGCTACGGGTCTGCAGTCAAACGACCACGCCTCATCTCTGTCAAATGCTCCTTAAAACACTTCTGCGAGCAGGCCTTACTAATCGACCTGGCCCAGGTATCCTGGAAGGATATTGACCTCATCCCGTCAGTTGAGGATGCCTGGTCATTCTTTAAAAGTAACTTCCTCACCATCTTAGATAAGCATGCTCCGTTCAAAAAATGCAGAACTAAGAACAGATAGCCCTTGGTTCACTCCAGAACTGACTGCCCTCGACCAGCACAAAAACATCCTGTGGCGGTCTGCAATAGCATCGAATAGTCCCCGCGATATGCAACTGTTCAGGGAAGTCAGGAACCAATTTACGCAGTCAGTCAGGAAAGCAAAGGCCAGCTTTTTCAAGCAGAAATTTGCATCCTGTAGCTCAGACTCCAAAAAGTTCTGGGACACTGTAAAGTCCATGGAGAACAAGAGCACCTCCTCCCAACTGCCCACTGCACTGAGGCTAGGTAACAGTCACCACCGATAAAACCATGATAATCGAAAACTTCAACAAGCATTTCTCGATGGCTGGCCATGCCTTTCTCCTGGCTACTCCAACCTCGTCCAACAGCTCCAATCTAAAATCAAATCTAGAGTCGTCTTTCTATTTCGCAACAAAGCCTCCTTCACTCACGCCGCCAAACTTACCCTAGTAAAACTGACCATCCTACCGATCCTCGACTTTGGCGATGTCATCTACAAAATAGCTTCCAATACTCTACTCAGCAAACTGGATGCAGTTTATCACAGTGCCATACGTTTTGTTACTAAAGCACCTTATACCACCCACCACTGTGACCTGTATGCTCTAGTTGGCTGGCCCTCGCTACATATTCGTCGCCAGACCCACTGGCTCCAGGTCATCTACAAGTCTATGCTAGGTAAAGCTCCGCCTTATCTCAGTTCACTGGTCACGATGGCAACAACCTCCCGTAGCACGCGCTCCAGCAGGTGTATCTCACTGATCATCCCTAAAGCCAACACCTCATTTGGCCGCCTTTCCTTCCAGTTCTCTGCTGCCTGTGACTGGAACGAATTGCAAAAATCGCTGAAGTGAGACTTTTATCTCCCTCACCAACTTTAAACATCTGCTATCTGAGCAGCTAACCGATCGCTGCAGCTGTTCATAGTCCATCGGTAAATAGCCCACCCAATTTACCTACCTCATCCCCATACTGTTTTTATTTATTTACTTTTCTGCTCTTTTGCACACCAGTATCTCTACCTGCACATTACCATCTGATCATTTATCACTCCAGTGTTAATCTGCTAAATTGTAATTATTTGCCTACCTCCTCATGCCTTTTGCACACAATATATATAGACCATTTTCTACTGTGTTATTGACTTGTTTATTGTTTACTCCATGTGTAACTCTGTGTTGTTGTCTGTTCACACTGCTATGCTTTATCTTGGTCAGGTCTGTCACGAACCGGCTCAAAGCCCGTAACAAAAGGGAGACAACGTGGAGATAAGGAGTAACAAAATATATATTTATTAAATAAAGCAACTAAGGAAAATATACAATGGTGTGTGTAATCAGTAATCAGTAGTGTAAGTGAGTGTTTTGCATGCATGAATGTGATAATGCAGGGTGTTGAAAGGTGCTAGAAACACAACAAAAACTATCAAAGTATCTGCATGGAGAGAGTCTCTTCCATGAATGGGGAAGTGGTGTATTTATCCTGGGAGACACCGGGCCCAGGTGTTTCCCATGTAGCTGACGACCCTCCCAACTCCGCCCACCAGCATCCTTATAAGGAAACAAGAACAAAGAGAGAATACGGCAGACAGAGTGGGAGGGTCGTCACAGGTCGCAGTTGTAAATGAGAACTTGTTCTCAACTAGCCTACCTGGTTAAATAAAGTTGAAATAAAAATAAATAAAATATAGTCTTTATTTTGTTACTATTTACTTTTTTTAGCAGATTTTTCTTACGTTTTTAACTCTGCATTGTTGGGAAAGGGCTCGTAACTAAGCATCCCATGGTAAAGTCTACACCTATTGTATTCGGCGCATGTGACAAATACAATTTTATTCGATATTTTTAGTATGCTACGCTGTCTCCACTTGGAACCTACATTCAAGACCTTGTTCGCTTGCCTCGATCACTGCGACTCCGCTTAGGCTAGCTGGCCCAATGGTGGAGTACCCAAAGTCCTTTAGGGGCTCTGCTTGTTTTCTGTTTGGAAGGAAGTCTGTGTAGACGCATGGCAATGGGATCACCACCTCTTGTTCAAGCTGCTCCTAGAGATGACACACATACGCAAGAATGCACTGAGCTAAGGCATTTTAACAATGGTCCACACTGCTTAATTGAGTGACCAAGTAATAACCCTTTGTTAATGTTATTGTATTTTTTTTACCTCTTCATCTCCAATCTCATCATACACATGATTTTCGGACACAGGGGTGTCTCTGTCTCTCCTTCCTAAAAACAATTTAGCCCTTAATTAATTCTGCATTTTTTATTTTGCCATTATTACAATAGTAGTATAATATAGTGATGATATTCGATCATTCCTAAAACAGATGCTTTCTTTAAGTTATGCTGTTTGTACCTCTCCTGTTTCTGACAGGATGCTGCTCCTTGTTGCAAAGTCCTGTCCAAATACAATATGACAGGAAAATGAAATAACAGAATGGATGGTCTTTTATCCATAGTGTGTATAGAAGTATAAAAACAATGGATAACACTTCAGGTATAATACATTGTACAATAAATTGTCATAAAATGCATGACCCTGATTAATAAAGAGCCATTTTAGATAGATACATAGACATCACATTATAAGCCTATTTGTATGACATTATAATGGCTCATATTACATATTATAAAAGGATTATATGTGCAGGCTTAGTAAAGTGTTACCAAACGATCTTGAGAAAGGGACTAAAACCATACCTGCCAGATGCTTCCGTATTTCTACCTTGCCAAAAAACAGAAATATTGTTTTTAATTTCATGAAACCACCATAACAGCCATTACTAAACAGACTTTTAATTACTGCGGTAAATGACACTATTTACCCTGGTGATATCTCCTGATGCAGGCAATGATGATGAGCAGGCCGAATATGCAGATGCCCAATATTACCATGATTAGAACTTCTCTCTGGCCTATCGGCAGTGTGGCTCGGACAATTCCATCCTTACACACAGAGGATTGGTTATCTGCCCACAAATAGAACAGATCATTTAGAACAAACTGGCATTTGGATACTGATCATCCACAATTAGTAATGACAATATGAATTATTATTATGTGTAATTTTGTTCCTTTGCTGGACAGAGGTTTGGTTTCAGTTTAGGGTTATGTTTAGGTTATGTTCCAGACCGACTATATTGCAGTTGGGTTGCACGTATCAACCAATGGCTGCGTGCACCACCATCGACTTCGCAGTCAGGCATCAGATTGCTATATCAAACAATGTGGTTGGCTGACATGTGTAACACCTATCTAGGCATTGTAAGATCTGGCAGGCGACTGCAACGTGGTCAGCTTGGAACACTGCCAGTATGTTCCTATGATGGACATATGCAAAGGTTAAGTTTAGGGGATATTTTTATGTTGCTCTCACCTGTGAGTTGGAAGTGGCCCCGTGACAGGCCTGCCTTGTTGGCCACCAAGCAGGTGTATTTCCCACAGTCAGCCTTGGTCAGGTTGTTCACCTGTAAGGTTTGGTTTCTCTCACCCAATAACAATCTGGAATCCGTGAGGAAGGGCTGGTCATCCTTCAGCCAACAATAGGAGAGGTTTGACCCCTTGACCTCACAGGTCATTGTTAGCAGCGGGTGGGATAAGTTTACGCTGATGTGCAGGGTGGAGGGAGGAGCTAAAGAGACCAAAACATTCATCAGTTGTGAATCTGAATTTGAATCCAATAGGTAATGTGTCTGACTTTTTTTACTCTGGCAAACTTTTGTGACTTCTATTCTATGGACATGTGCTCCCCATGAATACAATCTTGGATTTATCTATTAGTGATTTCCATATATCTATGTATGGATTTCCACTTAATCTGAAGCACAGTTGGCATTACTGTGTAGAAAGACAGACAGATAAAAATGGGTTAGGGTCATATGCTGTACTTACAAATGATTGACAGTGATATATTTAATGAGACCATAGTGTTATTCTTATAAATCACTCTTTCTTCATAGACACCTTCATCCTCTGCCCTCACTGAGTATAGAACAAAGGTTTTATTGTGGGAAAGGAAGTGTGCAGTGCCATTGCATGCAGGGAATATGTTGGTGATGTTCCCATCCATTTTATGGAGAAGACAGAATGTCTGGGAGTTTCCACTTTTGTGACGCCATTCCACTGTTTTGATTAGTTTCAAAGGTATACTGGATCCAGAAAACTGTATGGGTTTGTTTAATATAGCCCATATACCTTCTCCTGGGACTTCAGGCCTGCCTGTAAGAGAGAGGAAGAGTGAGAGATTTACATCATGGCCATGTTAGCACAGCCTAGCTATAGAGCAATACAAAATCTACTTTACATATTTCTGAGCACCTCCAAGAAGTATGATACCTACTAATGGTCTAGTTACTTGAGACAGAAACAACCTTGGGGAGGTTTGTCGGGAAGGATGGGAGTGCATAATCCGCTATAGTCTAGCAATCCAAAATGTGCATGTTCTGGTCATGTCGGGGACAACTGTAGCATTTTTGCAAACTCTAACCCTTGTTCTAAACTTAACTCAATTCACCTAACCTTTGTCTTTAAAAAAAAGAAGTTTTTTAGGGGTGGATCAGCTTTAATATTGTGGAAAGATTGTTGCTTCCATCAATATAATTGTCAGCATCATTTCCAATCCCCCATATATATCGGGGGTAAATATACAGTATATCACAAAAGTGAGTACACCCCTCACATTTTTGTAAATATTTGAGTATATCTTTTCATGTAACAATACTGAAGAAATGACACTTTGCTACAATGTAAAATAGTGAGTGTACAGCTTGTATAACAGTGTAAATTTGCTGTCCCCTCAAAATAAGTCAACACACAGCCATTAATGTCTAAACCACTGGCCACAAAAGTGAGAACACCCCTAAGTGAAAATGTACAAATTGGGCCCAATTAGCCATTTTCCCTCCCCGGTGTCATGTGACTCGTTAGTGTTAAGGTCTCAGGTGTGAATGGGGAGCAGGTGTGTTAAATTAATTTACAAAATGTTCCTTTTTTTATAATGTTCTCAAAAAATGTTTTTTTTAAATTAATTAGTATATTTGAGTTTAACCACAATATTTGTTGTATTATTTGTTCTGTCTCTTCAGGTGGATTATACTGAAATTGCAACGAACTTTCTAAAGCTTGTTTAAAAAATAACGATATTTTGGAGATTATTTTGTTTTCAAACAACCGAAAGTGAGCAGTTGTAATCTGAATAAAGGGAAAGGGCCATTCTTGAATCAAATTTATCAACCCATGGAGGTCTGGATTTGGAGTCACACTCAAAATTAAAGTGGAAAACCACACTACAGGCTGATCCAACTTTGATGTAATGTCCTTAAAACAAGTCAAAATGAGGCTCAGTAGTGTGTGTGGCCTCCACGTGCTTGTATGACCTCCCTACAACGCCTGGGCATGCTCCTGATGAGGTGGCGGATGGTCTCCTGAGGGATCTCCTCCCAGACCTGGACTAAAGCATCCGCCAACTCCTGGACAGTCTATTGTGCAACGTGGCATTGGTGGATGGAGCGAGAGTCTGGGGAACGGGCGGGCCAGTCCATAGCATCAATGCCTTCCTCTTGCAGGAGCTACTGACACACTCCAGCCACGTGAGGTCTAGTATTGTCTTGCATTAGGAGGAACCCAGGGCCAACCGCACACATATGGTCTCACAAGGGGTCTGAGGATCTCATCTCGGTACCTAATGGCAGTCAGGCTACCTCTGGCGAGCACATGGAGGGCTGTGCGGCCCCCCAAAGAAATGCAACCCCACACCATGACTGACCCACCGCCAAACCGGTCATGCTGGAGGATGTTGCAGGCAGCAGAACGTTCTCCACTGAGTCTCCAGATTGTCACGTCTGTCACATGTGCTCAGTGTGAACCTGCTTTCATCTGTGAAGAGCACAGGGCGCCAGTGGCGAATTTGCCAATCTTGGTGTTCTCTGGCAAATGAAAAACGTCCTGTACGGTGTTGGGCTGTAAGCACAACCCCCACCTGTGGACGTCGGGCCCTCATACCACCCTCATGGAGTCTGTTTCTGACCGTTTGAGCAGACACATGCACATTTGTGGCCTGCTTGAGGTCATTTTGCAGGGATCTGGCAGTGCTCCTCCTGCTCCTCCTTGCACAAAGGCGGAGGTAGCGGTCCTGCTGCTGGGTTGTTGCCCTCCTCCACGTCTCCTGATGTACTGGCCTGTCTCCTGGTAGCGCCTCCATGCTCTGGACACTACGCTGACAGACACAGCAAACCTTCTTGCCACAGCTCGCATTGATGTGCCATCCTGGATGAGCTGCACTACCTGAGCCACTTGTGTGGGTTGTAGACTCCGTCTCATGCTACCACTAGAGTGAAAGCATCGCCAGCATTCAAAAGTGACCAAAACATCAGCCAGGAAGCATAGGAACTGAGAAGTGGTCACCACCTGGGGGTGTTGGGGGTGTCTTGCTAATTGCCTATAATTTCCACCTGTTGTCTATTCCATTTGCACAACAGCATGTGAAATTTATTGTCAATCAGTGTTGCTTCCTAAGTGGACAGTTTGATTTCACAGAAGTGTGATTGACTTGGAGTTACATTGTGTTGTTTAAGTGTTCCCTATATTTTTTTGAGCAGTGTATAATTAGGCCCTTTTAATTTTGTCTGGCTTGCCATTCCAAATAAAATTTGAATATTTTTTGTTCATATAGTTTAAAAAGCAGGTCACTAGGTGTAGGAAAAACCATAAGCAATTAGGTCAACTGTGATATGACTAAAGATCAGGGTGATTTTTCCACAAATAGACAGGTATTTTCCTTTTCATGGTAGCAAGATCTATTTTTGCTAACTTTTTTAAAAAATATATTGGAGTAAGATCATTTCTTTCTTTCGGGATTTGTATACAGAGTATGTCCACATCCCCGTCAGAACATTTAATTGGCAAACTACACGGTAATGTAAAAGGGGCATTTTTTGTGATCCAATACATAATATACTACACTTATCATAATTTGGTTTTAATCCAGAGAGGTTAGCAAAAGTATCTAGATCCTCTATGAGACTGTGGAGGGATTCAGATTGTGGTTTAAAAAGAATACATGAATCAGTGTAAAATGACAGCTTTGTTTTTAAGCCACGGATTTCTAATCCCTTAATATTATTGTTGGATCTAATTTTAACAGCTAACATTTCGATGGCAATAATAAATAGATATGCCAATAGTGGACAACCTTGTTTTACTCCTCTTGACAGTTTAAAACTTTCTGAGATGTAGCCATTACTTACTATTTTACACCTAGGGTGACCTATGCATAACTTGAACCCATTGTATAAGAGATTCTCCAAAATTGAAATATTCTAGGCATTTATAAATAAACTCCAGTCGTACTTTATCAAAAGCCTTTTCAAAATCAGCTATGAAAACATGGCCTGGTGTCCCTGATATTTCATAGTATTCTATTGTTTCCAGTACTTGTCTTATATTACCTCCAATGTATCGTCCGTGTAAAACTTTTGTTATTGACCAAATACTTATTTTCCACCATAATTTGCAAATAAATTCATAAAAAATCCTATAATGTGATTTTCTGGATTATTTTTCTTCTCATTTTGTCTGTCATAGTTGAAGTGTACCTATGAAGAAAATTACAGGCCTCTCTCATTTTTTTAAGTGGGAGAACTTGCACAATTGGTGGCTGACTAAATACTTTTTTGCCCCACTGTATATCCTCAGTAAAATGAGTCCTATATCGACATAACCTGAAAGGCCGCTCAGCAAGGAAGAAGCCACTGCTCCAAAACCACCATCAAAAAGCCAGACTACGGTTTGCAACTGCACATGGGGACAAAGATCGTACTTTTTGGAGAAATGTCCTCTGGTCTGATGAAACAAAAATAGAACTGTTTGGCCATAATGACTATTGTTATGTTTAGAGAAAAAAAGAGGGAGGCTTGCAAGTTGAAGAACACCATCCCAACCGTGAAGCACGGGGGTGGCAGTATCATGTTGTGGGGGTGCTTTGCTGCAGGAGGAATGGTGCACTTCACAAAATAGATGGCATCATGAGGTAGGAAAATTATGTGGATATATTGAAGCAACATCTAGACATCACTCAGGAAGTTAAAGTTTTGTCGCAAATGGGTCTTCCAAATGGACAATTACCCCAAGCATACTTCCAAAGTTGTGGCAAAATGGCTGAAGGATAACAAAGTCAAGGTATTGGAGTGGCCATCACAAAGCCCTGGCCTCAATCCTATAGAAAATGTGTGGGCAGAACAGAAAAAGCATGTGTGAGCAAGGAGGCATACAAACCTGACTCCGTTACACCAGCTCTGTCAGGAGGAATGGGACAAAATTCACCCAACTTATTGTGGGAAGCTTGTGGAAGGCTACCCAAAATGTTTGACCCAAGTTCAACAATTTAAAGGCAATGCTACCAAATACAAATTAGTGTATGTAAACTTCTGACCCACTGGGAATGTGATGAAAAAAATAAAAGCTTAAACAAATCACACTCCTATTATTCTGACATTTCACATTCTTAAAATAAAGTGGTGATCCTAACAGACCTAAGACAGGGAATTTTTACTAGGGTTAAATGTCAGGAATTGTGAAAAACTGAATTTAAATGTATTTGGCTAAGGTGTATGTAAACTTCCGACTTCAACTGTATATATATTTTTTAAATCCTGTTTCTTATTTTCCAAAATTAGCTATTGATATTTGTAGTAATGTTGGCAATTTATGGTAAGGATTTTTACCTCTGACCAGTCTCGCCATTACCAAAATTACATTATGGCAAGCAATTATTATATTAGCAAACAATTATTTTGAATCATCCTATATTGTCCCTAACATCTTTTACTCCCTCGCAACAGTTGTGGGATACACACACACACCCACACACACTCAACCCCTTTCCCACACAACAACCATAGACTCAGATTCTCAACATTTGCACCATCCCAGAGCCCAACTCAAGAAAGGTCTTGATTTACGAACGCATATTCAGTTGCAGCTGTATGAGAAGGCCTGTAAAACTGTGCAAAAAGAAATGGGCATTTGATTTACCATTGTGATGTCCCAGATGATGGAGATCAGATATACCCCCTTCACATGAAACACCCACAACATGGTCCCCCGTACTGACCATATTCCCAAGCATCTCTGTGCAGTCAGACCTTTGATTTTGTGCCACCAGGGCCACAATAATATTCCCCCTCTCTGAATGTCTGAATGTGTGACCCCCTCCCCATGGGTTACTGCAGCTAGTGTTGCCAGCACTGCCACTGCCTGGGTGCGGGCAGCCCACCGGGATCCCATGATAGGACAATAAATAAATATGATGTATAATTCATTATAAAATGTATGTCCCTCATCTGAACAACATTGAAAGCTCCCTCACAACCCCTGCTCACAGCAATACATTGGTTCTGGGAAATGCAACCATTTCCTTTCTCACTCAACGCCACACTTTCCCAAACACCAAAAAACACACACCACACCATCCATCCATACATACTGTGCCTTCTGTTTACTGAGTTTTTATCTCCACCATGTTGAATTAGTGCTTTAGTGTTCCAATTAGTTATATTTGAAGATAGATAGAAAAGCTATATTTGTTGTATTATTACAATCCATAACCGGGCTAGAATTGTGTGTTTCCTTATTTGCCTCCTTTATGAGAACTTTGTAATTTTGAAAATAGCCATGGAGTAGTCTTTGTGTCTCTGAACAACTGGTTATCAATATACAGTTTATCCGCGACGAGAGTTACGCGTTTCCCTTGAATCTATTTTCCTTGACAGTTGGAAACAAAATTTACGCCGTTCTGGAATTTCCTTCGGGAACTGGTCATGCGTGCCTATTTTCGTGCAAGCAAGTCTTTCACCCAGGCTTTTAACCATTATTTTATCTTAAGGAAAGCACATTTTGCAACGATTGGGTATTCATACCTCTGCCCTCTCTGTATGAAGGAGTGTACACGTTCGAGTTGGAATTTGTCGATAGTTTTGGTTGGAATCTGAAGCGCTGTAAGGAGGAACTCTCTAACTACAGAGTCAGGAACCTCTCCTTCTTTCTCTTGGATACCTGTAAGTACCAGATTCTCTCTATACCAGGCGGTGTCAGAGGAAGGCCCTAAAAATGGTCAAAGAGTCCAGCCACTCTAGTCATAGACTGTTCTCTCTTTTACCGCATGGCAAGCGGTACCGGAGTGCCAAGTCTAGGTCCAAGAGGCTTCCAAACAGCTTCTTCCCCCAAGCCATAATACTCCTGAACACCTAATCAAATGGCTACCCAGACTATATGCAGTGCCCCCCCCCCTTACACCACTGCTACTCTGTTGTTATCTATGCATAGTCACTTTAATAACTCAACCTACATGTACATACTACCTCAAATAACCAGTGCCCCCCGCGCATTGACTCTGTATCGGTACCCCCCTGTATATAGTCTCGCTATTGTTATTTCACTGCTGCTCTTTAATTACTTTTATCTCTTATTCTTATCTGTATTTTATTTAACTGCATTGTTGGTTAGAAGCTTGTAAGTAAGCATTTCACTGTAAGGTCTACACCTGTTGTATTCGGCGCATGTGACTGATAAAATTAGATTTTTTGTGTGTCTTTTACAGTAAAAACTCAGTGTCCTACAATTAATTAATGTAATGGGGTGTTATTTGTTAGACAGAAAATATGGTAGTAGCTACACCATCCTTAGAAAGCCAGTATGAGGGTTTGCGCTCAGGCTAGAATGAAATGCGACTGGTGCGTGGAAAAGAAAATATCTGTAGAGTTCAAAAGGTACTCACACTCAAAACCATAGAAAATAAATAACCCAAGGAGGGCAAGATGCAAAAATAATATCATTAATTGAATCCATGTACTTTGCACTTTCACTTGTTGTATTATTTCGAGCATGCATTAAATTAATTATTTTTGCATCTCGCCCTCCTTGGGTTATTTATTTTTCATGGCTTGGAGTATGAGTACCTTTTGAACTCTACAGTACACAACCCTTGAAATATATGAAAAAAATGGCCAATATACTTTGCCATGCTGTATGAAGCGATGCAGTGCCATTTAGTTTAAACCTCAACTCATATCATAGACCTAGTGAATCAGAGTTTATATGCAGAACCTCTAAAAGTCTAAGCCGTTGAGGGGTGGGGCAAGTTCTACGTAGCTAATATATGGAATTGTTTTAAGATGATCATACCATTTAGCAATTTGATGTATTGATTTATACATTTTTGAACCCCTTTAGGTTTAAAAAAAAATATTTCAAATGATTTGATAAAATATTTAATTTGGCCTTTACTACTATAGAAATGTATTTAATAACACATAAATGGCAAAGGAGACAGTAAAATAATGAATCATGAAGAATAAGGTTCTGAAGTGTCTGTCCTATATCTAGGAGATATAAGAAAGCTCAGGAAATATGTGTGGTTTTTTGACACATTGTTAACCCCGATTACTTCGTAGGCCAAACCATTCGGATGCCATAGACGTTTTCGTGAGAAGACTGATTTTCGGAATTTCTCATGGTCTGACAAACACTGCTGTAGCTCAGTCACCTTCCACCTTCCTCTACTTTAAACTCACGGATTTCGATGCAGATTTTTTATTTTATGTTACTTATATCGTCAATACTCTTAAGGATTACAGAAAAGCAAATACAATGTAATGAATTACATGTTCACCAATACCCAATAAACGGACAGACTGATAGGATGAGTTGCCAAATGTTTTAAGACAGAAAAAGGGGACCAAATGCTGATGATTGAGATTTACCCATTATAATAATCTACATAAAACAATTTGATCAACAAAAATCACTGCCTTCTGTATTTTTCAAATTAGACACAGCCCAATTTTTTCAAGCAAAGTAACTTACCTGAATGTGTTGTGGTGCTCAAGGTCAATAGGAGAATAACCAGTTGGAGGGGACATCTTGAGAATAACAGTTTTTCTGTGGAATTTCTCTTAAAAATCAGCCAGTTTACCATCATGCCATAGCTTGCCAGACCGATCAAAGGTTAAACTGTCATACACATGAGAGCTAGCTCAAAAAAGATGCATGATGTGCTTCTTCCACCCACAAACCACAGAGAGATTGGAATTGGCTTCTGAATACAGCAAGACGCATCACACTTTTTAAAGCAGCGATACAGTGTGTACAGAATGTATTCACACCCCTCAACTTTTTCCACATTTTCTTGTTCAAGTGTGATTCAAATGGATTTAATTGTCATTTTTGGTCAACAATCTAGACAAAATACTCTAATTTCAAAGTGGAAGCAAAACTCTAACAACAAATTATTGAAAAATAAAACAAACTAAATATTTTAGCGGGGACAGCCTACTAGAGGATCTGGAGGTGTGGCTTGTTGCAGGCATGGCCTTGGGTTAGCTCTGCTTGGTTGTCATACTCTTAAAACTTTAATATGTAATTTTTGGGGAGACCTGACCAAATTAAAATAGAAATGGTGTAAAAGATATTTAATTCTCATTGAAAGCAAGTCTAAGAAGCCGTAGATTGTCAAGGAGATGTGGAGTCAGGGGCAGGAGAAACAAGTTCAGAATGAAAAGGGTGTTTAATAAACCAGTTAAAAAATCACAGGACACCTGAGTCATCTAGTCATGAAACCCACTCAGACACAGTCCAGGGAAAAAACACCTGTAAAACATGAACTAGCTAAAAACGCAACCCAAAGGAAATGTTGAGATAAATACCCCCCCTAATTAACCAAAATGAAACCAGGTGAAAACACAAAACAGGTTTATCGCACAATCCCCTCGTCGATGTGGTGGTAATTGGGTCGCTCTCTTTTTACAGAAGGCAATTGCCAAATCGACATATTGGGGGGAAATGCGCATGGTGGAGACTTGGGGACTCTCCACCGTCGTTGCACCGATGGAAACTCCCACACACCTACCTGAGCACTCCTCTGACCAACCCGAGCCCCCCGTTTCCACGAAATTTTAAGATTGTAATAAGCCAACCAGGGAATACCCAGCACCACTGGAAATGCAGTAGAATCACT
Source organism: Oncorhynchus kisutch (assembly GCF_002021735.2). Lineage (NCBI taxonomy): Eukaryota > Metazoa > Chordata > Actinopteri > Salmoniformes > Salmonidae > Oncorhynchus > Oncorhynchus kisutch. The sequence continues at coordinate 31,475,542 of NC_034201.2, read as the reverse complement.
GAGGAAGAGACTAATCCGCTCCTCATGACCCCCCTGCGTTACCATGTCCAGTGGAACCGTGGCCTCCCTGATCAGCCCTGACTCTAACGGTTGACTATCTAGGGCGTGCACGGGGAAGGGTTGGTCTATCTGAACCAAGGGAATCCCTAACCGCGGTCCATAAAACTCCCTGCTGCGCCTGAATCGACTAGCGCCTTATGCTGGGAATGAGGGGGAAAATCAGGAAAGGAAATCAACACATACATATGACCAACAGGGGGCTCTGGGTGAGCTAGGTGCTGACTCACCTGAGGTGTTCGAGTCATGCTCTGCCTGCCCTCTCGACTCCCAGACGAGCTCCTCCAGCACCGGTCAGCAGTGTGTCCTCTCCGACCACAACTGGTGCAGGAGGAGGCTCCTCCTCCGGTGGCCCTAGCAGCAGCACCCCCTACCTCCATGGGTGTCGGAGCAGGAGCGCTGGGGGGTGGAACGAACAGACCCTGATCAGAACGCCCGCGAGCAGCCAGCAAGTTGTCCAGCCTGATGGACATGTCTATTAGCTGGTCCAGAGTGAGAGTAGTGTCACGACAGGCTAGCTCCCTGCGGACGTCCTCCCGCAGGCTACACCTATAATGGTCCACCAGGGCCCTGTCATTTCATCCCGCACCAGCGGCCAGGGTCCGGAACTCCTGCTCGAAATCCTGTGCACTCCTCGTCTCCTGCCTTAAGTGAAACAGCCGTTCACCCGCCGCTCTGCCCTCGGATGGGTGATCGAACACCGCCCGGAAGCGGCGGGTGAACTCTAGGTAATGGTCCCTCACCAACACCTGATCCATAGCTGTCCCCAAACAGTGTAATATGTTGTTGCACACGCTCCTCCATAGACGGGGTGGGCACGTCAGCTCCTGCTGACTCCATGATATGTCAAAACTCCCCAAGGAGATGTGGGTGTAGAGTCAGGCGCTGGAGAAACAAGTTCAGAATGAAAAGGGCGTTTAATAAACCAACTCAAAAATCACAGGACACCTGACTACAGCAGTAGCCATGAAACCCACCCAGACACAGTCCAGGGAAAAACCACCTGTAAAACAAGAACTAGTGAAAAACGCAACCCAAACTAACAGTACACGAAAACAACCCCCCCCCCCCCTAATTAACCAAAATGAAACCAGGTGAAAACACAAAACAGACATAACAAAAAGAAAAGGAAAATGAAATTCTTACATACAAGCCCTTAACCAACAGTGCAGTTCAAGACGAGTAAAGAAAATATTTACCAAACTAAAGTAAAAAAAAGAATAAAAAGGGGGGGGGGGGGGGGGGGGGGGTCAATGTAATAGTCCGGTGGCCATTTGATTAATTGTTCAGCAGTCTTATGGCTTGGGGGTAGAAGCTGTTAAGGAGCCTTTTGGTCTCAGACTTGGCACTCCGGTACCGCTTGCCGTGCAAACTTGGGTGACTGGAGTCTGACAATTTTATGGGCATTATATAAGTCCTGGATTGCAGGAAGCTTGTCCCCAGTGATGTACTGGGTCGTATGCACTACCCTCTGTAGCGCCTTATTGGCAGATGACGAGCAGTTGCCATACCAGGCGGTGATGCAACCGGTCAGGATGCTCTCGAATGTGTAGCTGTGTAACTTTTTGAGGATCTAGGGACCCATGCCAAATCTTTTCAGCCTCCAGAGTGGGAAAAGGTTTTGTCGTGCCCTCTTCATAACTGTCTTGGTGTGTTAGGACCACGATAGATCGTTGGTGATGTGGACACCAAGGAACTTGAAACTCTCGAAATGCTTCGCTACAGCCCCGTTGATGTTAATGGGGGCTAGTTCGGCCCGCCTTTTCCTGTAGTCAGCAATCAACTCCTTTGTTTTGCTGTCATTGAGAGAGAGGTTGTTGTCCTGGCACCACACTGCCAGTTCTCTGACCTCCTCCCAAAAGGCTGTCACATCGTTGTCGGTGATCAGGCCTACCACTGTTAAGAAAACTGAATGATGGTGTTTGAATCGTGTTTGGCCACGCAGTCGTGGGTGAACAGGGAATACAGGAGGGGACTAAGTACACATCCCTAAGGGGCCCCAGTGTTGAGGATCAGCGTGGTAGACGTGTTGTTTCCTACCCTTACCACCTGGGGGTGGCCCGTCAGGAAGCCCAGGACCAGTTGCAGAGGGAGGTGTTTAGTCCCAGGGTCCTTAGCTTAGTGATAAGCTTCGTGGGCACTATGGTGTTGAACACTGAGCTGTAGTCAATGAACAGCATTCTCACATAGGTGTTCCTTTTGTCCAGGTGAGAAAGGGCAGTGTGGAGTGCGATTGAGATTGCGTCATCTGTGGATCTGTTGGGGCAGTATGCGAATTGGAGTGGGTCTAGGGTATCCAGCAGGATGCTGTTGATGTGAGCCATGACCAGCCTTTGAAAGCACTTCATGGCTACCGACGTGATTGCTACGGGGCGGTAATCATTTAGGCAGGTTACCTTCGCTTCCTTGGGCACAGGGACTATGGTGGTCTGCTTGAAACATGTAGGTATTACAGACTCAGTCAGGGAGAGGTTGAAAATGTCAGTAAAGAAGCTTGCCAGTTGGTCCACGCAGTTTGAGTACACGTCCTGGTAATCCATCTGGCCCCGCGACTTTGTGATTGTTGACCTGTTTAAAGGTCTTGCTCACATCAGCTACCGAGAGCGTTATCACACAGTCATCCAGAACAGCTGGTGCTCTCGTGCATGCTTCAGTGATGCTTGCCTCGAAGCGAGCACAAATGGCATTTAGCTCATCTGGTAGGCTTGTGTCACTGGGCAGCTTGCGTCTGGGTTTCCCTTTGTAGTCCGTAACAGTTTTCAAGCCCTGCCACATCCGCCGAACGTAGTAGGATTCAATCTTAATCCTGTATTGACGCTTTGCCTGTTTGATGGTTCGTCTGAGGGCATATCGATATTTCTTATAGGTGACCAGATTAGTGTCCCGCTCCTTGAAAGTGGCAGCTCTAGCCTTTAGCTTGATGCGGATGTTGCCTGTAATCCATGGCTTCTGGTTGGGATAAATACGTACAGACACTGTGGGGACGACGTCGTCGATGCACTTATTGATGAAGCCGATGACTGAGGTTGTATACTCCTCAATGCCATTGGAGGAATTCCGGAACATATTCCAGTCTGTGATAGCAGTCCTGTAGCGTAGCATCCGCGCCATCTGACCACTTCCGTATTGAGCGAGTCAATGGTACTTCCTGCTTTAGCTTTTGCTTGTAAGCAGGAATCAGGAGAATAGAATGATGGTCAGATTTGCCAAATGGAGGGCGGGAGAGAGCTTTGTATGTATCTCTGTGTGTGGAGTAAAGGTGGTCTAGAGTTTTTTTGGTTGCACATGTGACATGCTGGTAAAATTGTGGTAAAACTGATTTAAGTTTGCCTGCATTAAAGTCCCCAGCCCCCCGTTTCTGGGTGAGCATTTTCTTGTTTGCTTATGGCCTTATAGTGTTGGTTGAGTGCGGTCTTAGTGCCAGCATCAGTCTGTGGTGGTAAATAGATGGCTACGAATAATAGAGATGAGAACTCTCTTGTTATATAGTGTGGTCTACAGCTTATCATAAGGTACTCAGGCGAGCAATACCTCAAGACTTCTTTAATATTAGACATCGCGCACCAGCTATTATTGACAAAAATACACACACTCCCCACCCCTCATCTTATCAGGTGTAGCTTCACTGTTCTGCCGATGCATTGAAAATCCCTCCAGCTCTATATTGTCCGTGTCATCGTTCATCCACGACTCTGTGAACCATAGGATATTACAGTTCTTAATGTCCTTTTGGGTAGGATAATCATAGGTCATCCATTTTATTTCCAATGATTGCATGTTAGCAGGTAGAACGGATGGCAGTAGGAGTTTATTCGCTCGCCTACAGATTCTTAAAAGGCAGCCTGATCTGCGTCCTTTTTTCTCCGTCTTTTCTTCATGCAAATGACGTGGATCTGGGCCTGTTCCCGGGAGAGTAGTATATCTTTCTCGTCCGACTTGTTAAAGGAAAAAGCTTCTTCCAGTCCGTGGTGAGTAATCCCAGTTCTGATTTCCAGAAAAAAAATGTGGTCATAAGGGATGGTAGCAGCAACATTATGTACAAAATAAGTATTAAAAAACGTTACAAACCATGCAAAAAAATGAACAAATGTCACAATTGATTACGGGCATGTAAAACATCAGCCAACCTCTTTGACACCATAAGGCACTGCATCGCAGTGCTAGAGGCATCACTACAGACCCTGGTTCGATTCCAGGCTG